>NC_138205.1:115555156-116105156 GCF_964194415.1 Vipera berus | reverse complement strand
GTCCTTACTCTGTCTTAGTTGTTCTATAGTCACTTGTTTTAGTTGTTCTGCAATTCCTTTGCTGTGCAAATTGTGTTTCACATACAAATTAGTTTTGATTTTCTTATTTTTATGTTTCTCTGCCTGAAATTGTTCAAATGTATGGGAATCTTTTTGTTTCTAAGTCCTGTTGCATTTTCCGGTTAGAGTTTCTTTTTGGGGGATAAGTTCATATCTTCATGTTTTAAGACTTAATTCTTCAGTGGTTACATTGTTGTTGTTGTTAGTTGCGAAGTCCTGTCCGATCCATCGCGACCCCATGGACATCGTTCCTCCAGGCCTAGGGTTACATAGGCTTCATCAATGTTGCAGTTGGAACCATTTTAACAGCTGATTCATTTAACAACTTAACTGACTTAACAACTGCAGTGATTCACTTAATAACTATGCCAAGAAAAGTTGTAAAGTGGGGCAAAACTCACTTAACAAATGTTTCATTTAGCAACAGAAATTTTGGGGTCAATTGTAGGCATGCAGCTTATAGGCTACTGGAAGGCAATCAAAAGCAAAATATTTCGTGACAGGGAAAAAAACCTACTCAGTTATGGACTGTTTCTACCAATAAAAACCACTGAAATGTGGATTTCAAAAGCGAATGTATCAGCTTTGGAAAGAAAGGTGTCTGTCCAGATTTAGACATTATTGGAGCAAATGGACTTATGGATCAAAGGTGGGTAATTTTAAAATGCAAGTTCTTTACCAACGCTGAATTGAAGCAATTGAAAAAACAAGCAACTCAAAAGTTTGTAAAAATAATAAAGGATAGATAAATAGATAGATAGATAGATAGATAGATAGATAGATAGATAGATAGATAGATAGATGCACGCACGCACGCACACACGCGCGCGCGCGCACACACACACACACACACACACACACACGTAGGTCTTGGCGTATTCGGGTCTTTTCCTGTGTAGGATTGAGGGTGTCTTTCAAAGCTAATGTTCAGGCATTGAGTGGTGAAGTAAATGTAGACTCTGGAGACATCTGTTGTCTGTTTATGTCTGTTGGAGACAATGAAAGATGAGGTGCTACTTTATATGATTTTGTTTGTCTAATAAATATGCTGTTCTAAATAGAACCTTGCTATCCAATGTTGAACCTTGAGCAGGAAGTAAAATTTTGCCTTCAATGCTATGAAGTTTTCTTCTGATTCCCTAGTAACCGGGGCTACTTTCCACTTCTTTCTTGTTTCATAAGAAAGGAGATTTTGTGTTGGTAATAACAATTGAAAAGTAGAAACTTGCAAAGGCAGGTTTTTTATGTTTTGCATGACTGGCAGATTTTGTGGTGTTTCTTAGGATGCCTCAGTTGTTTATTTGTGTATCACTTGCTTGAACAATTGAGTTGATGTCCATGAAAACAGTGAGAAGTGACTAGACCAGGGGTAGGCAACCTTGGCTCTTTTGTGACTCGTGGACTTCAACTCCCAGTAATTCTGGGAGTTGAAGTCCACGAGTCACAAAAGAGCCAAGGTTGCCTACCTCTGGCCTAGTGGTTAAGGCACCAGACTAGAAATCTGGATACTGTAAAATGTAGTCCTGCATTAGGCATAAAAACAGTTGACTGACTTTGAGCCAGTCACTTTTTCTCTCAGCCCAGCCCACCGTTCAGGATTGTTTGCTATGGGGTAAACAGGAGGGGGAAGGAGTATAGGTAGTCCTCCACCTATGACCACAATTGAGCCCATATTTTTTGTTGCTAAGTGAGAAATTTGTTAAGTGAGCTTTGGTCCATTTTATGACTTTTCTTGCCACAGTTGTTAAGTGAATTGCTGCAGTTGTTCACATGGTTGTTAAGTGAATCTGGCTTTCCCATTGATTTTGGTTGTCGGAAAGTCACAAAAGATAGAATCACATGACCCTGGGACTCAGGAACTGTCTGTGAGGTCCCCAAATCCTTATTGTTTTTCCTGCATATGTGGTCTTTTGGGGCCTGCCATTCTTCTAGGGGGGAAAAAATTTTTTTCATTTGCAATAACTTTCGCTTTCCTCTTTTCTACTTCCACCTCTATCCATTTGAGAAAAGACTGTGTCTCCCTTATCAAGTATGGAGAAACGAACCTGGAGAAGACCTTGAAATGTGCGCCAACTGTGCCAGTTACCCAAACATTGTACCACTTGTGGATTGGCTGCATTTCAGATGGACATTACGACTTTGGTGGGAGGAGAAAGATTGCTAGTTTTACTCTACCAGGGGTAGTCAACCTTGGCTCTTTTATGGCTCGTGGACTTCAACTCCCAGAATTCCTGAGCCAGCATGACTGGCTCAGGAATTCTGGGAGTTGAAGTCCATGAGTCATAAAAGAGCCAAGGTTGACTACCCTGAACTATACCGTTTAAGCAGGCTTTTCCCCAGATCTCACCTTGACTACCCTACTGTCACTAACGCCTAATAAAAGTTCCTTTTGAGACAATGCCTGTTTCAAGAGTTCTGCTTTCTTGGGTGGTTAGCTGAGGTGGGTCCTTACATGGTCATAAATACAGACCAGTTGTCAGGCAGCTGAATTTTGATCACATGACCATGGTGATCCTGGTCCTAAGTGTGAAAAATGGTCATCAGTCACTTTTTTCCCAATGCTGTTGTAATTTTGAACAGTCACTAAATTAACTGTTGTGAGTCAAGGACTAGCTTTGTGGGGTATGTTTGCTGCCCTGAGTTATTTATAAAAAAATAATAAAAGCAGGATAAAAATAAAGTTAAAAAAACTGCTCTCAAATTTAACTGTACATCACAAGTATGAAAGATCAGTCTGTGCAGCTACTTCTGGCTCATGGTTTGCCTACACCTAATATAAAACTTTTGAGATGGGAATGTCAGAAATGAATTAGAGCTTGACTTAACAACCATAATTGGACCAGGGCTTCCATTGCTAAGTGATGTGATTAAGTGACTTGTGCCCAATTTTACAACATTTTTTGCTTTGTTAAATCATGAAGTGAATCACCATTGTCCTTAAGCAATTTTTTACTTGTCACATGTCATCTAGAACCATTGCAAACAGGGATCACATTACCCCAAGACACTCAAATGCTGTAAATGCATGTCACTTGACAAGTACCCAAATCTTGATCAGGTAATCACAGGGACATTGCCATGGTTATAGGTATGAAGATTGGTTGTAATACACTTTTCACTGCTGTCTGAACTTCAAAAGATGACTAAATGATAGTCATAAGTCAAGGACTATCTGTATTAAGCACTAAACACTGAAGTAATTTGTGCCCTGGTATGGAAAAGTAGATATGCATTTACATATGTCTGTGTTATACTAATAGCTACAACTGAACTTGAATTTGAAGAATTAAGATTCTATGGTGTTTGGATACATGACCTTCCATATTCCTTCTTGGAATTTTATAATTATGCAATAAACTTTGTACTAAATCTAGACTAAGTTAATTTCAGTCAACTCTTCTGTGCTGTTCATTTATCAGTGCTATTATTCACTCCTACACTATAGGAAGAAAGTGGTGCATATGCTTTAAATTGGAGGGTAATACATACTTTCTTCACTTTTTGACATTTGAAGGTTTTTCCTTCCCTAAAAACAATGAGAACCTTGGACTTTTGACTAAGAGTTAATTTTCATTAAAGTAGATTCTCCTCAGACAGTTTATATCTATCTTGTCTGGAGTGACTAACAACCTTGCATAGTGGACTGTTTTAAAACAAGGTTTGAAGCAAGACTGGCTTGTCTTAAAAATGTCTTATATGTTCTAATTTATCATCTTTGGACTGTATGATTGATTGATGCAAAGTCATTATGAGGGTCAGTTGGTTTTGGCTTGGCATATAATATAACCCAGTCACAGTGATTTGTAAATCAAGGTTTAAAATTTAGCATTATGAGTAAATCCATCCATTTGTGGGTTATTCCACAGATCCTAGTTAAAACAGTCCTGATTTAATAGGATACCTGAACTCAGACATTATACTCTTGAGTAAAATTTGCCTTCTGTCAAGGAATTTGCTGTAAAATAGGGGTACAAAAAAGCATGATCCAGGAACAAAACTGGATTGCTGTTATACATACCATTAAGATGGCTACAGTAGGAGGCAATTAATTTTTAAAATTTATTGTTTTATTTATAGCTCATTTTTAGTCTAACAATTCAAGGCAGTATAAAGGGAGATCTCTACTCCTGGCATAAACAACTTTGTGAAGGATAGCCTGAGAGATGGTGGTAGTAGCTCCCAGATAATATGAGATTTCCCAGTCTAATCTCAGCCCCAATTTAATTTGTCATATTTATAGTTTTGATATGTACATTATCTTGTTGGAAGCCAATTTAGAGTCACTTGTTGGAATGATGGGTGGCATAGGAATTTAATAAAAATAAATAATGATTATGGATCTTTGATTTTTAATCTTTTAGGTAAAAAAGGTAAAGGTAAAAGTTCCCCCGCACGTGCGTGCTAGTCGTTTCCGACTCTAGGGGCCGGTGCTCATCTCCGTTTCAAAGCCGAAGAGCCAGCGCTTGTCCGAGGACGTCTCCGTGGTCATGTGGCTGGCATGACTAGACGCCAAAGGCACACGGAACGCTGTTACCTTCCCACCGTAGTGGTCCCTATTTTTCTACTTGCATTTTTACGTGCTTTCGAACTGCTAGGTTGGCAGAAGCTGGGACGAGTAACAGGTGCTCACTCTGTTACGTGGCACTCGGGATTCGACCCGCCAAACTGCCGACCTTCCGATCGACAAGCTCAGCGTCCTAACCCACTGAGCCACCGCGTCCCTTTTAATCTTTTAGGTACATCCCCCCAAAAAGCTTTATATGAATATGTCATCCTAAACTGTTTAGTCTCTTATGTTTATTAATTCCAGTATTAGGATAAGGCAGATCATTCAGCAGAGATACCATTTGTTGCAGAGATGTTTTGAAAAGTAATTTTATGTTGACTGTAGGAGCCATATTTTTTCATAACAACATACAAAACTGACGACAGAAAAAGACCTATTGCCCCACTGACTGTGTCTGTTCAGTTTTGATTTTTTTAATCTTTTATTTTCTTTATAATTAATTTATTATTTTTATTATTTATTTTAATTCTTATTTTTGTCAGATGATGGACATGTGTTTATCCCAGGCATATTTAAACTTAGTTAGAGGTAGTCTCAACTTATGACCACAATTGAGCCAAAAATTTCTGTCAAGTGAGACCTTTGCTAAGTGAATTTTGTCCTGTTTTATGACATTTCTTGCCACAGTTGTTAAGTGAATCACTGCAGTTGATAAGTTAGTAGCCTGGATGTTAAGGGAATCTGGCTTCCCCATTGACTTTGCTTGTCAGAAGTTTGTAAAAAGTTTGTAAAAAGTAATCACATGACCCTGGGATGCTGCAATGGTCATAAGTATGAACCAGTTGCCAAAGCATCTGAGTTTTGGTTATATACTCATGGGGATGATGCATAGGTTGTAACTGTGAAAAACGGTTATATGTCATTTTTTCAGTGCTGTTGTAACTTTGAACAGTCATTAAATGAACTGTTGTAAGTCCAAGACTACCTGTATGGGTGATCAACCAATTCCTTTCACTGGACATTGTCCCAAGCTTACACTTTCTTTTTTTTATTAAAAAGTTTTACAATACATTTTATCTTTAACAAACCAAAAAAAGAAAAAAAAACCCTCCCAACCCCCTCCCCCCCACCCTCTTCCCCCTCCCCTCCCCAACCCTCCCCAACCCCTCCCTCCCTTTCCCCTCCCCCCTCCCCCCCGCTTCCCAGAGCAAAATACAGGGTATAAAAATACAAACAATCATAATCTAACTTACGCAAACAATCCTAAACTATTTAAACTACCGAACTTTAACTCATATAAGAAAAACTCCAAACATACATATATATATATATATATATATATATATATATATATATATATATATATATATATATATATATATGTGTGTGTGTGTGTGTGTGTGTGTGTGTGTGTGTGTGTGTGTAGGTCTAGAGTCTCGGGTTTCTTCCCGCGTTCCTTTCATCTTCAGAAAGTTGTGGCGACGTTTCGACGAAATCCCATCCGTCATCATCAGGCCGGAGTATTCCTCCTGCTGCTTTCAGGAGCAATGCGTGGTCTGTCTGTTCCTTTCCTTCCAACTGCCGGTGGGGCTGTGTTCCGACTGGGTGGAGGCGTGGCTGCTTTCTGATTGGGTGGGGGTGTCTTCCGACTGGGTGGAGGCGTGGTTGTCTTCTGATTGAGTGGAGGCGTGGCTGTCTTCTGATTGGGTGGATGTGTGGTTGTCTTCCGATTGGTTGGAGGCGTGGCTGTCTTCTGATTGGGTGGGGTGTGTTCTGAATGGGTGGGGTTTTTTGTTGTGTCGTAATATCCTGAGTGTTGTGATTTGTTGTCTTGAGGAGTGGGCTGTGTAGTGGCCTCCAGAGCTTTGGCTTGGCTCCGAGTTCGAGGACCCGCCATGCATCTCTGGTATGGGTCAGTCAGGTTTGTGTGTGCGTTCTTCTGCTTGGGTGATAGCACTTTTGCTTGACTTGTTCTATCTTCTGTGTGGGAGAGTTTTTGTTCTGGGTGTGGATTCTAAGAAGAACAGAAATGGCATTACTAAGAAATGAACTCCACAATAAAAGATTTCAATTAGACCAAACAAACAAGGACCTACTAACATTACATCTCAAACTCAGCAACATTATTCACCCAATACTATGGGACAAAGTGAAACAACTGGCGGTTTGGAGAGCAGAAACAGAGACCATCTATAAAAACAACAGACATTCAAAGAAACTCAAACAATTAGAGAACTACAACAACCAAACAACCACACCACAACAACATCTAAAACAAGTAGTGCATAACATCTCCCACAGAAGACTAACAACAGCAGAAACAAACGTCCTAGCAAAAGGTTTCAACTTCGCTGTTGCACCAAAGAAAATTCCCACAGAAACCATCATATGTGGAGTGGAAACCAGCTTAACTAAACTCAATACAGACGAAGCAGACCAAGTCAGACATGAAGTCACCCACATCCTATGCACAAGCAAACCACCCAAAAGCAACCTAACAAAAGAAGAACAAGCAGCATTGCAAAACCTAAGAAAAGACAACAGCATAATCATACTACCAGCAGATAAAGGCAATGCTACAGTGGTAATGGACACATCAGACTATGAAGTGAAACTGTCCAACTTACTCAAAGAAACTACATACAAACCTATATATACAGATCCCACAACCTATCTAGAAAAGACCACCAAGAAAAAGATAAAATCAACTTCTATAAGCCAAGAAATCCAACAAACAATCATTCCTAGGGAGAAGTCATCCAGATGCCCAAAACTATATGGCCTCCCCAAAATACACAAAGATGGAATCCCACTAAGACCCATAGTAAGTTCTATAGGCTCACCACTACAAAACTTAGCTAAATACCTAGCAAAACAATTACAACCTCTAGCAGAAATGGCAGCTTCATATGTCCAAAACTCATACCACTTTATAGAATTAGTGAAAAATCTACAGATAGACCAAAAAGACTTGCTAGTCAGCTTCGATGTGGTATCACTATTCAACCAGGTGCCAGTCCAAGAAGCTCTATCAACAATAAGAAGCAAATACCAACCACCTAACCATATTATAGAACTAGCAGAACACTGCTTATCAAACACATACTTCATACACAGAGGCCAGAGATACAAACAAATAGAAGGCGCACCAATGGGATCCCCTCTATCACCAGTTATCGCCAACCTTTTCATGGAAGAATTTGAAACTAACGCTCTAGAAAAGACTACAAACAAACCAAAACTGTGGCTCAGATATGTGGATGACACCTTCGTGATCTGGCCCCACGGAAGAAAGGAGCTAGAAAACTTCCTAACACACCTGAATAGCCTACATCCCAAAATAAAATTCACCATGGAGATTGAAACAAACAACCAGTTACCTTTCCTGGATGTACTTATATACAAAAAACAAAACGGAACCCTAGGACACACAGTCTACCGAAAGAAAACACACACCAACCGTTACCTCAATGCGCAATCACATCACCCAGCACAAATAAATTCAGTAGCCAAAACACTAATAACAAGAACCAGACGCCTTGCAGATGAAACACATATACAAACAGAACTACACACCCTGACAGACATATTGACAGCAAACAAGTTCCAAAAAAACAAAATCACCAATATAATTCAGCAGCAGACTCCGAAACAGAAAAACATCCAAGAAGAAGAACACAACAACGGACGAGCCATCTTGCCCTACATAAAAGGAACAACCAACAAAATCAGTAAAGTACTATGCAAACATAACATCAAAACCGCATTTAACATTGACAGAAAGATATCAACCATCCTGAGAAATCCCAAAGACAAAATAGAACTGGAAAACCAGGGCATATACCAAATCCCATGCGCCTCCTGTCCAGCAACATACATCGGACAGACTAACAGAAGAATAGAGGTACGTGTAGAAGAACATAAGAACTCAGTACAGAAGAAAGATCGCACATCTTCACTAGTACAACACATAAACACTACGGGACACAACATCAATTTTGAAGGTACAAAAACAATCGCCAAAATAGAACATCTCAATAGCAGAATAATCAGAGAAGCCATTGAAATAGAAAAACACCCAGACAGTATGAACAAGCGAGACGACACCTCCCGCCTACATGCCATTTGGAAACCAGCATTGATAGACAAACGAATTTCAGCAAACAAGGATTTAAAAAACCAACAAACAACCCCAAATGCCACCAGCCCCAGCAAGACTCATCCACACCCAGAACAAAAACTCTCCCACACAGAAGATAGAACAAGTCAAGCAAAAGTGCTATCACCCAAGCAGAAGAACGCACACACGAACCTGACTGACCCATACCAGAGATGCATGGCGGGTCCTCGAACTCGGAGCCAAGCCAAAGCTCTGGAGGCCACTACACAGCCCACTCCTCAAGACACCAAATCACAACACTCAGGATATTACGACACAACAAAAAACCCCACCCATTCAGAACACACCCCACCCAATCAGAAGACAGCCACACCTCCAACCAATCGGAAGACAACCACACATCCACCCAATCAGAAGACAGCCACGCCTCCACTCAATCAGAAGACAACCATGCCTCCACCCAGTCGGAAGACACCCCCACCCAATCAGAAAGCAGCCACGCCTCCACCCAGTCGGAACACAGCCCCACCGGCAGTTGGAAGGAAAGGAACAGACAGACCACGCATTGCTCCTGAAAGCAGCAGGAGGAATACTCCGGCCTGATGACGACGGATGGGATTTCGTCGAAACGTCGCCACAACTTTCTGAAGATGAAAGGAACGCGGGAAGAAACCCGAGACTCTAGACCTACACATACAGACACCCACGAGAATCTACGAAAACAAATATATATATATCATATCAATAATTATACAAATACAAAATAATACTTTCCAATCTAATACCAAAACACAGAATATAAAAATACAAACAATCATGATCTAACTTACGCAAACAATCCTAAGCTATTCAAACTATCAAACTTTAACTCATATAGGTAAATTCCAAACATACATATATATATCATATCACTTACACTTTCTGTGAAGTAACACTTTCTAACATGACTTTGGAACTTCCCTCCTGTCAGTTTGAGATTATGCCCCAATGTTCTTGATTTTGCTCAATATTGAAAGTACTGCCTTCTAGAACAGGGGTGTCAAACTGCTGGCCCGTGGGCCAGACATGTCATCTGGAAGCCGTGCCCACCCCATTGCTGGCAATGGCAAAACCGTCCTGATACGTCATGCAATGTTGCGAGTTTGAAATATCTGTTCTAGAACCCTTAATATATTTAAACGTTTCTGTCATGTCACCCTTTTCCCTTCTGCCCTCCAGGCTATACTTATTCAGTTCCTCCAATCTCTCCTGATACTGTAGTGTCCCTCTGACCTTGAACCATTTTTGTTCCTGATCTCTGAAGTCACTCAATCTTAATATCTTTTTTTTAAGTGAGGTGTCTAGAACTGGGCACAGTATTCCAAATGGGGGTCTGACTAAAACCCTATACTGTATAGTGGGATTAGGACCTCCTTTTCTGCTGGGTGATCCCTCAAGTGATGCATCCCAGAATTTTGTTTGCCTTCACAGCTCTACTGTTTTGCTTATTTTGCAGTCAATAGCATACCTAAATCCTTTCCTTGTGTTGTTCTGTCTAACATTGTACCCCCAATACTGTATAGCTTGCCAAAGGATTTTTTTTCTCCATGTCTATAATCTTTAGATTTAGAAAGAGTGGATTAAAAGCAGACATGATTAAGTTTGCCTGCATAGTGGAACATAGTTTGATCGATTTGATTCCAGGCATTGCAAACTAGTTTTGAGAATGCCCCTTTCAATGAACCTTGGCATTCTCTGGTTGCATTTGATGCCATCAGATTCTTGAATCGAATAATTCGAGTTTATATTTTTCCCCCTTAAAGCAGACTGCTACTGACAGTATTGCTGATTATTGCTGAGAGTAGTCTGTTTGGGGTAATTGTTTATTTGAGGTCGTAAGGTGATACAGTTTAATTTGTTGGCAATCAAAATAAAAACCAAAATAGCTGCCATCTTCCTGTAATTGGTACATTTATGTGAGCTGTATGAAATCCAGTTTCAATGAAAATGCAGATGGTTCACTTGTCTGTGAAAAAAAAACCCGGACTGTTGATTGATTCAGCATAGCTTAGTAATTAGTCTCTGTAAAGGAGGAGTTAGAAAGATGGTTCTGAACCCCAGTTGGTCTGCTTTGCCTCCACCCTGAAGACTTCCTTCTCCTGACTGCAGTTCCACTCCCTTTTGGCTAGGATCAACCCTGCTTTTATTTTACCTTTAATGTGCTATGTAAAAGTGCTACTATTTTGCATCCACCTTGCTAGCTCTTTAGAATCTGTGCTGTGGTTCTTCAATGACAGAAACTTTAAGATGAAAATGGTGTTATCGTTTGGATACAAATTCTTAAGTGACGCTTGTTGTGCTAGTTTGCTTACCTGGCTCCAAGAGTGAAGAAACTTCACCTATCCAGAAAGTGGAACTGATCTTTCTGGGTCCATCTTGGACTATCAACATTTGCTTAGAACTGGCACTGGTTTGGGGTACTTTAAAATGGCAGACAAGCCAACAATGAAAATGAGAAAGAAGTCTAAATCATTTTCCTATGATCGCAGAAGAGATTCAGTGAAAGTTAAGAGACAGACCAAATCTGCTACCTTGGAAACCTGTAAAATACAAGTGAAGGAGGAACAGGTTGGTACAAATTTGGCACAGTTCCTAATGATATGACAGTAATTCTGATTTGAATTTATCAAAATCTTTTTAATATCATTGATTTCACTCCTTGCTACTTTACAGTGATCAGTTAGTTATCCTACTTGCTTTTTCAGCATGTATGGAGAGAGATGCATATCTTTATTGTCTTCACTTTATTTGAACAGTAAAATATGTGAGGTTATATCTACTTTTAAAATATAATTCCATATGTATTATGTTGTGTTATATCAATATTTGGAGTGTTTTATACTCTGGTGATGTCTAATTTCAGTAGATCAGGAACTATACCAAGTCATTACCAAAAATTGCAGGACTAAAAGTTTTAGTATTTTTTTTTGAAGGGAGAGGGTGAGGATGTTTAAAATTATTGAGAGAATAGACTGGCTTTTATTCCTTTTATATTATCAGTGCAATTTATTTCCGTTACCTTTGAAATATTTTCAAAACTTCATGTTTGGTACAGAATGTTTTCAATGGCATAGTGTGTATATTTTAGATGATTCTATCTCTGTAGTACTAAAAAATGTTCTTAAGTATCATAAGATCTCTGGAAGTTCAAATTTGGGGTTGAATCTTGTTATTTTATCTCCTCTCCCAATGCATATACATTTAGCTTTGGGCTGATAATCTCCTCTGAATGCAATTCTTGATAGGACTAAGGAATATTTTGAGGAGAAGCAAAAGAATAAATAACAAATCAGGTGTGAGGCTGTTCACCTCTTTGGAGAGATCACGTTTTGATAAAGTTGTGGGCCACTCCTTTTGGCATTATATTAGGAAGAATGCTAAACAAAAATACTGAAAAGCAACCTACAAACCTCTTGGACTTTCAACCATTTGCTCTTCAAAGAATCATAACAAGTAGGAAAGCACCTGTTGTAAGATGAGTTAGTTCCAGCCACACTGCAATCTAAAAATCTCACAGAACGGGATTGTTGGGTGTAGAAATCAGCATAAATACAAAGCTATTTAAAAATTATGGCAGCTTGATCGACCTTAGGAGGGAAGAGAACTGAAAAACAATATATGATTTTGTAAATGTTCATGCTAATATTTGTCTTAGTATCTCATGCATTTTGAAGTGTATGTTTATACCAAAAAGAGGCTGATTTTGGGTCCTTCCGCTTCTGTTTTTGCCTTGGATATGTTTGTTGGTTTGTGCTATTATAGACTGAGACAGTAAGACTCTGTTGTAATAATTCACATTATAATTTACAAAGCAACAGTATGCATATTCGTCAACAGTTAAAGCATGCATAGTAGAACAATTTGGTGTTTTCAAAATGTTTTGAGATTGTATCCGTCATGCTTACTGGGGATTTGTATTATCAACACAGCCTGAGAGACAAGATAGAAGACACTTCTAAGTGAATCTTACAACTTGATTTAGAATATTAGATGTGTCTTCCAAGAGCAGATTAAAGTTTACTTTAGCCTAGTGTTCATTCCAAAATATACATTCCAGCAATCTTACATGTACAATTGACTTCATCTTCTGAAAAGCAAACAATAAAGAAAACAGTTGCAAGACAGAATAAAAGAGAAAATATAAGATTAGTGTTTGAGGGAGCATTGAAAGATATGCTTTGTCCTCCAGAATTAGGACTAGAGAATTGGCTTATTAATGAGGATTACCATTTACATATTTATGTGCCTTTTTATAATACTGTGTAACAGACAATTTGGATAGAGGCCACAGATTCTGTATGACCTCTAGTGGTCAGTTGGAAATATTGGTGGAAATGGATCTGTTGATATGGAAAATGAAATTCAGTTTTTGCATTTCTTTAAACTATTCTTGAGTGATAAAATCATTATTATACCCTCTATGATAAAAAAAATGAAGGAGTCAGTTGTATTTGCTATTATATTTTTATTTTTCTTGCAATTGTGAAATCTGAATGAAAAAACAATGATTTATATTGTGTTAAGCTACAGGGAGTCCTCAATTTACAACCACAATTCAGCCCACTTTTTTTTGTTAAGCGATACAGTTGTTAAGTGAGTTTTGCCCCATATTACAAATTTTCTTGCCACGGTTGGGTTGTTAAGTGAATCACCGCAGTTAAGTTAGTCACATGGTTGTTAGGTGAATCTTGTCAGAAGATCACAAAAGGGGGATCACATGATCCCAGAACTCTGCAGCTATTATAAGTCAGTTGCCAGGCATCCAAATTTTGATCAAGTGACCATAGGTGGAGATGCTGCAATGATTGTAAGTATGAAACAGTTATAAGTCACTTTTTTCAGTGTGTTGAATGGTCACTAAATGACCTGTTGTAAGTTGAGGACTACCTGCATTTGAGTTTCCTCAAAGAACCTAGCAGAGTACTCCTTCCCTATTTTGTAAAAGAAATCAATAGTGGTTTCGCTCTTTAGCATTTAAATTATTTGGATCATAGATTAATCAAGTTCATCAAAGTAGGGCAAATCCAAGAGGAATCACTTGATTTCATTTATATCACACTGCATGTATTTATTCTCCTTTGATTTGTGAATGGCAATCCTTAATGACTGTTGGCTTTTAAAAGAAAAAAAAACACTACAACCTGTGACGTCTATTCTACCAAATGCTATTTCATCTGGCGGCTATCTAATGATAGCCACATCTGGCGGCTGTCAAATGATAGCCACATCTGGCAGAATTAAAATTGCAATTAATCCTAATGGCAGTTCATCTATTATTGAAAATCAAGTGAGGGAAATAGTAGTGGCAGCCTGGCTGCATTTTACATTGACACACAGACTTATGCCTTAGCTGGGATGTGTTAATTCATAGGACACTGTTCATTAGGGAGTATTTGGCCTTGTTTTATGGGACACTGAATAAATGAACAATATTGTGTGCCGAGTTGCTTTTCAGACAGCAGGCTGCATGAAATTCATTATCTTCCAAATTATAGTGGAGCAAAATTCAAGCATAGATTAGAATGGACAGAGAATGCACAAACCTGAGACTTGTAAAAATGATGCTAAATTCTGGCTTTGGTTCCCCCAAACAATTACAAGGGTGTGCCCTTCATAATCCCTCCAAATATGTGGCTCAAAAGTGTAATTTCTGATGTGAAAATGATTAAATACACAGAGAGATCATGTTAACTGTGGGCATTTTAATTAAATGTCAGTGTAACCTAATCACCTTCAATTTGGAGTTTACCCCTGGCATGCCACTATGGGCCAAGCATGGTTCTTGGAAAGAATTTGGATGCCATGATTTAACCAGCATTAGATGGCTTCAAGCGAGAAGTAATTATTTGCTTCAGCCTAAGAGTGACATTTGCACTATAAAAACACACAATGTATGCTGTGTCTCTCTTTCTGTGAGTGTGCCAAGCATTGAGTTTGTAGCAGTTTGGTATGGCATATTGATATAGAGAACTTGACTCAACTCACTCATTATGTGTTTTCTCGTATTTAAGTCATAATTGGACAATTGGAGTTAATGCTTTTGAACAAAGCTATAATTTGCTTCCGGCAGCGATTCTTCATAGTTAAGATTTTGTAGCATCTGCCATGCATTCTTATAGTATGTTGCTTTTAGATTGGATGCCTTATTTGTTTTACCAATACAGGTAATCTAAGAGTTAGTTCATTTAGTGACTGTTCAAAGTTACAATGGCACTGAAAATACTGACTTATGACTATTACAGAATCCCTGCGGTCAGGTGATCAAAATTCAGATGTTTGGCAACTAACTCATATTTATGACAGGTGCATTGTCTGGGGTCATGTGATCCCCTTTTGTGACTTCTGACAAGCAAAGTCAATGGGGGAGCCACATTCACTAAACAATCCTGATACTACAGGTAGTCCTTGAGTACCTGTAATGTAATGGAGCCTGCCCATTCTATTCATAAATGGAGAATTTGTGGGAGTGAATCTCACACCTCAAATGAGATCACTCCATGGTCTTTAAGATGCATGAGGCTTGTTAAGTGCACATGAGGTATCAGGGTGGGGACGCCCATGGAGGGCCTAGTGAGATACTTCCTGCTTCCCCTTCCCTTCCTGCTGTGCTGGATTCACCTTGCAAAATCTGTTCCTTGGTGCTGCAATATTTGTAATTTTGGGAGTTGCTCATAAACATTAATGGGCACTGATTGCGTAACTTTGAACACGTAACTTGGGGATTACCTGTAACTTAAGAACTGTAGTGATCCACTTAAAAATTGTGGCAAGAAAGGTTGTAAAATGGGGCAAAATTCACTTAACAAATGTATTGCTTAGGAACAGAATTTTGGGGCTGTATGTACATTTATGAGATACCACTAAGATAGGTGTAATATATTGGGCTTTGTTTTATTGAGTGCATCATGTGGGTTTTGATTGCTGGAAGGTTGTTTAAGCAGGGAGCTGGCTAATGGCTTCCAGCTCTCAGACAACCTGTCTCCAGCGCCGCCACTGGTTGCTTCCAGGGCGGCAATAGGTTGCTTTAAACCTATTGACCGCCACCTAGAGGCCAGGGTATAAATAGCTGCATTCGCAGCCCTGTTTTCCCAATTCGGTTCCTGCAAGCAAATAAAGAATGTTCCTTACTTAATTCACTCGCCTCATCTCTTCTCTCAAGCAACGAACCCAGTACACAACAATGGGCAAAAAAGGTTTTAAAAACCAAATAAACATATTTTACTCCTTTTCATAATTCATAGTAGTATAATTTTATGAGTTAAGATTGATTGACTGATTTTTAAAAAAATGTTTGTGGCTGCCAGCTTAAATAACATTGGGTGGCTAACAACCACTATGCAAGAGAAAAACAAAATAATAGATCCCCAAAGAATTTTTTAAAAATAATCATAACCAAGGGATAGCATAGGTAACACATAACACAAGAACAGTTATTTTGGGTCCCATTAGCATGTAAGTCAGACTACCTGTATTGCTTTTTAGAGAAGACTCTTGAAATCTAGTTCTATTTTAAAATGTATTACCCAATGTTTTAGAAATTTTCTTTTAGTGCATTTCTGTAGCATGAACCGCAAGAATGAATGATTTTTTTATCGCCTTTCTATAAAATTGCTTAAATGTAGGATTGTAATTGTTGCTCCACCCAGTTCTTCTAGGAGTCTTCCTTAATTTGACTCAGTTGTCTCTAACAATCACATTTAGATCCAATGCAGCAAATACATCTGGATGATGTGTAGTGTATAACTCTGGGACTCGAGGCCATGTTTTCCAAACAATGATAGGCTGATTTCATTAGGTCTTAGTCATTAAAGTAAAATGGTAAATTGGCAGACTCAACTGTCTTTTTCTCCTAGAATCCCTTACATACTCTGAAAAGTTGTGCTGGGTGTTGATTGACATTTTGAAGTAGGCTTTTAGGTTAATTGGTGAGGGATGCTAATTTCAAGGTAGATTGCATTGTAGTCTGTTTAACTGAGATAAGTGTGTAAAATTAAACAAAAAGAGGACCCAGCCATGATATAAAGATTGATGGGGAGTTTGATACTTCATGTGTTGCTGAATTTCCACCAGCCACATCCAGCATTGTGAAAAACAGATCCTTAAAAAGCTATGCTTGGTCAATCTGTTGAGTTCCTAACAGAATTTTTTTTTTATTCCTAATAATCTTAGTATTTGTACAAATCCATGCTTGTAATATTTGGAGTGAAACACACTTAAGTGCAGGAATACATATAAACATGTTTTATTGTGTATAATCCATAATTAAAGAGCAGCCATTATGCTAAGATAACTTCATCTGCCAAAATCCAATATTCAAAGCAGATTTTAGCAGTTCATTAGAAATGCTCTCAATAAAACCTTTTCCTAAAGTGTATCTGAATACATAGAGATGTATTGGGATTTTGGGATCGTAACAATGGGATCTCAATTTCATTTGTGGACGTAACCTATTTCAGTGGTCATGGTTACAAAGACATATTTGTGGCTTTTCGAAGTTGTAATGCTCATTTCTTTGTAATAATCTGTTTTTGTTTGTAGTAGTTCACCTTGGAAGCAGTTGATAATGGCTTTTAATGTGAAGACACTCTCAAGGTCTTTGTGAATCACTGCAGTTTGATCCCATTGATTGATTGTTGACCCATTTAAGAATTGTTCATAATTCTGACTAATCTCTGTGTGAATTCTTTTTTCAACAAAAATTTGTGTTTATATAAGTGTAACTGTTGGCTAGAGATGAATGTACCAAAAAGAAACCTTTGGGAAAAGAAACATTTCAATGTTGTAAGTAGTTTTATGATTAGTAAACCTCTCTCCAGAATAGGAACACGCTGATCAAGTTGACAGGAGAAGAATATTGTAGTGCCAGGCAGATTTTCATTGAGGAGCAAATGTATTTAGCTACTTTGAAGAAAAACTTCTGAAGTTGATCTTGTCTAGCAAGAGTCCAAGATAGAGAAAGGATGGAAATTGCTTTCTTTATGACTTTTTAAGATGGGTTAAAATAATGTTAACTGCTTAGAGATTACAGAGGAAACATTATTACTGTTGATTTTGTACTTGGTTGAAACTTCAGAAGCCTCCTGCTTCAGCTTTTGATGCTGATTTTAGTTATTTCTGTTTCAGACAAAATTAGTTTTTTAAAAATATGGTATTAATTATACGTATATCTTTGAGTTTAGTTCTGGTACACTATATGAAGAAGAAAAAATGGATTTGTTTCAACTCAGTTGTCTTTTTTTTGGGGGGGGGTGTCTGTCAGGTTCCAAAAACTTTTCTACCTGTATTTATTTGCATGTAGCACCTTGCTAATTTCCATGTTGTTCTTCTGCACCTATGAGGGATGAGAGTACAAGAAATGCTTAATACCTAAATGTCACTCAAATCTTACATAGTATTTTCTTTCTAGGGTTGAAGAGGAGCCTTCAAAAATAATTTATCACTTGGGTTCCAACCGATTCCCAGTATTTACTTTCAAGGCTATTTTGGCTGAGGCTGCATCTCTTGTGTCCAGTCTGTTTAATTTAGAGGAGATGCTTATGATTGGTGGGAAGACTTTCAGTGCTGTCACAGGCATTAAACAAATGGTTGCAAGGACTACCCATATTATCTCCTTAACATACCATGTCTACCACATTCCTGTGCAAAAAACACATTAAATCAAATATTGTGAGGAAAAAAATTGCTAGATTGCCAGGACTTAAGTCATATTACAATAAAACCATGCCTATATAGAAGAAGGAAACGGAGGCATTTTATGTATGTATGTAATATCTATCTATCTATCTATCTATCTATCTATCTATCTATCTATCTATCTATCTATCTACTATCTGTCTATCTATCTATCATCTACCTATCATCTACAAATCATCTACTTGCCTATTATTTACTATTTTTTCAAATAATTCATGTTGTGAACATATCCAACACACCTTCTTTCTCCTATTTTCCCACAACAACAACAACAACTCTGTGAGATGGATTTAGCAAGAAAGAGTGATTGGCCCAAGGCCTTCTTTATTCAAGAAAGGTCCTAAGTGTAAATGATGTGCATTTAGCAGTTTCTATAGGATAAATCTGTGTTTATTTATATTCTTCCCCCTGCTTTTAGATTTATATACCAACTTGATACTGCAGCATACCTTCATCTCTTAATATATGTATCTTAGAATCAGAAATAATTTGTAATTTTTAGATGTTTAATTTATGCCAGAGAAGCATCTGAAGGATTAGCCTATTTCCATGTGCGTGTGGGGTGGCTTTATCCTCAGGTTGTTTTGTACATATATGTGGGGTGGAATTTAGCCAATAGCCCTCATTCAGACAATAAAAAAACATTTTTTATTCCATTTTATGTGATTTCCCACTGTAGTTTTTTTTTAAATGCACAGACAGCTGAAGAACAGGTTTGTGATTGTTGAAACTTGTGTTGACTTGCCCTTTCTGACTGATTCATAATGCAGAAACTCATGTAGTTAGACCATGTAAATTTAGGGATCTACTCTGAAATATTTTTGCTGATAGACATTTAATATGGAAAGAAGAAAAATAGCTAGGTTTCTTGTATGATTTCATTTCAGCCAATAATGTTTAGATGTGCAAAGGCAGCATATTCTGTTCAAAGGCTGCTTAAGGAAAACGTAGCCTAAAGATATAAACCAGAGACAAAAATAAGTCAGAAAGTTTTAGCAAGATGAACAACTGGAGCTGAGGGAATCCAAACAATGAAATCACTCATGTAGGTGGTATTTGTATATATTTTATCTACATGGCCAGATTAAATAACCATTGGAGAACCAGTTTAGGGTGGTAAGGTCCCCAGCTAGAAAGCAGGAGACCATGAGTTTTAGTCTCACTTTAAACACAAAGCCAGTTGGGTAACCTTGTGCCAGTTTCTCTTTTTCAGCCCTAGGAGGAAGGCAATGTCAAACCAGGGAAAAATATTGCCAAGAAAATTTTAAGGACTAATTTAGATGGTTGTCAGGTTCAACACTGACTTGAAGGCGCTAATAATTCCTCCCATCCACCCTAAAAAAAAACAAACAAAAAACTATGTAGAAGATGGTAAGAGAGAATTTAGAGGTAAAACAATGCTGACAAAATATCAGGAGAAGGATTCTATCAGTAGTACTATCTATAATGTCAGAGAGGCATTTGCAGGAGACAGAAAGTATACAAACCAACATTTTGTTAGTTTTCAAGAGTATAAAGTATACTCTTATAAGGTCCACCCAAATTCAGTAAAGAGAAGAAATTAAATCTACCAAATGATCAAATGAATGTTAAAAGCGGAGGTTCTTGTCTTCTTCCTCTTCATCAAAAGGAAATATTTATTTTAATATTGATTTACTCATCACATTTATACTTCTATTGAAGTGACTCAGGGTAATTAACAACAGCTAATATTATTAAAATCTTAATGAATAGGATAATACTAGAAAGGAATTATTACCGGTCCTTTAACATGCTGCTTCAGATCTGATGTAACAGTGTAAGCCTAAGCTCTACGTCCATATATTGTCAGTAAGTCAGTCCCTATGAATCTGAAACAACTTCATCCAGTTACAGAGGGGCAGGTTACTAAAAGTTGGAAGCCGTTTTGTTAGAGTTGTCTTTCTCTGCTAACACCTCTTGAGTTTTTGTGACTATAACTGCTGTGATACTGCAAGTAGAAGCACAGAGCTGGTCATGGCTGAACTCCAAACTTTTAAGAAGATTCAAACTTGCTAAGTATTTGGATGGAATATTATGGTTGCAAGGTAGACGAGGAAGCTGAAAAACTTCCTGGAAAGGCCAAACCACCTGTGTTGTAACTAAAAAAGCTACAAGGACAAGTCACCAGAAGTTGGCTCAAGGGATAGGCTTTACTGTAGAGAAATTTGGGAAGGCAGAAAGTAGCAAAACGGAGTTTTGTAGCCAGATTTCCAACCAGGCATTGACAACATAGACATTTGTCATTGTACGACTTTTACGTGGCATCTCTTTTCAATTCTGCAGGCATTAAAAATAGCAACTAGGCCAACAGTTGGCCTTTATTTTTTTATTTTTTAGATGGGAGGGTATTTCATGCTTGCTCTTACAGATAGATTATTTTTCATTATGTGTACATAATTAATGGAAGAAACTCCCAGAAATGAAATGTAGACAAGAATAGGTCATTTTCACCAGATGGTTAATTATTACAGTTAAGAAAAGCACTTGGAAATACTTGGTGTGTCCTTTTGAAAAGCAAAACAAAACTCAAATTGGCTTGATTTTGATAGATAGCTTCTATTGTGTTAAATGATTATTAAAATGATTACTCACGCAGAGGCAAAACATTGATTAATCATCACGAAGTCTTTATTAGACAGGTAATAATTATGCTATGCAGGCTAGGTTCTTTATAACCACATGCCATCAGGCGTTAGGTGACTTTGCAGCAGGTCCAAATTTTAATTAATAAATTTCAGAAATTGGGAAACGTTTCTGCCTGTAATTATAACTTCAGCAACAATGTTTCAGGTGGAAATCAGCAAAAGAAATTTTCTGATATTAAAGATGGTGATTTGTTTTACAGGAACTGTTATCAAAATCAGTTTCTATGAGATGAGGGCGTATAAATTTGAAATACAAATACATAGATGAAATCTTAAAGAAATGTTATGTTAGCACTTGAGATACAGTTTATTGCAGACGTGTCAAACTTGCATTGTCACGTGACTTGCGAGACGTATCGGGACTATTTTGCGATTGTCGGCAATGGGGTGGGCGTGGCTTCCAGATGATCTGTCCAGCCTGTGGGCCGGCAGTTTGACACCCCTGGTTTATTGCATTTCGCTGTGTAATTGGAGAATATTATTAAATGGCGCTGTCTAGATAATTTGTACAGGTGGTCCTCAAGCTACAGCCATTCATTTAGTGACCATTCAAAGTTACAACAGCACTGATAAAAGTGACTTATGATTGGCTATGATCACACTTACAATTGATCACATGATCAAAATATGGGCACTTGGCAACTGGCCTGAATTTATGTCAGTTGCACTGTCCTGGGGTCATATGGTCACAATTTGTAAATTCGACTCAGCTTCCGACAAGCAAAGTCAATGGGGGGGGAACAGCTTTGCTTAATCCCCGCATGATTCACTTAATAATTGTGGTGATTTGCTTAACAACTGTGCAAAAAAGGTCGTAAATTGGGCAAAACTCAGTTAACAACTCCCTTGTGTAACAAGAGAAATGTTGGACTCAATTGTGGTCATACGTCGACAACTGCCTGTACTGGGCTTCTCATAGACCAGAACAGCAAAGTCTGGGAATTATGAGAATGGGCTATGGAAAGAACATTCTTTGCCTGGCACTTTTTTTTTTGTTTGCCAAAGCAGACACTCTTTTCTGTATGGCTTTTCAGCGAAATATTTTTGTCCTGTGATGCATTCTGAGAAACTATACCTGCCAGTGTTTTAAAACTGGAAAAATATTGTGACAGTGTTGGCATGAATGGGTAAAAACCGTAGTAAATCATCACACTAGATATGGTAAATTGATTGTAAGTCTTTAAACAGCCCCATGCTGTATGAAACTCAGGCAGTTCCTGTCTATCTCAAAATTTTCCTAGATTATCTTTTCAGTGTCCACAAGCAAAAAGAGGTACTACACATTGTCAATGCTCTGGGCTGGAGACATCAAGACCAGTGGTGGGATTCAAATATGTGAACAACTGGTTCTCTGTGTGGATGCCACTTCCGGAAGTCCATTCTGGACCTGGGCAACAAAAAATTAGCTACCGGTTCTGCTGAAGTGGTGGGAACTGGTTGAATCCCACCACCACTGATAAGGACTACATACAGGGATATATTTTACAGGATGCTTTAGGTAAGGTCCTGATCAGTGATGAAGACCTGGCTCTCTTGCAGAAAGTTTTGTGCTTTGAGGAAACAAAGTCAATTGTAGATCTAATGGTGGAGGAAGGATTATATAAAGGGGGGGGGGAACTTAGTCTTGTAAAAATCTGCTCTGTTTAAATTCTTTTGGATGCACATAGTCTCTTGAACTGGGAAGCTTAACTGAAAATTGCATGATAGTTTGTCATGTAATTTTTTTCCTCTGTGATGTTATTTTTGCCTTGCATGAATTGAACTATCTCTCCTCCCCCCCCCCCCAAATTTCTACTCTGTCCACTTTTATTTTAAAGTTTCTATTTCTTCTTGTCTTTTGTGTGCTGGAATATGATACCAATAGCCACCTCTAGTGTTCATTTTGGTAAAGTGCATTCTCAAATGCTTTGTGGAAAATCAAAAACCTCTATACTAAGTCAAAATTAGTACTTCCAAATATTGATTTTTCCCCCCTTCAATTAATGAACTGGATTTTAGTCTTTATTTCTTTCTCTGAGTTGCATATTATTCCTATTGTGCAGTTTTACTTTAAAGTAGTTTGCAGTTTGAAAACAGAAGATTTGGAACACAGCATCAGAACTGGACAATTAAGTCCTTCTTAATTGATCTGCTTGTACAAACTGTCAAGCAATGTGTGAATGAATAGGAAAGGCATAAGACAGTTTGCCAAGGGATGGTAAGCTATTTGCCTACTGAATCATTTGCAGTTACTTGTAATTAAAATCCAGGTGGAATGCTTGCATGCCTACTACCTACCTACAATTGCAATTTATTTATTAAATTTATATGCTGCAAATGTCACTATCGAGTGACTCTGGACTGCTTAAAACAGCATAAAAATAAGAATGTAAAAATCTTAAAATTAACAAAAGTTGGGTAAAAGGAGTACCAGTACATGTGAGAGATGGAGGTGGAATCTTCTTAGCCCATTAACCATATTCAGCACTGAATGCCCCATCAGGACCTCAACCCAAATAGACCCATGTTTTAAGGCCCTTTCAGAAGGCCAAGAAGATGGGCAATACAGAAGTAGATCTTTGTTTATTAGCAGTGACAGATCCTTGCTTGGAGCTATTTAAAGCATTGCCCAGGGGCATATAGTTCCTATCTATTAGTTAGTGATAAAGTTAGTGGTTGATCAAACCAGCAGCAAATACCTGCATTTATGAATTCTAAATCTGTGAAAATGAAAGGTTAACAATATCAACAATACATTAATTCCATCTTGCATGGACTGTTATTATGTGGACAATCTATACTAAAGTGTACAGTTTCATCTCCTTGTCTTCCTGCTTAAGTATTTTCTTGAATGAAATTTGTTAGGATAGTACAGAAACTGCATTCCATAATGAGAAAAATAGAAGAAGGCTTCACCACAGTAGGTGGCACCAGTTTTTTTGTTTCAGAGTTGGTTTATGTTTGCCTTTTTTTTATTTCCCCTTTCTCTCACCTGTCCTGTGAACCTGGAAAAAATGTTGCCAGTTTTGTTCTTGTTCAACTCATCATAATCAATAAAACTTGAACTCAAAGCTTCAATTGTGTTTTTGCCAGAAAGATGCTTTAAAAGAATAGCATTCTGAATAATCACCATCTTAGGTCTTCAACCATATTAAAATAATTCATAATATTCACAGATTTATAGTATTCATGCTTTGGGTTAGTGTCAAGATTTTTCAGTGGCAACTATGTGATAGTATTGCAGGTTAAAATATTGTGATGTTATTGTTGGATGTTTCTGGAAGGTACAATTCAAAAGTACCCTGATAGCCTAATGATGCTCTGAAGTGGCCATAATTCCTGATAGTCTTTTAGGACCACTTTATGGGATTTAAATATGGATGCTTCGTTTATTTGCTTATTCCTTGTATACAACAATAACTGGAAAATGTTGGCTTCATCAAGAAATTTCATGACGCCAACAGTAAAATAAAACCTCAAGCCCACTTTATTCAATTCAATATATCTTATATAAAAGTTTCATACAGTTTTAAATATAACTAATCCTTTATTTTTAATGAAATACTTATTTTCTATCATTCTGGAGTAGGTGGAAGAGTTTGAGTTATGGATAGTTTTTAGAATTGATATTTAAAGTGGAGTCATTCTGTCAAAATGAACAAAACATTTTCTTCTTCACTGAATGCTCCACCTCATCAACTCTTGCATCTGGGGTATAAGGTAAGGTTCAAGGTTTTGGTTATGATCTTTAAGTCCCTACATGGCATGGGTCCGCGATACCTCGAGGACCACCTGCTGCCGGCGTCGACTCCCCTCCGCCCTGTGCGCGCCCACAGAGAGGGCCTCCTCAGGGTGCCTCCTGTCAAGGAATGTCGACTGGTGGCGCCCAGGGGGAGGGCCTTCTCTGTGGGTGCTCCGGCGTTATGGAACCAACTGCCGGTTGAGCTCCGGATGGCATCAGACCTCCGATCCTTCCGTTGCGGGTTGAAGACCCATTTATTTGAACTAGCGGGTCTGGCCTGATGGGGGTACATGGGTTTTTATAGGCTTGTTTTATTATTCTTGTTTTAACTTGGGCCTTGATTTAATTGCCTTTTAATG
This sequence comes from Vipera berus, assembly GCF_964194415.1. Lineage (NCBI taxonomy): Eukaryota > Metazoa > Chordata > Lepidosauria > Squamata > Viperidae > Vipera > Vipera berus. The sequence continues at coordinate 116,079,991 of NC_138205.1, read as the reverse complement.
TTTGTATTGTTATTTATATTTACGCCCTGTGAACCGCCCTGAGTCCCTCTGGGAGAAGGGCGGTATAAAAATCTCAATAAATCTCAATAAATTAAAATAAATTTCCAAAGTCCAAGGTTGTGATTTTTCATCTAGCTCTATAACTACATATTTTAATTTCTTGATACATATTTAAGCCAAGCTCAGCAACTACAAAGCCCAGCTTCTTTCCTAAGAGAGGTCTTATTTCTAACATGATGGATTGTTGTTATGCAACTCCATGTAGCTTTGAATTAAAAGGGCAACAAATGCCCAGGTGTTTGTGGTTAATATGTTTACTGGCTTGTGATTCATACACTCTTAATTCCTTTACTTTATACCATTTGATGTGTTGTGAATCAATTTCCCCTTGAGAATAGTGCACATACTTTTATGGATGGCAGCTCATCTGTTTTTCTTTTTGATACCCTCATTCAAAATGCTTTGGAAATACCAAGTGCAAATAAGAATATACATTCAAAGTTCAAGCTCATAAAGAACCATGTGAAATTTCTTACTGCTGATTTATCTCGTGGGAATCAATACTCCAACAAAATAACTTGCTATTAAGAAATGCCTCTGCATATGAGTATCTCCAAACAGAGCTACATAGGAATATGTAATTCTTCCTTCCTCAATTCTCAGAATACAGTTTTCTTAAGTCAGGTTTAATGCAGATATGCTCATTGATCACAGTTTATGTCTGCTTGACTGAAAACCTGCATAATCTCCTTCAAACATAGAAAGCAAGTGTTCCTGCTATAATTATAAAGGTATTCATAGAAAGACTTGTTGATTTACATTAGCAAAAGAAAAGAAACTTAGAATTTATGGTTTAAATTTTAAAACAGATTCAGTATAAAAAGCATGCTTTAACAATAAGAGACTTTGTTTGGAATGTGGAAATATGTGGGCAGTGTCTATTTTTTTTTTTGTTTTTATAATCTTAACTTGCAAGCTGTATTAGCTTGCAGGCTCATATCACAAGAGGATTTTGGAAAACCAGGTTGCCACATGAAAATTATGATAGTGAAGAGGAAAAGGCCAAGGGGATTGTTAGATTGCTAGGACTTTAGTCATTGGGGGCAAAAGGAGAAATCTTTCTGTGAAGCAATTATTGGGGGAAAGTAATCTGACTGTAAGCAGAAGCTGAAGCAGACATTAAATTTTGCTGTTGCTTCTGTATTTAAACAGTGAAATCAAACAGTAGGTCATTTGCAGATTACCTTTCATGATGTTTGAAGAAAAAATTTAGAAGTTTCCTTTGTGTTTTCTTAATATATGACTTGTTTGTCTATTGTATTAGAAACAGCTTCTCTTTTTAATTCCTGTATTTTAAATAGGGAAAAATAATGACTGATTCAGCTTAACAGTAACAACCAAGAACAATTGTAAAGCTTTCCAGTAACTAAAATAATTAGAGAAGCTCTTTTGATTAATGGATATGAGTGTTGTACTTTTATATTAAGGCCATTTTTGTGAAATCAGATCAATGCTGATCCCAGATTGGACTGGTGGAACTATTTACAGTTTTGAATACATAACATGGTATTCAGTTCTGAGAGGAAATCTTACCAAAATGGGCTGCCTGTTAGGGATGCTGATTCATTAGGAGCCTATTTTATACTCCCAGGTATTTTATGCTACTGCCTTTAGCTCCCCCCCAACACTTCCTTGATCCCACAAGATAACAACGTTAGAATGAACTGACTTTGTCAAAATGGAAGAAATAGTTGGAGACAAACGGTAAAGCAGGTAAAAGTAATCAGAGTTACGATCACGATTAAGCCAAAATCAATGTTGCTAAGTGAAACATTTGTTAAGTGAGTTTTGCCCCATTTTACAATCTTTCTTGCCAAAGTGTTAAATGAATCACTGCAGTTGTTGGTAACATGGTTGTTAAGTGAATCTGGCTTCCCCAATGACTTTGTCAGAAGGTCGCAAAGCTGGTATGATCCTGGAACTCTGCAACCCTTATAAATATGAACCAAGGGTCTGAATTTTAATCATGCTGCAATAGTTGTAAGTGTGAAAAATGGTCATAAGTCACTTTTTCAGTGCCGTTGTAACTTTCAGCGGTCACTAAATAATCTGTTATAAGGTGAGGATTATCTATACCCAGGCCCAGTGGCATAAAGTTACAAATAGTGCTCAACCTACAGGCTGATCACTTAAGAGACTATTCAAAATTACAATGGCTCTCCCAAAAGGGACTCACAATCTAATTTAATAGTGCTGAAGTTGCCCCCTTCCATAGTGAAATAGCCATATTTGGGACCTCAGCATCTATGGCTGTCTGTAGTATCCTGCAGTCATGTCACCGTGGTTTACAACTTTTTTCTGGAAACCAGCAATTATTTCTGGTTTCTGGCAAAAAATGTCCTATAGCAAACAGTGGGTTTACTTAACGACTGTGGTATTTGCTTAACAGTTGTCACAAACAAGATGATAAAAGAGGACTATAAAGTTGGAAGGGACCTTGGAGGTCTTCTAGTCCAACCCCCTGCATTTCAGACAAATGGTTGTCCAGTCTCTTCTTAAAAGCCTCCAGTGTTGGAGCATTCACAGCTTCTGGAGGCAGGTTGTTCCAATGATTAATTGTTCTAACTCTCAGGAAGTTTCTCCTTAGTTCTAGATTGTTTCTCTCTTTGATTAGTTTCCATCCATTGCTTCTTGTCCTGCCTTCAGGTGCTTTGGAGAATAGCTTCTTTGTGGCAACCCCTGATGAATGATTTAGGATAACAGATTGAATGAATTTTAATTTAAGAGGTGGTATATTTATTCCTAATTAAGTAAATCATCCGGCAGGAAAAATTCAACATTCCAACTTTGTTCTAGGCTTTGAAAATTGATTTATTACTGTTAGTGTAATGCATATTACATTCTGGGAATAGTCATCCTGTATTTTTTATATGAACACTGAATATATATTGACCTGGTTTATTCCTCTTGCTAACCCAGTTCTTGTTTAATTATGTTTTATTAAATGAATCAAAATAAGCTGAGTTGAAGTAACATGCTGTGTCATAAACTACAATTTACAAATGAAATTAAATGCAGATCATGTTAAACCAGAAATGATTTTTGTGAAGATTGTGGCATAGTGCTTTAACCCATACTAATCCTGGTTGAATTCATATTGCTTCTCTCATACGGGCTTTTCAAAATAATTGGCTCTTTAACTGATATTTTTAGTTGATGGGGCTGAAAGTATTATTCGGAGCTCTACATTTAAAAATAAATCTGCTTAACTAATAAATCAAAAAGCCCTTAAAATCTAACATGCTTTTGTGGAACCCAAGATAGCAATTCATTTCATAATATGAACTATGTAACACGCTTAGTAAGAAATCAACTGTACATTTGTTTTGCTATTTATTTGTTATTTTTAATATAAACCATACTACTAGATTGTCTTTATTAAAATAATCATTTCAAAAAAAAAGCTGAGAGTAGTATAGCCTCACAAGTTCCTCCCTTTCTCCATCCCTACTGAATCTAAAAGCATTATAGATTAAAGGAGAAAAAAATAATTACGTTCAGAGCCAGAAATTACCAAATGAGATATGAAAGATGTGTAAAATGTCCCTATCTAAATAATGACCAGGATATGCTTGTCATTAGTGATGCTACATTGCTCCAATTAAAAGTTTAAGATTAAACCACTTTCATTTTAATAGAGTGATGATGATGATGATGATAATGTGTCTATCTCAAATTGCTACAGAATTCTCTGATGTACAAATTTATATTAACAGTCATTTTTTAATAAGAAATAACATTCTATGGCATGGGTATCATTTCAATATATTAAAACATTTCCTAGTGCACCACTAAAGCCTTTGGGTGCAAAGATGAAAATGAAATAGTTTAATTTTAAAATGCAATGGGGAAATCTATTTGTATCTAAGAAAAAAAGAAGTAAAACTTGGAATAAATTAATTTTACTATTGATGGAAGTACTTTTAGTTTACCAGGACATAATTGCAGTTTTCATGTTATTTCTTCTTTTTGAAAGAAACAGTCTGTATTCATTTTCAATCTGGGGAATGCTTTCTTTCATACAAGCTGCAAAAAGGAGGTTCAAGAGAAACCTTCTAAGTATTATACTAGATATTGTGGAAAGATTATCTCCTCCCAGAAAAGATCAAAATTGATGTATTTTTGTGAATATAGGCATCAAGCTTTGTAAGCCATGATTTTTGGCTTGGTACCAAACCCCAGATAATAGAGCTCATATAAAAAAATCATAAAATTAAAATAAAAAAATCTTGCTTTAGTAAAACATGTAAATCAATCATGTGTGAAACACAAATCTCATAAACTCTGCATTTCCATTTTTACTATCCCTTTAAAAGGGTAAGAAGATTGGATCAAATCAGAAGTTTATTTAAATAAAAAATTAGTTCTGGCATACTATAGGAATTCCTCAAAATGGTCTTCACAGGAAGGACCTTGATCTTAAAAAATGTAGAAGATTCTTTCTTCACCAGACCAAATTTTGCATCCTTCTTGTTGGAAAAGTTGCATTGTCAGATCTCAGAATGTCACATATGGATTTAAATATTTCTTTAAACTCTACTTCTTTTATTTAGATACTCTCAAACACATAAGAATATCCAGTGTGCTATAATCAAACTGCAAATGTTTTTCAGTATGAGTCTGTTTTTGAAATATTCCATAATAGCGTATACTCCAAGTGCTCAGCAGAGGTCACTATACGTTTGCGGTTGGAATTGTTTACTTGTTCTCATTATGCTGCCTTCTTTTAATAAGCATAACACCCACAAAGTACTATTGTAGGAGTTTCAGTGAAAATACAGCCTGGATTGTCCTTGTTACAAACCCTACCTTAGTACTTTTGTTGATGTTTTATTTTAGTTGTAGATACAAGAATTCTGAAGAAAGTTCAAAGCCTTGAACAGAAATGTAGGTGTGGAAACACAGACGTTATTTCTTGAGAACCATCGAGTGATGTTGTTTGTTACAGAGAACATATTTCAGGATGGCTATTTAGAGAAAATGACTTAAGCCTCTGTATTCAGTTTTACTATTAGCATCAATTTGCTGTTAACCATCTCCGTGTATAAACAAGACATGTTAACCTAAAACCCAGAGATGTGCTTAACTTCCCTTTTGCACAAGGAGGTTTGCATGACGTTTTGGAATTGAGTTGAACGATTCATATGCTCTCCAAATTTTAATTAGTCTCCAGAAGCAATTGAATCTTTATGTGTCTTCGCATTTCCCTTCCCTTCCCCATGTTTATTGTTCTGGAGAAAACAATTAAAGAATTTTGTCCTGTTTTGAAATATTGCTGTTGAAATGTCGCAGTAATTTCATGCACGCCACCACATGAAAATTAATCAGAAAACAAGTTGATCCATAATTAGAAATTGCTTTTGTGTCTAATGAGGACCAATTGATGTTTCTGAGTTGGAATAAGATAATTTCTTTCCATTCCGTGCTGTATCTGTGTTATTGGCTACAATGCTAGCTTGAAAACTTTCTACAGCCAAATAGGAATTGTTTCCATATAGATTTGGCTGCCAAGTGAGTCCAGAAGCCTAATCATCAGTTTTTCTATCTGTTCCAGTTTGGGAATTAAATGAGAAGTTCACTTGTCAAAATCAGTGTGGCTATTTTTGGCCTTGTTTGCTTCTTATAGAGCAGGGATGTCAAACTCAATTTCATTGAGGGCCGCATCAGCATTGCAGTTGCCCTTGGCGGGCCGGGTGGGTGTGGCCAGGGTGGGTATGGCCTACTGGGTGGACGTGGCCAGCTCTACATCAACCGCATCAAGGGTGCCAATGGGGGCCTGGGCAGGAGTGGGACAGATCTGACGGTCTCTGGCAAAAGAAGATGGGACCAGGGCAAGTGCCAAGGCATGTCCACTGGAGGAGCCTCACTGTTCCTTTCAGGCCTTGGGGGGGTCGTTGGACGGTGGCGTGGAGGTCAAATGCCCAGCCCAGCCATCAAGCACCCACGGCACTAAGCCCAGCTCCACTTCCCCAAGGTGGCGCCCAGCTGCACTTACCTCCTCCTCAAGGCTGCTGCTGCTGTGCTTGCTCTCCTTAGCCAGGTTGCTCATGATGGGTACGAGGGCAAAGTCAAGAGGGAGGCCCACTCCCTCTCCATGTGAGGAGACCTGGCTTTGTATCCAAAGCTTTCTTAGCAATAGGATCGGAAACCCCCCAGGATAGGCCAGGAGGAGGGGGCAAGGGGATGGTAAAAGGGCAGCAGGGCAGGACTAAGGCAGGACTTCCCTCAGACCCTCCCTCTCCTTCCTTCCTTCCTTCCAAGAACAGAGTGGTAGGAAAATATTTGAGATGAGGGAGAAAAACAGGCAAGAAAGCAGCTGGGGAAGTGTCATCCTTCGTGAGGAATGAAGAAATGCACCATCGCCTGGAAGTGGCCAGCACATGGCCCTCGCCTACTTCACATATCCAGCTTGGTGGGCTCTGGGGGAGGGGATGCCATGAGCAGCATGAGAGTCAATGTTACCTGCACAATGCTGCCCAGCCCCCAGCCTGCCTGGTTTTGGCAGGCAGTGGGGCAGTTTCCTGACAATGCCGAGAGGCTGAGCTGAGTGGCACAAATCTGAAGAGAAGCACAACGCTGCCCAGGCCCTAGCCTGCCCAAAGTAGGCAGGGTCATATGCTGGCCACTTCCAGGCGATGGTGCATTTTTTCATTCTTCACAAAGGGTGATACCTCCTCAGCGCACGCCCAGGGGGCAGTGCTGACGCGGCATGGGCCAGTCCTTCACTGTTTCCAGACGGCCTTGTGGAACTAAGACTGAATGCATTTCAGCATAGATGACCACCACGAAATTGTACATTGGCTTCCGGCTGGCCTGGGCCAGGGCCAAGACAGCGGGGGCCGTTCCCTCACTGTTTACAGGATGGATTCACAGACCACATGAAACCACTTCGCGGGCCGGATCTGGCCCCCAGGCGTTGTGTTCGACATGTCTGTTATAGAGGTTTCCTTATCCTCCAAAAGCCATTTAAATTAACAGCTGATCACAATCAATGTGTGATATGAGAGGCAGAAGCTGAGAAAATTATTTTAAAAATTGGGACAAAAGTTAGAGTTGTACAGGAAGTCCTTTTTCAGTGACTGCTTCATTTGGTGACCATTCACAGTTGTAATGGTAATGAAAAATAACTTTATGACCAATCCTTGTATTTACCACACTGGCAGATCTGCAAAGCAAAGGAAAGGTGAAATAAGATCTTAAGCACTTTTATGGTTTCTGCTTTGATTAACATCTGAGTTGTCCATACCAACCGTGGTAGCTAAACGGGGACTAGAGATAGTCCTTGACGTATGACCAAATTGAGCCCAAAATTTATGTTGTTAGGTGAGACCTTTCTTAAGTGAGTTTTGCCCTGTTTTACAATCTTTCTTGCCAAAGTGTTAAATGAATCACTGCAGTTGTTGGTAACATGGCTGTTAAGTGAATCTGGCTTCCCCATTGACTTTTCTTGTCAGAAGGTGATCACATGCCCTTGGGGACACTGCAATGGTCATAAATATGAACCAGTTGCTTAGCATCCAAATTTTGAACAGATGGCCATGGGGGGGTGCCTCAACGGTCATAACTGTGAAAAAAGGGCATAAGTCACTCTTTCCAGTGCCATTGTAACTTTGAATGGTCACTAAGTGAACTGTTGTAAGTTGAGGATTATCTGTACTTGTAAGCAGTGGCACATCCAGAAAAAGGATAAATACTTTTCATTGCTCCCTACTGGGGTCTCCAGTTCAGACTAAATAAACCCTTCCTTCCTTCCTTCCTTCCCTCCCTCCCTCCCTCCCTCCCTCCCTCCCTCCCTCCCTCCCTCCCTCCTTCCTTCCTTCCTTCCTTCCTTCCTTCCTTCCTTCCTTTGTTCATACTACTAATATGAATTCACTACTCACAACAGGCAACAGTAAAACAAAATCAAACAACCACCCTCTCCGGTAAAAATAATATTTATATGGATGTCTTCCTCATCTCTTCCGGAGACAAAAATGTTACTCATCTGAGTTCAGATTATACACCATTTCTAGCTTTTAAACCATTAGATGAAGATCAGAGTTCTAACCTACATATTTAAGTGGGTGCTGGCCAAATTCTTGGGTTTCTATCTGTTTTTCAACTTTAGGATGAAATCCAAAGTGGTGGGCAAGCTGTCATGGAAACATATTCCTATTAACTAGCATATCACCAAGTAATCCAAATACAATTTTTTTAAAAAAATGTCCTATCTGCTTGCGATTGTGTTATAATGCATGCTATTAATAAAGCAATTCCCCCTCATCTCTCATTAAATTAGAATGAGGAGAAGACAAACATCCTTCTTTCTTATTCTAATATGCTGGGTTTTATTTTTAATCCTAAAGTTGGTGTACTAAATCCCAACTGAATTGTATTTATTGAAGTGGGTCTTTCCTCCTCTCCAGTCCCAGACTGAATAGGTGAAAGATGATATTAACTTAACCTTTGCATGCTTTGGCATCAAGAGAGAGTTGTGGTAGGAAGGTAATTATAACAACCCCTTTAAAAAAAATCTTAAGGAAATGCTCACTCAGCAAGAGAATAGGAATGGTGCTTGTTAAAAGAAAACAAAAATAGATATTGCAGATGTGATACAAGGCAGGTCTTTCAGACAGCATCATCATGAGAATTTCTTAAGCATTCCCCTAGGCAAAGAAAAAAATAAAATAAAAATGGGAAATATTTCTTCTTTCCATGGTCTTTCTGCATAATTTGAATCTGTGGAAATCTTTACATGATCATTCATTTTACTTTGCTAATGTACTTTATTTCTTTGACGAAAGCCTTCTTCGGCTGTCATCCAGGTAGCTAGATAGTCTGATAGATGGATTTCAGTTTTCAGAGTCTTCGGACAGAATGGCCATTGTTAAAAACATAGAGCTTGGACACAAAGGTTGGAGAAGGATGGTCCAAGGAGTTCAGAAATAAACAAGCAGAGCCCTATTGTTGCATTAGCCTTAGATAAAACCTAGCATCTAACCCAGATTAATCTGTGAGTTTCTTGACTCCACAAGAATTCACAACCTCTTCTTCACTACAAAAACAAGGATGTTAAACAGCAAGTAGCGAACAACTATTTTAATAAATAAGTAAGTAAGCAAGCAAGCAAATATAGGCAGACCACAATTTATGGCCACAATTGGGACTGGTCACCTGGTTGCTAAGCGGCATAGTTGTTAAGTGAAGCACGTTTTATAACTATCACAGCTTTTAAGTGAGACATCCCCAAATGCAGCCTTTCCTGCTTGTAGATGGGAAGGTTGCAAATGATAATCACATGACTGTCATAATTGTAAGTTGGTTGACAAGTGACCAGATTGAGATCATGTGACCATGAGAGTACTTCCATGGTTCTAAGTTGAAGGATGGCTTTAAGTCACTTTTTTCAGCATCATCGTAACTGTTCTGTACCAGCCTGCTACCGGCCCTGCAGAAAAGGCAGGGACAACCCTTTTACAAGAAGGCAAGAGGCTGGAACGAAGCCTGCCAAATTTATGGATACAAAAGCAAACAGAACAAGACACGAACCATGAAACAGGAGCTATTCAAGCGGTTGCCTTCAGCAAGCCAGCCCTTCCACGCATCCCCCTTTTATACAGTTCAGGGCGTGGCTTCTCTCTGCCTCCTTCCGAGGTGCCCCATTGCCTTCTTCTGTTTACTCTTGATTGACTTCCTCCTGCATCGGGCGTCCTTGAACAGGGCCAGCTGTGGGTCATCTTCATCCACGCTGTCAGGCTCACACAGCTGGGTCTGCGTCGTGACCAGGTGGGAGGGGCCTGGCTGAGGGCTCTCATCAGCAAGCTCTCCAACCCACTCAGCAACCTCTCCAACACCCCCCCCTCCTCCTCCTCTGAATCATCCGACCCAACTGCCGAACCCACAGGCTGACCCTGAATCACAACAGTAACTTTGAACAGTCCCTAAAGAAATGGCCACAAGTTGAGGACTATCTGTAAATACATAAATAAAGGGTTTCTCTGCAGTTCTGGTGCTCAAATTCTATCGGCTCCAGCCAGACTTTTGTTGGAGTCTCTGGTCAAAATATCAGGGCAACACTGAGCTGGAAGGAGCTGGAATAATCCCTGTGCTTTAGTATCATTCTTAATGTTAACTTTAAAAGAAGTAGAACACGCTCTAGTTATGACAGATTTCATTCATACTATAGGGATTTGGGAAAGCTTCAGACTCCACACACAAGTGCAGCCCCTCTCTGCTATTTGTTCAAGTGGCCCAATTTTTGTTTTTAGACTTCCAGATGAATCTTTAATAGGTGTAAGGCTGGGGTAGGCAACCTTGGCTCTTTTGTGACTTGTGGACTTCAACTCCCAGAATTCCTGTGCCAGCATAACTGGCTCAGGAATTCTGGGAGTTGAAATCCACGAGTCACAAAAGAGCCAAGGTTGCCTACCCCTGGTGTAAGGAATTGCTCATTGTAATTAATGTGAATACAGCAGTGATACGTGTTTCCCTCATACTTGGGCAGAATGCTGAAGAAAAACAATAGTAGAGGAGTGCTGTGTTCACATGAAGTCCACAGCACTTCTGAGCTTAATATCTCTATTATATTTTGAGCTTTTGATGTTTCATTTTCTTTGTGGTTTCCTCCTGGGTGGGAACATGAGGTCCTACAGCTAGATGGAGATTGTGAAGCCCTAATATATTGTCCCTCCTGCAGTCTTGGAAGACCTTTTCAATTGGACTACCAAGTTATATTTACCAACATTTGAGGCTGGGAAATAAGACCATTGTAGTATAAGTCTAAACTGGCTTAACCCGGAAAGTGGGAAAAATTGCATGAATATAGAACTATCCATAAACTAATCAAGCTTATTAATTATTGGCTCTGATCACTATGTTTAAACTAAATTAAGAAATAAGATGTATTATTTTTTCAAACTAAGATTGCTTTAAAAATCTACTTGTGGGATTTGAATTTAAAAGAAGCATGGCTGGCTTTTCAAATATTACTTACCCTGTAAAATTATGGTAAGAATATTAGGTACCAGTTAGCCTTTCTTTGCCATGAACAGAAACGAAAAACTTATTTTTCAATTTCTGACCCACCCATCTCCCTTGAAGAGAGAAACTTGGCATTATATAATAAAATATCAACATATAAAAAACAATATATAAAACTAAATGTTGGAATTAAAATTTCAGAATTAAAAATTTATTTGTTTAAGGAGGCAGGAACAATTAAGTCCTGTAAAAAATTACAGGGCCTTTGGCAAAAGGAGGGCTCTCTTGACACCAACAAACCCCACAGATTGGTGCTCCTTTGGGCTGCCCGTACAAGGCTGCAGAGCCATGTCTTAACTTTCAGGAGGAAAATCCTTCACATATGTGGATATCAGGGATAGATTTTTTTTTCTCTAAGTTCTATCAAAAAACAGAATAAGATCTCAATGGTTGCACAGGATTGCATGTAAAACTATAAACTGGGTTTTTTTCCTCAGAGATTTGGCAAAAGAAAAAAAAATATAATAACAGACGAAGATTTTTCTCAGCTGCTGTAATTTTTCTTCACCAAAATATTTTTTTCAAAAGGCCAATATTCCTCTGAGAATAGTTGCTTCAGTTTTGGTGTTTTGAAGTTTCAAAGGATTTTCATCATAAAGCATTCAGAGTTTTCAGTAGGAAGTTGTTTAGAAAGTTTGAGACTGAGTTTTTTTGTTCCTGTATCTTTCAAGTTATGGATAGATTTGAGAAACTCAGATTGTGACTAATATTTTTTTTAGCCATTGAAGAAATAATTAACCAACATTTATACAAAAGTTCAGCTAAACTCATCTTTCTGGTCGTGGTGGTTGTTTTATAGAGATGGGCATCCATAGTTGGTTATTTCTACATTTAGACTAATCTAAGTGTAGATTAGAAATTAATCAAGAAGAAACTAATCAAGGATAAAAGCAACCTTATAACAAAAAAGAAATTTCCTGACAGAACAATTGATCAGTGGAAAAACTTGCCTCCTGAAGTTGTGGGTGCTCCAACACTGGAGGTTTTTAAGAAGAGATTGGACAACCATTTGTGTGAAATAGTACAGAATTTTCTGCCTAAGCAGGGGGTTGGACTAGAAGATCTCCAAGGTCCCTTCCAACTCTGTTATTCTGTTACATTTAATCTTCAGCTGATGAAAAACTAGAATAGGCAAGCGATCCCTGCATATTAGTCAAGATTTCTTGCAGACTCCTGCTATGTTTTCCAGAGAAATGTTCCCCAAATTGATGTCTTCCAGATACATTGAGCTTGCACAATTCCCAGCCAATGTATTCATGAAATACTGCAGATGGCTAGGGACTCTGGGAGCTGAGGTCCAACATATTGATAAGAGGGCATCTTATTAGGAATGACAATTCTGGAAAGAGGGCTCATCAGTTTTCCACATGTCTGTATTTCTGTAGCATATATAACAAGTAAGTCAAGAGAAGAACTTGAAGCTCCAACTTCTTTCCTTGGATGTTCAAGTTAACTTAAGATGCATTAGGCCAGGTGGCCATTGTTTGAGCTTAGAAATTTCTGTCTAACGGTGGTGTAGAGCTTTATTTCACAAAGAAATCACATCTCCTCCCCCAGCACATAAACATTCATGTTATCTTCCCAAGTAGAAATTTTAGCCAGTTGGTTTGTGTCTCCTAAACCACCCATATTTTGTGGCATAAGTTAAAGTGAGACAGATGGCATCTTTGGATTATGGAATATGTGTTGTCCAAATAGGATGTCCTAGCACCTGTTTTCTTAGTGCCAGACAAATATATATCACTTTTAACATCCCAAGGCTTAAATAGCTTACAACCTTTTATTTTGCATCTTTCTTTGTTGTTTGTATGCAGTTATTTTTATGCGTCATCTTTGCAACATTGATACTCAGGATCATTTTACAAATTCTGAACTCTATACAGGTAGTTCTCAATTTAAAACAGTTCACTGAGTGATCTTTTGAAATTACAATGGCAATAAAAAGTGACATAACTGTTTTTCACATGTATGACCATTGCAGCATCCCCATGGTCATGTGATCAAAATTCAGATCCTTGGCGACTGGTTCACATTTATGACAGTTGCAGTGCCCTGGGGTCATGTTATTCCCTTTTGTGACCTTCTGACAAGCAAAGGCAATGGGGAAGCCAGATTCACTTAACAACCATATTTCTAGCTTAACAAGTGCAGTGATTCACTTAACAACTCTAGCAAGAAAGGTCGTAAAATGGAGGAAAACTCATTTAACACCTGTCTCACTTAGCAACAAAAATTTTGGGCTCAATTGTGATCATAAGTTGAGGACTACTTCTACAAAGAAACCTTGATTCCCCCCCCCCCCTTTCCATTAGGTCAATTCAACCAATCTGTCTATAGAGACAGGCTCTCTTCAAATTAACTCCTCTGTACATTGTTTAAAAATACCTTTCAATACATCTAATGTTAAAATAAGGGACCCGGTGGCTCAGTGGGTTAGGACGCTGAGCTTGTCGATCAGATGGTTGGCAGTTTGGTGGGTCAAATCCCGAGTGCCGCGTAACAGAGTGAGCGCCTGTTACTCGTCCCAGCTTCTGCCAACCTAGCAGTTCGAAAGCACGTAAAAATGCAAGTCGAAAAATAGGAACCACTACGGTGGGAAGGTAACAGCGTTCTGTGCGCCTTTGGCGTCTAGTCATGCCGGCCACATGACCACAGAGACGTTCTCGGAAAAGCGCTGGCTCTTCGGCTTTGAAGCGGAGATGAGCATCGGCCCCTAGAGTTGGAAACGACTAGCACGCATGTGCGGGGGAACCTTTACCTTTTAATGTTAAAATATTTTGCTTCATGCTAAGATAAATCTATGTGTTCTTCTCCTTTAATTGTAATGTTTCATTGTTCCTAGTTCCCTCTAGGCTTCAGCTTTATAGTTTTATCCTATCATTTTTTAAGGAAATACTAAACAAAAGCATTTTCCCATGAGAAGGATTCTTATGATTAATTCTAAAGTCTTATTTCAGATCCATAGGTACCTTAAATTATTTGAAACTTTAATATCAAAGTTCTAATCACCTGTTTGCTATTCATTCCATGTGTAGAAATGGGAGAAAGTTACTGTGGTAACCCTTGAATATTGGTTTATCCAAAGTATTGAGGAATGTCTTTTTGCATAACATTTTACTCATTGTTTTTTTAAAAGAGTAGCATTTTTGTAGTTTTTATCTGTTCCAGTTGTCTGTAACTTTATTCTGTCCTTTTTATTGTATGTATCTGAGGGAACAAAGCTTGATTTAGACTTCTGTTACACAATTTTTTAAAGTGATGAAAATTCTATATGTGGGAAGTTTTAAGAATTTCTCTTCAGAATTTATGAAGAAAACAATCAGTTTTGCCTGGAGGATTGCAAGGATATGATGCAGCAGACCCATTCATTATGTATGGAAACACACAGATAGAAGAGATGGTTAGTTTTTGCCAGCCAATAAAATACTTTATTGACTGAAATTTGCCTATTTTTTCTGCTTCCTACTGTCTTATTTTGTTTTTCAGCACAAATATCTCAGTCCAAATTATGTGTAAGTGCAGCCCTTTAGCTAAGAGGGAATGGAGTAGGTAAATGGATGGATTTCTTGTTCATGGGAGATTCCTTCATAAATGTATGATATCTTTTCTCAATATGGTGCCCTCTAGTCGTCAATCAGTATAGAGCTGGAAGGGACCTTGGAGGTCTAGTTCAACCCTTGGCTTAACAGGAGACCCTATACCATTTCAGACAGGTGGTTGTCCAGTCTTTTCGTAAAAATCTCCAGTGATGAAGCACCTACAACTACAACATGCAAGCTGTTCCATTGGTTAATTGTCCTCACTGTTAGGAAGTTTCTCCTTAATTGCAGGTTCCTTCTCTCTTTGAGTAGTTTCCATCCATTGCTTTGGAAAATAAGTTGACCCCTTCCTCTTTGTGTCAGCCCCTCAGATACTGGAATATTGCTATCATGTCCTTTCTAGTCCTTTTCTCTAGAATGGCCATACCCAAATCCTGCAACCTGTCTCCAGGCCTGTAATCATCTTAGTTGCTCTTCTTTGCACTTTTAAAAAATAAAATCTAAACATTGTTTTGTAATGTAACGATCAAAATACTGGATTCAGTATTCCACGTGTGGCCTTACTAAGGATTTATAAAATATAAAGCAACAATAGATCAGGGGTGTCAAACTGCCAGCCCGCGGGCTGGGTGCATCATAGCAAAACCGCACCCACCCAACTGCCGCCAATGGCAAAAAAGCCGCGACACGTCACATGACATTGCAGGTTTGACACCCGTGCAATAGGTCATAATAACTTGGACAATTGGGAGCTATACTAGATTTCTGAGATTACTAGCTGGGAAAGCTGATACATTAACTTAAAATTAGCAGAGTCTTTTAGTCACACTTTCTTTTGTAATTTAAACTTGATGATTACTTGATCTTGGTTAATCAAGTTTTTTAATCAGTTCTTTTGCTTTTAAAAAATCCTTTTACTTAAGGAATATATGTTGCTTTTTCCTTGCTGGACCACAATTCCTTTAAGTCCTGTATAATGGAACTCATACATAATATGATTGCAAGGCTTTGGTTTGTTTTAATGTATTATAATGATGAGGAAAAACACAGAAGTGATGGATTAAATTCTTCACCTGATATCTTCAGCTCTAAAAAAGAATCTCTGTTTCTCCTTTCAATTTTTTCCAGGTTGAATTGTTAAAATTCCATTTTTTCCTCTGCAGTTCTTTCTCTATTTTTTCTCCTCTGCTTTTACACTATTTAATCAGAAAGTTCCAAGAGAATGGCTGTGATGCTGTCTTTGGCAGTGTCACAAACCAGAGCTGTAATTTTTACACTGGCTTCTAGTCTATTGATTGGTTTGCACATGCTAGCTATACCGCTGGGAGATTAGTGACAACGATAGCAAGAGTTGAGAAAAGGGAGCTTGGATAATAGGTAAGAAAAGGTTATATATTTTATTTTTATTTTTAAAGTATACAGTTTTGTGGTGTGTGTGTGTGTGTGTGTGTGTGTGTGTGTGTGTGTGTGTGTGTGTTTCTATTTTTCTATTATTTGCCTGCCTGCCTACCAATCTATCTATCTTTCAATGTATCTAGCTATCTTATCTTTCTCTCTCCCCCATCTATCCATCCATCCATCCATCCATCCATCCATCCATCCATCCATCCATCCATGCTGTGTGCTGTCTTACAATGTGTGTAAAGCATGTTTCTAAAAATCAAGGAAAAACATGACTAAAGAAGAAAAAGTTGTTAAAAATCTAGAAGTATTTGCCTTCAATGTGGTTACAAAAACTCCAATGCCTTTTTTAAAATAAAAAAAAAATTAGGCTTCATTCTAACCAAAAGGCATGCACACCTTTTTCACTAGAAGGCATAAACCTCATGCATATCTCTCTTTTAGTCATCCAAGGTAGACCAGAGAAGAAACAAGACCAGGTGAATTAATTCTACTTGATTTTAATGCTACGTTAACAGAATCTTGCAAGTCTGAAAGTACAGATCTCCCACTGTCACATTTTCAGGCTGAGAAGATAAGAGAGTTTCTCTTGTGAACCTCTTCCTCCACCCATTATGCAGCTGAGAGCTGTACCCTCGCTTATCTGATGGTTCCCTATGCAGCATTTCTGTACCATTTCTCTCAAAATCTTTCTCACATTCTGTTACACATTCCAAAGACTTACTTGATTTGTTTGAGACTAAATCAATGACACTAGCAACCATACATTACGAACATGTCTGATGTGGATTAATTTTCTGAATGGCATAGCCACCTACAAATTGGGCGCAGTGGGTTAGTGGTTAAAGATGCTGAGCTTGTTAGCTGGAAAGCTGACGGCTTGAGTTCAAGACTGAAGTGGCACATAATAGGGTGAGGCTCCATTATTCACCCCAGCCCCTGCCTATCTAGCTGTTTGAAAACATGCAAATGCGAATAGATAAATAGGTACCACTTCAGTGGGAAGCTAATAGCGTTCTGTGCCCTTTGGTGTATAATCATGCTGGCCATGTGACCATGGAGGTTTCTTCAGACAATGCAGGCTCCCTTGTCTAGGAAATGGAGATGAACACTGACCCCTAAACTGGAAATCTCTGGACAGGAGAAACGTTTACTTTCACCTTTAGCTTTAGCTACAGAATACTTCATATAAATGAAAGACAGAGGCAAGCCTCTTGTCACATTTGAGAAAGACAAAGTACACCATTTGATTGTGGTACAAATAAAGATATATGGTGACAAAGCAGCTGTTTTTGAATATCTTTTATTAAGTATAGTCTTAATCACATAGGTTTTCAAGATAAAAAGAAGAAACCTCCTGATTATGTCAACAATCCATTTAGACTATGGATTGGTGCATGACTGATAAAAATTCACATGCTAGCAGAATAATGCTTAGGACCATCCAATGCAAATTAGACTCCTACATGGAAAAGGAGATATTCTGTCAGGTGATATTCAGGTGATATTTTGTCTGGTCCCTGAAATTACAGCCACTGCAGTGGCCCCACAGTCATGGGATAAAAATTGAGCCCTTGGCAGCCTACCTGCACAGGGATGCTTCGCCTCCACTTGTCCCTTTCCCCTCCCCTTGTCTGTTGTTTTCACCACCATGCACAGCAGCGCTCCTTGGTGGTATTGATTCTGAGGCTGAATTAGATGCCTGGAGCCTTCAGCAGTCTCAGCTGGGCACCGTAGCCTCCAGCCTCAACTTTAGGCCAGCGCTTCCTCCAAGGAATGAATGAATTTATTTATTCAATTTCTGTGGCCGCCCATCTCAGCAAATGACTCTGGGTAAAATGTCACCTCAGGTGATGCATCCAGCCATCCCAGCAGCAGAACACAAAGTTTCCGTTGCCTTTATGCTCTGAAGACCCTGTTGTGCCTGGCTAACATTTGCCATCTTCCTCCCATTGTTGACAAGGCACATGCAGCCGATTTCTGTGTGAGACAGTAGCTGGCTATTCCAGGCCTTCTCTCCAAATGCATTTTTGACAGCGTTATTTAGTGACAAAAATTCTGGTCCAATTAACATTGTAACTAGAGGACTACCTGTACTTCATTTAATAAATTTGGTTAGCTTACCTAGCACGGACGGATTCTCCAGACTGCCCGCAGAACTATTAAAATGCACTTTGGAAAATTGGTGCATGACTGATAAAAAATCACATACAAGCAGAATAATGCTTAGGATCATCCAATGCAAATTAGACTCCTACATGGAAAAGGAGATGCCAGAAGTTGCAGCTGGTTTTAGAAGAGACCAAAGTACAAGCAACAGTTATTGCAGATGCAAGCTGAAATAATGAGAAAACCCAAATAATACTAAAAAGGAGCAAATATGTGCTTTTGTCAGCCTTTTGAAATAGGTCAGGGTAGGAAGCAGACACCACACGTATTGCCTCAATTGTACAGTTGTTGAATATAATAACAGAACCTTGAAACCCAAAGGCAAAAAGAACCAAAACAGAGTCAATTTTTTATGCTAGTACTAAGTTGTTTATTTAATATTTATTGTTCATTCCTTACTTATTGTGCATCCTTACTCTTCAACACCTTCATTGATTGTAAACAAATCTTTGGTTGTATTGACAATATCAGTCTGTAAAATGATCTTAGGAAGATGCAAACCCCAGGGCAAATCATTGTGCTCATGAGGGCAGGAAATCACAGCCTGGATAGTGAAATAAATTGGATCTCAGTTGTGAGACATGCTATATACTCTCAAGCTATATGTTAAATATTTACTGAAGAAGGCTGGATTTAAAGAATATAAGCATGATTTTAAAATTGGTGGAAGAAATATCAAACATCTGGACTACACTGTTGACAAATATATATATATGGTAATTGTACTTTCAGACTTGCAAGATTCGGTTAATGCAGCCTTACATTAAAGTAGAATTAGCTCCTTTGGTCATATAAATTCAATAAATAAATATTTCCTGGGGAGGCTGGCACTACAATAGCCAAAAATGCAAATAGTTTGCAAGTTCTAGTAATAAAAATCAAGGAGCACATCAAAAAAAAAGGCCAAAGAATAAATACAGAGAAGAGCAAACTAGTTATTGTAGGTATGTCAACCAGCCTTCATATTGACAATGAAGACATTGAAGTGATGAATAACATCTGCCTTGTAGGATCAACTATCAAATGCAAAGTAACCATGAGTCAAGAAATATGTGCAAAATGGCACTTAGTGGGATAGCAATGAAGGTCTTGAAAAAGATATCCAGATGTTGTGATGTGTCCATACTTACAAAGATTTGTGCCTATAGTGCAGGGGTCCCCAACCTGAGGGCCACGTCCTGGTAGTGGGCCATGGACCGCTGGCCACTGGGCTGTGAGATAGGCTGGCCAGTGCATGCACATGTGCACACAGCCCCCCTAGTGTTAGCACTGCAGCTGTGGGGCATGAAAACAAGATGCTGCACTGCAGGGCACAAAATGGGATGCGTGCCGCCATGTTGCGTGCATGCCAACACTGCACCTTAGGGCGCAAAAATGGGATGGTGCCGTGCCTCGGGGCATGAAAATGGCTGACGCTGCACAGAAACAGGGTGCTGTGCACAAGAACGGGGCAGAGCTAGCAAGTATCATGCAAGCACTAGCCCCACCCTGTTTGTATCATGCACATTTTCACGGCCTTGTGTGTGTGAGTGTACGCATGCGCACGTGCGTAAAATGCTTCCCCCTCCTTTTCCTTCTGGTCCGCCAACTAAGAAAGGTTGGTGACCTCTGATATAGTGGTTTTTCCTATGATCTTCTATAGAAGTGAAAGTTGGATTTTGAAGAAGCAGGATAGAAAGAGTATTGACACTTTTGAATGTTGGTGTTCGGTAATACTGCTAAGAACATAATGGATTACCAAGAAAACAAACAAATGGGTCACAGAACAAATTAATGAAGAATTCTCGCTTGAGGCATAAATCATCTGACTCAAATGATCTTATTTTGATTCATTATGTGAAGGCCTAGCTTCTTTGAGAAGACAATAAGCTGGGACAAGTGGAAGGAAAGATAAGAGGATGATCAGTAGCAAATGGATGGACTCATTTAAAGTGACCAGGGGATGTGAACCATCAGGTTGAGCACAGATCATCTTGGAGGTGTTCCTATATGGTTTTAGGAATCAACACCAACTTGATGGCACTTAATAAAAAATTCATTAAAAATATCGAGATTTAAAATGGATATATAACCATTTGGTTTTTACTGGACACTGAAGCCTGCAACTTAATACAGATAAATTGTATCTTGTGAGGCATTTCTAGTGTCACCATGTTTTTTATTTAAAAGGTTCTCTTGCCAGTAGATATCACATAATCTGATTCCAAGCCAATTACAATTTTCAGTGCCTTTAGTCATTTTAAGGTATACTTTAAATTTTCCACAATGACTGACCAGATACCCACTTCTGGAATTGCTTTGGCTTTCTATCTAACAAGTTCTTGATCTTACCATTTGCATCTGATGTGTTCAGCATCTTTTTAAAAAATGAGCAAGCTAAGCTCCCTCAGTCATCAATATGTTACTTTCTCTCTCCCTCCCTTCAGCCACTTAGCCTTTTCTCTCCCGTTTTGTATTGGGATTTTAATACATTTACTAGACGAAATCAAAGCAGGTCAGATATGTTCCACTGAGTCGCATCCTATAGTAATAAAAAAAATGCAAACTAGTGTATCTTTATTTACAGCAGCTGCATAGCTTGGGGACAGTCTTAAGTTTTGCTTGAACAATGTGTACGTGCAATATTGTTCATCCTTTTAGTTGGTGGGTCATTAGTCTCTAGGAGGAAAAGAAAACCCTTAATTTATTGCATCAAACCCTTAAGGAAACAAAGTTTCTGAAAATAAATTAAAGGAATCTGATGAAATATTAGAAGGCCATTATAAAGAAGCATTTAACATCTGTTGTAATGATTAGGATTGACACTATTTTGGTAATTTTCTAAGAAGCCTGGTGTTACCAGCACAGTTAGATGGTGGAGGCTAATCATACTGCTGGGAATTTAATTCTAGGTTTATTGAACATCTGTGGGGTAATTGTTTTCCTGCATTCCATATATACGTGTGTTTGTCTCTGATTTCATGTGTGCATATATTTACACATAGTCATACATACGCACATATCCTTGATTTTTTTTCTTCACAAAGCATTCATTTGTACTGTGTTGGATATTGTGCATATATATTTGTAAAGTTTTGGGAATTTTTCACTCAATGCAAGATTATTTTAATAGTAGCCATTCATTAATCAGAATGCATAGTCAACCCAAAATTTCATTTCAATATTAGGTCTACTATATTAGGCCACTACTAAGACTGAAATCAGAGAAATTATCTTATTAACTTTTTATTTCATATTCAGAGAAGAGTGTGTGCTCCCGATTAAGGGTTAGATATATTAATTAGCTATTGTCTACATTAATCTTCCCAAACTGGTGTCTTCTAGGACCTGGGATAACAACATGAAGAATTCCCAACCTGGACTTTTTAGGCATTCCAGCATGTGTATAAGTTGATGTAGTTACTTTTTTTTAGGGTGAGTCAGTATTTGACTCCTTGAACTGCTTAGATAAGTCAACTATGGCTTTCTTGGAAGGTTCCGCCTCCCCAGAAAGGGTTTGCTATTGTCTGTTTCTTTGAGTTGAGAGTGACTAGCCCAAGGTCACCCAGTTGGTTTTGTGCCTAAGATGGAACTAGAACTCACTGGTTTCTAGCTTGATGCCTTAACCACCACATCAAACTAGCTCTTGAAGTTATCTTAGTTGGTAAATAATTATTTGAGAACAATTTCATATTCATTTTAGTTATCTTAGTTTTATTTTATCCTTTGAAATAAATTTAAAAACATTTTTCACACTTGCAGTTTATAGTATAAACATGTTATCTACTAAAAACATATTGGATCTCTTTGGATTTTAATAGTTTTAGGTACATATACAAAAAGAATCTTGATGGCTTAGGTACAAGTACAAGGGAACTCAAATTAAAAACCAGTTTAACTTAGTTATCTGTGTTTGATTTTTTTGAAACCAGGAAATGGGAGACTGAATTGCTAACTCCATGTTTAGATAGACATGTAGCTTGATCCTGAGCATCAATCATTATGATGGGAAGAATCTAGAATCTTCTTATATGATTGCACTACAATAATGAACGCGTGGCATATGGTTTTTCATGGGTCCCCCCCTCCCGTCCTATCTCTTCAAGTTGAACATGTGGGAATATATAAAGTTTCAGTCTTAATGCAATTTTGTGGTAGAAATAGCATTTGTCAAAGACAGTTGTGTGGGTTAGTAGGGAAGGCTTTGCAGACTATTCCATTGTTTCCCTTTTTGGTTTCCAAATTGATCGTGATCTGATATTTCAAGCGGAGATAAACCAGGACTATAAAGCTCCTTTCTTGTGTAATTGTTTTGATTACCCTGTTCTGTCTTGTGTGGTAGGTATTGTTAATCATGATTAACTGTGAGACAAGCTCCATGAATGGACATGTAGAGTGGGCAGTAATCAAATAAACATAATCATTTTAACATAATGCCACTAATATGTACTTAATGGCAGATAGTCCCTTTTAAAAGACAGTCCTTCTCTTTGTGATTTAGAAGTGTGCCTATGTGCGTACAAACACACACAACACACGCACACACATACATGCATACAAGGGTTGTTAAAGGCTTGTATTTCAGATAATAAAAAGGGTGGCACTGTGGTTTAAATAAACTTTGGGCATTGCTTTTTCAATTGCTTTTAAATTCAAAGAGAAAAAAGAAAACCAGTTTGGAGAGAATAATTTAGAGTAGTAGGTATTATTGATTAATATATTTATAACTCTATCCTTACTTATTATTGTTAGCTTTTATTTGTCTCAGCTGCATTTCAAAAGAAGTTGCATTCATGTATATATGTTTTAATTATCCAGGAAGTGAAATAGCTTTCTTTTAGCTTAATAGTATGCCAAAGAATTATAGATTTGTATATGTGATCAGAAGTGTATTCTCTCAAATAAATATTATTGCTAGGTATGCATATAATACTTCAGAATGGACTTTAGAGAAAAGAGAAACAAGAAGGAAGGATCAGTTCTACCCAAGCTTTTATGGCTATTCTACTGGGCTACTAGACATTTTAAATCTAAGCCGATTATTAAAAGAACTGTAACTTTAGAACAGGTGTCTCTGAACACATTTCTCCTTTTTTCCAGTGTCTTGCTAGTTAATCTTGATGATAAAGATTGCTTTACTCTGTCTATGTGTAATCTGATCTGTGAGCCTTTTGGGGCAAGGAGTGGGATAAAGTATTTTCAGTAAATTAGCCAATAATTCTATTGTAGATTCCCAACAGAATCAACATGCCTTTCTAGTATACATGAAAAGAAAAGAAGAACAGGCATTATAGTCTTCATTTAATAATATGGATAGGCAGGCATATACATAACCAACTAAGCAGCCACACACAGTGCATGTGAAATTAAAGCATACAAATTAAGTGTTAATAACAGCCACACTTTCAAAAACACAACTGCAGAATAAACCAATCAGGCCCTGGGAAAAGAGTGTGCAAAATTTAGAAAGAGTTATATAGTAAACACTCCTTGATAGAGAACTTGAATGAATACACGTGGAAGAATTGCCATTGATAAAAAAGCATTAACCAAAGCAGTAATGTGACAAACATCCTCTTTACGCAGTCAGAGTTGACAGATTTCTGTCTTTGTGTGTACACAGAAAGATATTTAATGTATTTTATCCATGTACCTTAGAAGCTTCCATAGATCCAGCACAGAAGTGCTTCTGGAGACCACTTTTGAGACATAAAAACATCCAAGAGGCTAACTTAATTATTCTTCCTCATTCTATGCAGCCATTTCTACAATGTCATTGTGCCATCTTTTTCTCAGTTTCTCAGATTGAGAGGCATGAAGATCAGAACATTTTGTTTGGATTATTATAACCATTCAAACAATCCACTTAAAATCTCAGCTTCATAGGGATCAACCTTCATTTTCTCCCAAAAGGTTCCTTACCAGCCCAGGACTCACCTAAAGAGGGAGGTTATCTCACCTTGAGCAACTGCCAAGGGCTAAATGTGTCTTGAAATTTGTCATTATTTGTCCTCGTATTCAGCAGATAGCAAGATTGGCCATTTTTTTGCCCCAGCAGAACATAACCTCTTCTGATCTGTGAGTTTCTTCAAGTCAGTGTTCCATGCTGGCTCAGGAATTCTGGGAGTTGAAGTCTACGAGTCACAAAACAGCCAAGGTTGCCTACCCCTGGATTAGTCCCTGCAATTTTCTTGGCAAGATTTCAGAAGTGGTTTGGCATTGCCTCATTCCTACAGCTGAGAATGAGTGATTGGCTCATGTTCACTCAGGTGGCTTTGTTCCTAAGGCAGAATTGGAACTCACGGTCTCTCAGTTTCTAACTTGGGGCCTTAAAACATTATACCAATTGGCTCTCTTCTTGTGGCCTAGATCAGCAGCCCCCAACTTTTTGGGTAACAGGGAGGGAGTGTGGTTTTGTGTGCTGCCTGCATCCCATGCATGGGCCTTCTGCTTGTTTGCATGGAACAGCTAGCAGTGCTGGTCCACAGATCAAGAGTTGGGGACCCTTGGTCTAGATGCCTTAATTTCTCTCTGAATTATATCGTCCAGAATATTTATCATTTTTTACAGAGATTTACTTGCATGCAACTCAAGTCTGTCACTTACAGGCTACAAAGTCTATGGCTTACTCTCTCAAGAAGTCACCTTGTTGGCACATTTGTCTCTACACTTTTGCTTTCTCTCTGAAGAGAAAACTGCCACTTATTCTTTGACAGGAATCTTAAGCTTTTCTCAGTAAACAAAGGAATTGTGTTTCTTCTTTTGCCTGGAGAGTGCCTGTTCCTCTGTCTTCCTTCAAAACTCACCTTTTCTTTATATTTAATCTTGGTAAGAGAAGCTTGACAGCCAGAGTCTTTCCCTGGGTGATATTCACCTTCCCCACATGCTGGGTGAATGAAGGCTACTAGAAAGTATTTTTCAAGTATAGTATGAGAAGCAGGGTAGATTTGATCTAAATCAAGTCGATTTAAATCATAATTTAAATCACTAGTAAAAATGCTTGATTTAAACCAACTCGATTTAAATCAGGCATGTCAAACTCGCGCCGTCATTGCACAACGTATTGCAACTTTCCCCCCATTGCTGGCAATGGGGTGGGTGTGGTTTCAACATAACGCATGCGGCCCGTGGGCCGGCAGTTTGACATGATTTAAATCAGGGGTGTCAAACTCAATTTCATTGAGGGCCGCATCAGCATTGTGGTTGCCCTCAAGGGGCCAGGTGGGTATGGCCAGGGTGGGTGTGGCCTATTGGGTGGGCGTGGCTAGAGTACATATGGCCTACTGGGTGGGCATGGCCAGCTCTACATCGTTCGCATAAAGGGTGCCTGTGGGGGCCTGGGCAGGAGTGGGACAGATCTGTGGGTCTCTGGCAGAAGGAGGGTCTCTGGGCCAAGGCAGTGGGGGCCGTTCCCTCACTGTTTCCAGGATGGCTTCGCGGGCCACATGAAGTCACTTCACGGGCCAGATCTGGCCCCCGGGCCTTGTGTTTGACATGACCCAGATGGTTGGGGGCAATTAAGCTGACTTTGTAATAATGCCACTTGGTGTGTGTGTGAAATCCCTAATAAGCAGGCATATACATAGAATGAAGGCTACTGCTAAGCTTGTAAGCTGCCCTGAGTCTTCGGAGAAGGGCGGGATATAAATGGAATTTAAAAAAAAAAATTTAAAGAACAACTCTCATCTCTGCCCTGCAGTGGCTCCTCCTCTGACCTGCTGTTGACTCACCGACAGTCCCATTCGCTTTAATGGGACAGCTGGTGATGTGGCAGTGACACAACAAGGTGAGAGATGTGGTGGGCAGCAGATGAGTGGGTGCCACGATGGATATGAAATGACAGGTGCTCTTTAAATGTAAGAATTCATTCTTGCTGATAGTTAGAATCTTTAATGTTATTATTTGCAAACAAAATGAAGGTTTCCTAATCTGTCAGGTTAGTAAAACAGCAATATCAGAACTGATCTTAGGTTAATAGGTTAATGCAATAAATAAAGGTTAATGCAATAAATAAAATAATAGGTTAATCACACATAGTTAGAGAACTACTCAAATTCTTTTATTTAATTAAAACACTTAGATCCTGGTACAGATGCATTTCTCTTCAAACAATCATAAAATTTGTAGTGTACGTAGATTTGCAAAACAATGGGATAAAGGAATATTCCTGAACTTTGTTTTATGATTTATGCCATGCTGTGAACTTGTGTTAATGCATAAATGCAGTGCATGTTATCTCAGCTTGCAGAGCTTGCATACATGGAATGTATCCCTGTTGCTGAAATACTGGAAGCAGCAGAGATGCCTAGAATTTATTGTACACTTAAACATGATGTTTTAAAATATGGCTGTTTTGTATGAATACTTATTCGAAAACTAAACTTCACAAACTCCAGTCCTTCACAAATTAAACTTTTGGAAGTTACCCTTGTAGTCAGCAGTGAAGCTATTTAGCAGGACCAGCATTGTTTCCATTAAAGATTGCTGGACCCATAAAACTGCTTGGTCTGCTATACACAGATCTGTGTTATGAACTGCTGCATTTAATTCTTTTATTTGATTGCAAATTCTTTTTTTTGATTGCAAAATACTATTTAGGGAGCTTTTCCTCTGCCTGCTCCAGTAAGGTTGCTTTCTGTGTAAGTTTTATTGCAATCATTATAATTCAGATGTAAGCTAATATTCACATTTAATTAGATTTCAGCATTAGTAGATTAGCTTTAAATAATCTTTCCATGTTTCAACATGCCTTCAATATGGAAAGTACATTGTGGTTTAATTCTGTGATTTAAGTATGTACTTTCTCCTTATACATGGTTCAGACTTCCCTATCATTAGAATAACATTTGGCAAAATTATGCAATATTAGCTCACATTTGAATTATAATGATTGCAATAAAACTTACAAAGAAAGCCCATACTTTTAGACCTTTGTAAGGAATGTCAAATCATTGTTGTTATGTTACCAATATCTGATGAACAAGTGAGTACATATAGTTCTCATTTAGTGACTGACTTGTTTAGCAACCATTTGCAGTTACAAAGGTGATTAAAAAGTAAATTTATGACTAATCTTTACATTTATTACATTTGCAAGTCTGAAGGGTGGAAAAGCTGAAGTGAGATCATAAACACAATTGTGGATTTACTTAGCAACTGCTTCACTTAATGACTGTGTTGTGGTTGCTCAACTAGGACTCCTTGGATTCTGCAGTCAAGGAATCCACAAAACATTGATCATAGATTGAAAAACAGCACATGAATATTAGTTTACATTTGAATTATAATGGTTGCAATAAAACTTACACAGATAGCAACCTTACTGGAACAGGCAGAAGAATAGCTCCTTGAATAGTATTTTGCAATCAAATAAAAGAATTTGCAATCAAATAAAATAATTAAGCTCAGCAGTTCTTAACACAAATCTATGTATAGGAAGGGACGCGGTGGCTCAGTGGGTTAGGACGCTGAGCTTGTCGATCGGAAGGTCAGCAGTTTGGCGGGTCGAATCCCGAGTGCCGCGTAGCAGAGTGAGCGCCTGTTACTCGTCCCAGCTTCTGCCCACCTAGCAGTTCGAAAGCATGTAAAAATGCAAGTAGAAAAATAGGGACCACTACGGTGGGAAGGTAACAGCGTTCCGTGCGCCTTTGGCGTCTAGTCATGCCGGCCACATGACCACGGAGATGTCCTCGGACAAGCGCTGGCACTTCGGCTATGAAACGGAGATGAGCACCGGCCCCTAGAGTTGGAAACGACTAGCACACATGTGCGGGGGAACCTTTACCTTTACCTATGTATAGGACACCAAGCAGTTTTTGTGAGTCCAGCAATCTTTAACGGAAGCAATGCTGGTCCTGCTAAAGTAGATACTCCTAGACCAGAATTACCATTATTCTTCCCTTTATTGTAACGTTAATGTATATACTTCCCCATAACCCAAACAGAAAAATGAACACAATTGAACAATGAAAACAATACAATGAAACATTGACAAAGATGGATTTATTATAATAAGACACATCTAAAAGTTCTTCATATCTGTCCTGGGCTCTTATCTGTACTTCCCCAAGAAAGGTATATATTGCATTGTCTGTATAAGAGGGTGAGAGACAGGTATCTTGGTCTATATACCAAATGAATGACCCATTGGGATCCCCATATCAAAATAACTTACCTTATGTCCGGCCAGAACTTGAAAATAACATTCAACGTAGCACAGTATTTAAACAAAATGATCCGGTTAAGATCTGCATATGTGGGACTGATTGGGGTAGATTGTAAGGGCGACTCCAAAATATAATGTTATCATATTTTATCTATATCTTAAATTTGTATTTTACTACTATTTCAACTTAAATTGTATTTTAATTCCATTTTAAATTGTATTTTATCAAATTCCATTTTGGATTGTTTTTATCAAGTTTTGGTGACGGTTTGTTGCTGGAACTTTGTACTTTGATATGGCCCAAGGGCTAATCAATAAAGTTGTTGTTGTATATATTGCAGATTGGTAAACCTTGTCCTAGATGGTCCTTAAAATTATTTGTGCACACATTTGTATTTGTGATCAGATAAATGCATAGATAAAAATATTGTAATGTTGACTTCCGGTCTTGTGCAGTAGTGCAGTAGCCAAGGGATTTCAGGGCTCCATGCCCTTTGGCTGAATTTCTTCCTGTTAGGGGACCCTAAATGGGCCAGAAGCCACCCTGAAGAGGTGGCAAAGAAGGAAGTCCCGCAGACCATGGAGAGACAGTGATTGACCCAATCGGTCCAGGAGAAGCCTTCCAGAAACCAACGGGAGAAAGGCTAGCCTAACTTCAGAGTCTAGCCCAGGCTACAAGCAACCGAAGTCAAAAAGTACTATTTTAAGCTTTTAAAACGCACTATTTTAAGCTTGTTTGAATCTGGGTAAGATCATCGATTTTCTCTATCCTACTTATTAACTTCCTGGGGGGGGGGAAATTCCCAAGAAGCAAAAAAACCTCCGAACGTGAAGGAGGGGGATTTTTGCCCCACACTTTTACTAATGGAAGTGGCGAATTAAACTTTTTATGAAGGACCAAAACATACAGAAATGAAATGAAATGAATATAAAACCTTAATTTGGATAAGTTTGGAATTATTGAAAGGTTAAGAGTTTCATTTTAAAGGCAATTTTCCATTTTGATAATTTGAAAAATAAACTCGTGCTGACATCTAGTGGTGGATAAAGACTATGAGAACTATAGCTTTTATAGACGACTTGACAAAATCTGGAAAAAACTAATCTGTCCTTGTGACCTTTAAAACTATAACAATAGAGAACATCTGTGACAAAAGAAAACAATTTGGGTTGCAGACAAAGAGAGGCTTATAAACTTCAGGAAACCTTTTTGAACCTTTTTGGATTCTAAATATCTACTAAACTTGAATCTTGAATCTTGACCACTATGGAAAATCAGAGACTTGCAGAAAGAACTTATCAAGAAAAAATAAATACCTTTCAAGAGGAGACATATGAGATGCTGCAACTAATTCAAACAACAATGACTTCAAACCACAAAGAAATCCAAAATAACTTTGAAAACATAAACCAATTCATCTCCAATTTAACTTTACAACAAAAAAATCCCAGGAAATAAAAAATAGAAAAGGAGCAGATAAAACAGATAACTAAATACAAATTCGAGGATAGAGACTCAAAGATGGAACTTAACACAAAGAGGTTTAATTTAACCTAAGTGGAAAAAAATTACAAGAAATATTGGTTTTGGAAAAGGCAACTTATTAAGACCACAACACAAATTTGAGGATAAGAAAAAAGACTGGTCAAAATGGATTGCAGAGACGTCAGGAACACCACTAGAACTGGAGAGACAAAAAATGATAAAAGATACAGAGAGAAAAAGAAACAAACATGAAAGAGCAAATGCCTCTTACAAAGATATTGTACTTGATTTATTTTTTATATCTACAGTAACACCTACAAGAATATGGAAAGACTCTTTGATTCAGCAGAATATACTGATTAAAGATATTGGGCAAAAGAAGAAGGCCAAAGTGAAAATTAGGAAAATAGATGATAGGACTTATCAGAGAGAATATTTTAAAAAGAAACAACTGTTTGAATATGGTTAAAGTAATAGAAAGATTTTTGATATAAATTTTACTTTAAGAGGGAGGAGTCCCTCAAATAACTTAGTACTCTCTTTCTTCTCTTTTCTTATTTCTTGATATGAGTAATATAAAAGAGTTTGAATGTCTTATATATAAGGATATATTTTAGATATTTAAATGTGATTGATTTTAAGAAAATTACAGTGGATTAAAAATGGTTTGAATAAGAGTTAAAAGACAAGATGACTAGATTTATTAAATGAAATATTGAAAGATTAAATATATTCTTATGGTAAAAAAAGAATGGAAATAAATTTTGGAAATAAATATGTATTAGCTTAGGGAAAATCTGGAGTTTCAGTAGTATACTATCTTTTTATTCCTCTTTACTCTTGTTCTTTTTTTCTCTCTTTTTAGTCTTACTTAGTCGTTAAGTAAGGTAAAAGTTATGGGATGGTTTACATGAGAAAAAATAGAATCAAATATTTATTTATTTATTTGTTTGTTTGTTTTTATATACCGCCCTTCTCCCGAGGGACTTGGGGCGGTGTACAGAGCAAGGTAAGTATACAGTTAAACAATGGTAAAAAACAAATGAAACCCCAAGGGCTATCAGGCCAGGCCGGACTGCTGGAACAGGTAGGTTTTTAAGTCGCGCCGGAAGGTGCGAAGGTCGGGGGCCATCCGGATTTCGGTGGGCAAGCAGTTCCAGAGGGTTGGCGCACCCACTGAGAATGCTCTCCCCCTGGGGGCCACCAGCTGGCATTCTCTGACCGGTGGCACCCTGAGGAGGCCTTCTCTGTGGGAGCGCACAGGACGGAGGGGTGTTGACGCTGGCAGTAGGTGCTCCCGTAGGTAATCCGGACCCATGCCATGTAGGGCTTTGTATGTCATCACTAGCACCTTGAATTTCACTTGGAAGGCAACTGGAAGCCAGTGCAGCTCACGGAGGAGAGGTGTGATATGGGAGTATCGGGAAGCCCCCAAAAGTGTTCGTGCAGCTGCACTCTGCACCAGCTGAAGCTTCCGAGTGGCTCTCAAGGGCAGCCCCATGTAGAGAGCGTTGCAGTAGTCAAGGCGAGAGGTCACAAGTGCATGGGTGACTGTACGTAAGGCATCCAGGTCCAGATAGGGTCGTAGTTGGCGCACCAGTCGAACCTGAGTGAAGGCCCCCCTGGTCACAGCTCCTATGTGATCTTCCAAGGATAGCTGTGAATCTAGGAGGACACCCAGGTTGCGGGCCCTATCAACAGGGGGTAATAACTCACCCCCTGATGTTAAGGGATGGAATGCTCTGAGTATCCTGGCATGCCGGTATGTACAGGCATTCAGTCTTGTCCGGGTTGAGTTGAAGCCTGTTCCTCCCCATCCATTCCCGAACCGCTTCCAGGCAACGGGACATCACGTCGAGGGCATCACTGATGCAGTTTGGAGTCGAGATGAAAATATCTAAACGTAATTAACTTTGAGAAAATCTTAACCAGTAAGAATGTAAACAAGAGCTGTAAACAGGATCTATGATGAGGCAACCAGAATGACTAGATAGAAAAGAAATATTATATTGATGTGATTATTATTTGCGGAAATATTAGAAAAAATATATATTCAGTTGTTATATATCAAAACAATGAGAATTGTATTAACTTAAGGTTGGTAAAAGAGAACATAGAAACCAATTGTTAGCGAATGTTTTTTAAAATGCAAACCCAGACAACACACTGTTTACCGAATATTAAGGTGACCATGTTAAAAAATTAATAAAATATATTATAAAAATATTGTAATGTTATTGGGAAAAGACCTTGGGAGATGGGTCTAGAGATGCAGCCTAGGAAAGGATCAGATAAGAGACTTGCAAGGTTTATGTCAGCCTTACCAAGTAGATTGGAGAGGAAATAGATCCAGATAAGCTAATTCTATATTTGCAAGGATAGATTAACACAATCTTGCAAGTCTGAAAGTACAGTTCTCCATAGTTATTTAGGCTGTAATGGAAATATTTTCTTTCTGGTCTGCCTGATAAGGTTGACAGATACTTATTTAAGTGTGTTTCTGTTAGAGTAAAACAAAAATAGTTGAAATATTCCAGAACGACTATATCTCACAAATTTTCAATGCCTTCAAATGAGATTTCATAGGATTCCAGGTGAGAATTCATAATTCTCGTAAAAAATTCACAATTCTCTTATGAGAATTTTTTTTTGCCATGTTAAATTTTAGCACTGCTATGTGTGAAAGACCTGCTGTAGGGTTTACATTTTGATGTCTTCTTTTGCAAGACTACTAATTTATGCTATATAAAGCATAAATACATCACATAAAGAATCTTAGATTGTTAGGCATACAGAGACTTCAGGTTGTTAGCAAATAAAATATAGGCCAAGCAGTGATCATTTCAAATTGAAGATTTGAAGACTAGTATTTTTATTTAACAGTCTTCTCTAATAAAGTTTTCAGTACTTCTAATATACTAGTGACAAATGTCTAGTAAATATTTGCACTTAAAATGAAGTAAGAATCTGGTTTTCATGAGTCCATGGAGATACGATCTAACAAAATGTTAAATATTTGAGGATGTTATACACTTTCTAATTTCATTCCTTTTACTTGTTTTTGGTAGAAGATTTGGAAATTTATATTTTTCTGTATGATAAATATTGTGGTGGGTTACTTTCTGCTCCTTCACACATATAGTGAGATTCTTTGTTCTCTTTATTTGCAAAGTATATATTTGTGAGTGATTTACACCAAGCTTCAACCCAAACCTATGAAAATTCATGCCTAAAATCCAGTTGCACCTCCAGAGAAGAAAGCAAGCACGTAGAATCAGCAGTTTGACACTTAAGTAAATTGATTCCTAAGCTACTCCAAGGGACTGAAACAACTCTAGTCCCCAAGCCAAGTATTTATAAAAGTATCTAACAGAGAGAAGTTATAAATACCCAGTAATTGTTTAAAATAAAAATGTTGTGCAAACAAAAACCTAGGAAACTTAGTTGATTAGAAGCTAATCATCTTACCGTATTGGAGAATACTTACAGTATGGGACAGATCTTGGAATAGGGAAAATCTGCATGTCTCCCAGTCACATGAGCATAAAACAACTCTTACCAAACTCCCTGGGAAGACTTTGGCAGAAGACAGGATTCAACTTACATGGCTTGATTTGATGAGACTATAAGCACACAGAGAGCTCAAACAGATATACAACACAGCCAGATAAGAATGGCTTATCTGATAACATGCAAGGTAGAAGCTCTAGTCTAGAGCAGGGGTGTCAAACTGCCGGCCTGCGGGCCGGATGTGTCATCCGGAAGCCACGCCCACCCCATTGCCGGCAATGGCAAAATAGTCCCCATATGTCTCGCGACGTCACGTGACATCGTGAGTTTGATATGTCTGGTCTAGAGCAATTGATTACTCCATGTCTTATTGACAGTGAGCAGGTAGCAGAGAAATGTTTATGGTGTGCCACCTGGATACTTATTGGCCTGTTCCTCCATCCTCTATTAAACTAACCTGTGAGAGCATTCTAGAGACCAATTTCTTGTGTTTCTCTACTTCTGATAAATGAGAGGAGCTAATACTTAAGTCATAGAGATGGTTTTATGGAATGGTTTTCTCATAGAGATTAGACTAAGTTTGCAAGAATTATTAAAGGCTGTATCAAGACAACCCTGAATAAAATAATTAAATAAAGTGATAACAATAACCCTTTATATTGCAGATACGTATTTAGAGATGCTGTAAACTAACTAGTGATGATGCCAAACTGAATTTGGACAGGAAACAAATTGTGTAACTGGGAGACTAGTATAGAAAAATCTCCTAATTGGACATCATCTTTAGTTTGATACTGGTCTCTACATCTGAAATGTCATTTGGCTTATTGCATTGCTCTTATTTTTTCAGACTTACAGCCTTTTCTGGGAAGCTGTCTTATTTGCTGATCTTTCTGGGAAGCTCTGTCATTTGCTGATTTTGTAGTGTTGGCTTGGTTTGGTAAATTGCTTCTGTTTTACTGCTTCTTTTTTCTCATTTTGTCTGCTTGCTTTGCAAAAGCCAGTTGCCTTAATTCCTATTGTCCTGTAAGGTGGCTTTCATTTCCTTAAAAGCAAACAGGTTCTTTAACCAAGGTGGGTTCTTAGTAATTGTTTAGGCACCTTGGTCGCAGTATGGAAATGGTTTGAGATGCGTAGTCTACAAATCCTGATAAACTGAAATTGTAGCTTAAAATAAGAGGCAGTTGAGAGCCACAGGAATAGCTTATAATTGAGCTGTGGTGACACAGTGGTTAAAATGCAGTATTGCAGACTAACTGCCCAGACGCCAGTAGTCCAATCCCGACCTGCTTAAGGTTCACTTCTATCCTTCTGAGATCAGTAAAAAGGACTCAGATTGTTGGGGGCAGTACTGCTCTTTAGAGTACTGTAAAGCACTATGGGGTTGTACTATAAGTCTAAGTGCTAGTACTATTCTAATGCAACTTCCTTTCTTCTAGTCAGTGTTCCTCAACCTTGGCAACTGTAAGATGTGTAAACTTCAACTCCCAGAATTCTAAAGATAACTAAAATAAATTTAAAGTGAATAAGAAGCTCATCTTAAAATTGTTAAGGGTTAGAGACACTGCTCTCAAAGAAATAAAAATATATATGCTATTTTTATTCAGTATGCTGCTGTTAAAGTTTCACAGGTGAGGCCCTTGGAATTTAAATAAATGAAAACTAGTGGCTTGTGGGATACCTAGCATACACACATCAAAATCCACACGTGTATTCATCCATCCATCTATCCATCCATCCATCCATCCATCCATCCATCCATCCATCCATCCATCCATCCATCCATCCACTAAATGAAGTATACTGACCCCAGAAAGTCTTAATGCATTACTTTGCATTTAGTCCTTTCTTTTCTTTAGCATGAGAGTTGCATCACTCAAACAGGGTCTTCTCTGAACTGTAGGAATGAAATAGAAACATTCACATTTTCAGTGTGTTATCTTAACTACCACACACTGAACTGATTAGTGAAATTAGTTTCAAATAAGTGCTTAACTTTTGTCAAAGTTCAGCTCTGTAATGGCATTGGAGCCTGTGACAACTCTATCAGGCTTTTTCCTTGGCTCATGAAATGTAACACAAGCACTACATCCTAATTGGCAACCTTGTTCCTCCCCCCACCCCCAAACTCCCAAGTCAGTCTGCATTCTCTGATAAAGCATTAATCATTGCAAGATTCCATCCAATCCCCATTGACAGAAATTGTAAATGTAATTCAGCCTTGGGAGTAGAATTAATGTTTTCTAATAGCTCTAAGCAATTCAGTGGTTTATCAGTTTCCATGCTTGAGAGGGTTTTTTATAATCTGAATTGGTGATGACAAAGGATATACAGCAGTATATATTTTAAAGAGGAAGTGGAGATTAAAATGAGTGTTTTCATTTAATGTAGGTGGCCTAGATTAAGAAATCTGACCCATAGCTACCTATTATTCTTTCCACTTTTTTATTTTGGGATGCTATCTAATGTTTCGTGGTCCTAATTTATTTATTTATTCTGGAGCAGGGATTGACAACTCTTGAAAGAGAGTGGTTAAAATCTGTATTTATTTGGCTGGATTTCAAAAATCCCTTATCTCCTAAATTAAGCAGGAGAGGAATAAATACAAATTTAATTTAAATGTACACCAACTACAATTAATATATGTAATGCTGTTCTATCACAAATAAGGCTACACTTAGCCAATGTTTGGGAAGGATTTTGTGGGATTGAAGACTGCATATCCTCTATATTTACAGGTAATCCTCAAGTTATGACTGTAATGGAGCCTGCCCCTTATAACATGCGACAGTTGTAAAGTGAAGGACTGTGTGACTTTTGGGGTGGTCATTAAGCAATTATCAGAGTTGTTAAGTGAACCAGTAGTTTGCTATGGATGCTGTTTTGCTGAAAAGTGGAAGTACGGTAAATGCTAGTTTTGGGCAAAATTATAAAACACAGTCACGACATTGCTGGTGAAGCTACAAATGGCTGTAAATGTGGCCCAACTGTCAAGTGTCCAAACTGCAGTCATGAGACTGGGAAGGGGGCAATGTGACAACTTCAAATCCAAGTATGTCCCCTCCCACCATTAAGCCCATTGAAACTTAGAGGCTAGAACACTTGTTAATCAATCATAAATCGAGAATACTTCTACTAATCAGAGTTAGATATTAAAGCTTATTTATAATTATATTACTTAAGACAGTGGTAAGGAAAGCTGAGAAGATCATAGGAAGCTCGCTTCCCATTATTCAGGATGCTGCTTATAAGCACTATGCGCTTAGAGCTTGAAGCTTTGTTAGAGACCCCACACACTCACTTCATGGTGTGTTCCTATTGCTCCCCTCTGGGAGGAGGTTTTGAAGTATTTCTAGCAGGACTACCAGATTCTGTAACAGCTTTGTTCCTTATGCCATATGTCTCATAAATTCAGATTCTGTTGTTTGCCATGTATATGTCTCCCTTTAATTCTTTGTTAGCAATCCAAATTTAATATAAAAATGGTTGTCGCAGTAGCGACTGCTGCCTGTGGATGGCCCTAGTTTGGGCTAATACAGGCAAAAGATTTCTTCTCCCCATATTTGGGTTGACAGGGTGCATCAAAAATACTCAAGACACATATTTAATTTAATTTAATTTAATAATTTGATTTCTATACCGCCCTTCTCCCGAAGGACTCAGGGCGGGGAACAGGGCAATACACAATAAAAATCGAATACAAAAATTAAAAAGCCATTAAACATCATGCCCATAAAATCAATACATATTAAAATTTAAAACTAGCTTTAAAAACCCAACCCCATCCCGTCAGACCAGGCCGGCTTGTTCAAAAAAGAATGTTTTGAGATCGCGCCGGAAGGAGCGAAGGTCGGGGGCCATCCGGAACTCAACCGGTAAGCGGTTCCAGAGGTCTGGTGTGCCCACAGAGAACGCTCTCCCCCTGGGGATCACCAATCGGCATTCTTTGATCGGCGGCACCCTGAGGAGGCCCTCTCTGTGGGAGCGCACTGGACGGAGGGAAGTTGACGCCGGCCACAGGTGTTGCCGTAGGTAATCCGGACCCATGCCATGAAGGGCTTTGTAAGTCATAACTAACACCTTGAACCTCACCCAGAGAGCAACCGGTAGCCAATGCAGCTCGCGGAGCAAAGGTGTAACATGGGAGTATTGGGAAACTCCCAAGACAACTCGCGCGGCTGCATTCTGCACAAGTTGGAGTCTCCGGGTGGACCTCAAGGGCAGCCCCATGTAGAGAGCATTACAGTAGTCTAGACGAGAGGTCACGAGCGCATGAGTGACTGTGCGCAAGGCATCCCGGTCTAGATAGGGCCGCAACTGGCGCACCAGGCGAACCTGGGCAAAGGCCCCCCTAGTCACAGCTCCAATATGCTC
Source organism: Vipera berus (assembly GCF_964194415.1). Lineage (NCBI taxonomy): Eukaryota > Metazoa > Chordata > Lepidosauria > Squamata > Viperidae > Vipera > Vipera berus. The sequence goes on along the minus strand of NC_138205.1, from coordinate 116,042,289 downwards.
TTCCAAAGAGAGCTGTGAGTCTAGAAGGACCCCCAAGTCGCGGGCCCTATCTATGGGGGGGTAATAGCTCACCCCCTATGGCCAATGATGGAATAATCGGAATTTCCCGGGATGCCGGCACGAACAGCCACTCAGTCTTGTCAGGGTTGAGTCGAAGCCTGTTCCTCCCCATCCAGACCCGGACCGCCTCCAGGCAACGGGACATCACGTCGAGGGCATCGCTGGGGTGGTTTGGGGTAGAAATAAAAAGCTGGGTATCATCAGCATATTGGTGATACCCAACTCCAAAACCACGAATGATCTCACCCAGCGGCTTCATATAGATGTTGAACAGGAGAGGCGAGAGAACCGATCCCCGAGGGACTCCACAAATGAGAGGTCTCAAGGTCGATCTCTGCCCCCCTGCCAACACCGACTGCGAACGTCCCAGAAGGTAAGAGGAGAACCACTGGAGAACTGTGCCTCCCACTCCTAACCCTCTGAGACGTTGCAGCAGGATACCATGGTCGATGGTATCAAAAGCTGCTGAGAGGTCTAAAAGGACTAGGACAGAGGAGCAACCTCTGTCCCGAGCCCGCCAGAGATCATTCACCAGCGCGACCAATGCCGTCTCCGTGCTGTACCCGGGCCAGAAACCCGATTGGTACGGGTCTAGGTAATCAGCTTCATCCAAGAACAAAGGGAGCTGCTGCGCCACCACGCTCTCAACAACCTTCGCTAAAAAGCGAAGGTTGGAGACAGGACGATAGTTGTTTAAAATTGCTGGGTCCAAGGCAGGCTTCTTGAGGAGGGGTCTCACCACCGCCTCCTTCAAGGCGGCGGGAAAGCTACCCTGACTCAAAGAGGCCGTAATCACTGCCTGGAGCCAGCCTCGTGTCCCATCCCGGGCTGCATAAGTCAGCCAGGAGGGGCACGGGTCCAACAAACACGTGGTGGAGCTCAGCTTCCCCATGATCTTGTCCACTTCTTCAGGAGTCACAGGGTCGAACTCTTCCCAGATTAAATCGACAAGGCCGCCCGTATCCTCTTCGTCAGACTCTGCCCAGTCGGAGTCCAAACCGGTTTGGATCCGAGCGATTTTGTCCGACAGAAATCGACTAAACTCCTCGGCTCGACCCTGCAAGGGTTCCTCCCTCACCTGATGATTAAGAAGGGAGCGAGTTACCCTAAACAGGGCGGCCGGGCGATTATCTGCGGACGCGATGAGGGTGGCAAAGTGGTTAGACCTAGCCACCCTCAACGCTGCGAGATAAGTTCTCGTAAACGACCTTAGTCGTAACCGGTTGGATTCGGATCGGCTGGACCTCCAACAGCTCTCTAGGCCCCGTCTCCGACGCTTCATCTCGCGGAGCTCCATGGAGAACCATGGGGCCCGTTGAGATCTGCGTCGGGTCAAGGGCCGCATGGGTACAACTTGGTCGAGTGCCTCTGTGGCTGCCCTTTCCCAGGTTTCCACTAGGGCATCGACCGAGCTGTGAGCAAAGGAGGCAGGTGGGGGCCCAAGCGCCGTTTGGAACCGCTCAGGGTCCATAAGGCGTCTAGGGCGGAACCATCTTGTTGGCTCAGCAACCCCACGACAGGGAGTGGCAAAACGGAAGACCATCCGCAGGAGATGATGATCGGTCCATGACAGGGGTGAATTAATTGGAGAAACCCCCCCCCGAGATCATCTAACCACCGTCCGGATAGAAAAACCAGATCGAGCGTGTGACCCCCCCGTGAGTTGGGCCCAGAATAACCTGCTTCAGGTCCATGGCCGTCATGGAAGCCATGAACTCCCGAGCTAACTCAGATGATCCCCCCAGGGATGGTAGGTTGAAGTCACCGAAAACTATAAGTTTGGGGAACTCAACCACCAACCCTGAGAGGATATCGAGAAGCTCAGGCAGGGCTGCTGCCACGTGTCTAGGTGAAACATACACCAGCAGCAAGCCCAACTGAGCTCTGGGACCACATCTCAGGACTCACACCCGACTATCTGGACCATGGTGGCCTCCCGCGGACATAAGGTCTCCCTCACAACTACTGCCACTCCACCACCCCTACCCTGAGCCCGAGGCTGGTGCAGCACCCGGAAGCCTGATGGGCAAAGATCAACCAGGGGGACCCCGCCCTCTGGGCCCAACCAGGTCTCCGTAATGCAAGCCAGGTCCGCATGCTCCTCTTCAATCAACTCCTGAATGAGAGGAGCCTTATTCATTACGGACCTGGCATTAAAATACACGAGCCTGAGCTCAGGTGGCTGCTCATCCTCGCTCCCGGTACCACGAGCTGAAATCAGAGGGTCGGAGCGCATCACCGCTTGAAGACAGCGGGGACGCACTCCCGTATATTGGTACGGCCCTCTGTTCATACACCTGCGGCCATTCCCTACCGCCGTGGGAATAGGCAATCCCACACCCCGCTCCGGGGCCCCGTAGGCCCCCAACCCAAGCCCCACCACGGCGCGAGCAATCCCCGGCCTGGTCTGAGAAACGGTTGGTGGAACCCCCCCAGTCCCCAACCGAACCTTTTTAGAACCCTCCCCTCTCCCTAACCCCATAAAAAATTGAGATAAAAAATGCACCAGGGGCCTCTTATTAAATTTGTGATGGAGGCTCCTGCCTTTGCCCTTGCCCAACCATCTCTCAGGGTCCCAATAATTGGGCCCGTCATCAAGAGGATAGGTTGAAATGAAGGCGGGTCGCACCCAGGAAGGGGGGGGCACCCCTGAGCGCGAGTAAGTCCGTGTCAGAATAACGTAAGCATGCCATAACTGGCCATGTGAGTTTGGGAAGTGGCAGTCAGATGTTGAAAGATGATGTCATATCAGGAGGAGTATATGAGTCTAAAAACCGCCAGTCCAGCACCACTCTCACTTGTGCTGGGTACCCCAGAAACAGTCAGCAGTCGATCTCTCACCCCGACCTCGAGGCTGATCTGGGAGGCAGATGGAAACCCCATCCAGGGAGAGAGAACATACCCTCATGGATCTCTCACATCCGGAGAGGTTGTAGATGAAAAGAAACTGAGCCGCCCTCTCACAGTGACTCTTCACCCCAGGTCCTCCTGAGTCTATGGGGGATGGGAGAAATAGCGTACAAGAGTCCATCTCCATATGGGTGATAGGCGAGCCCAGCTCAACTTGGAAGCCGTAACTCCAGGCCATGATTGAAAGCTGCCTCAGATCTCTTAAGGCAGCAAATCTTAATCAACATAGGAGATCAACACCGTCCTGATCTTTCCCTCGATAATCTCCAATGGCTGCTTTAAACCAGCGGTGGGTAGATAGCAGCAGGTAGCAGCTAGGAGCAAGCGAGCAGCTAGGAGCAAGGAGCAAGTGAGGCATCGATGGAATTATCCAGCTCCTCCAACAGCATTCACCCATGCCGCGGTTTCTCCGGTTAATCCAGCCATTCGGAGCCATGGCTCTATCTGCCCCAAAACTGGGGCGTTTCAAGCCGTGGCTCCTCCGGCAACAGTCACTTAAGCTACAGTTCATCCGGTTCCCCCAGCCTTTCCAAATATTCCAGGCTGGGGCATTCACTCCCTCCGCAGTTCCTCCAGCCATTACAAGCCATTTCTGGTTAAGTTACAAGCAGATTCAAGCCGTGGCTCTTTCCGCCCCGAAAATCAGCTGCTCGGGCGTTTCAAGCCGCGGCGTTTCAAAACGGCCACAATCTCCTGGCAAGACCTCCTCTGCAGTTCCTCCAGCCGTTAAAAGACAATTCTGATCAAATTCAGGCCGTTTCGGTCTAATTCAGACAGATGCAAGCAGGTTCAAGCCGCGGCTCTTTCCACCCAAAAATCAGCTGATCGGGCGTTTCAAGACGCGGCGTTTCAAAACGGCCACAATCTTCCGGCCAGATCTCCAGCTGCCTCTCGCCGATATGGAGGGCACCAACGCCCCCAAAAACAGGGGTGACAAAGCAGTCTGATCATCCAGCCCTAACATGGAGGCATTATGCACTCCAAGGGCGCCCCCAAGACCACCAAACCAAACCAAACTCACGGAGCTCACGGAGCTCAGCTCGACACGTCCGCCATCTTAGTTCAGCACAGATATACATATACATATACATACACATACACATACACATACATATACATATACATATATTCAGGGCTTTTTTTCTCATAGAACGCTCAGAATGGAGTTCCGGCACCTATTTTGGACAGAACATGTGTGAGTTCCGGCACCTTTTTCTTTTACAAAAAAAGCACTGCATATATTCTATGTATTTTCCTTCATTTTATCCCCACACAAAATTTGTCATGTAGGCTAGGCTGAGATATAGTGATTAGTTCAAAATCTGCCAGTAAAATTTCATTACCTAAAGGTAGATTTGTACCTGGGTCCAGGTACTTACCGTCACCACCAGTTTATGTTTATGCTATGATTAAATATGCCTGACTAAGTTTTATTAGAGGAATGTTGTCCATAGGGTCGCGATGGGTCGGACACGACTTCGCAGTTAACAACAACAACAACAAGTTTTATTAAGGACAGTTATGTTCCTCTGCCAAGCTTGCTATGGCTTTGATATTGATGAAGCCTGGCCTTAAGAGAAGAATGTGGGCAGAATGTGAGTTATCTTTTTCACTTATGTTATTAGGCACCAGGAAGTGATCTTATTGGCTCTCCGTATCCTAGAAATGTAGATTAGATTACCTTCATTAAGTTCTGTTTTTCAGCCCTCTTATTATACATAAAACACCACCATGTGCTTCCCATATATTTCCAAGTGATCACATTGATCCCTTAACAATCCATAATAGCATGAATTTGAGCATGTGAATAGTGCAACACCCTGAATGAATGTGATTTGGGAAAGAAATTGCTGTTAGCAGAGAAAAATGATTAGGTTGATAGAAGAATGAATGAGTGCCTCTCTTCAAAAAACCTGTTATTTCAGATACATAGTTTAAATCTGTAGTTATGCGTATGTGTAAAAAATTAATTTGAAAAGTTATGGTTATGGATGAAGAAAGAGTGAAAGAATTAGTAGAAAGAAGGATGACAAGAGATATTAAACAGGGAATCATTATTTGGCAATGCCAAGGATAGATCCTGAACGATAGATCTTGAAAGGGTAAAGAAGGAATGTGTTGTAGAATCTAATGCAGGAAGAAAAGTAATGATTCCCATCTGGGAAATGGTTAAGATGTACATTCATTTCCCAACTTCCACAAGGAAAGAGATTGCGGAAACTGTTAGAACAAGGTGAAAATAATTACCTTACCTAGAAATGCAGATGGGGAACATTAAAAGAAAGACTTGGAATGCTAAAGTAAAAGAGATTTGGATGAGAAGAAAAATACTTGTAAGAGAATAATTAATGCAAAAAAAAGTGGAGAAAGGTTTCTCTGTAATCTATTCAGAGAGAAAATATAGTTGTAAAGAGAGCAAGAAATAGTGAAGTTTAAAGGAAGCAGAAATGCAGCAGGAATGTTGAAAATAACATTGTTTTGGAAATGGAAGAAAAAGGTCAAACAAGGAGCCTTGAGTAAGGAATGTAATTAAAAATAAAGCAGATTAAATGATGTGAGATGAAACTGAAGTGAGGATGTGCTGCAAGACTTGGCTTCCCTTGTGGGTTAGTATTGCTGCATTTGTTGACTCAGTAATTGGCTCAAACTTTTGATGGGGATTGTTTAATTGCTCTGATTCTTCTTGATAATATCAAGTCAACCTGGAAGATTGCTCCAGAAGGATATTAGATAGTGTGGCTTTTAGCACTGGGATTTAACAGGATCAGTGCGGATATTTTTAAGGCTATTCTAGGTACAGACCGCTTCAAATATTATGAAATACATGTTTAAATGTGGGTTGGAGCTAATAAACTAGTTAATAAAGTACCCCTTTGATTTTACATGCTTAAGCAACCACAATGCTTTTCTTACTAGGTTGTTTCAGTAGTTTACTCTGGGCAGTAATAGAGGGGAAGTATAGTAATATTTTCTTGGAGCAAATCTGCCCAAGTGAGCATAAAAAAGTAGAGTTTGTAGAGCAGATCTTTCTTCTTTGTGCTCTCTATAGGTCTTGTGAACTCTGGCCTTTTAAATCTCATTATATCTAACAGACCTGGAAGACTTACCTCCACCTCTTACTATTGGATCAGTGCCCTTGGATCATTAGCAGAGCCCCAAGGTTCCCATTCATTGTTATTGTATTGCACCAAAAAACAAGTTAAAGCAAGTCTTGCTTATAATGTCTTTCTTGAAAAGAGTGAGAAATTCAGGGGGAAAAAAGGTAATGTTTAAATCTGTATGGGCATAGTGTAACCAAGCATGGTTTACAAGGATAGAAAGTAATAAAAAGGCATAATAATTGATATTGGTGTAAACCAGATTTAGTTATATTTCTTTTTCCTATCTTATGCTTTTAATTTATTTGACTTACTATTTATTATTCTGTTATGCATGTTTCATAACTTTGCTTCCACCTTAAGATGGCGTGATGGGTATATTTATAGGAGGGCAGGGGGAAAGAAAAATCACCTAGCAAGATTCTTAGAAAAATGAGGATTCTCCAAGTCGAGATATTTGGGTAGAATCTAATTGGGGATTATTATTATTTTATTGTTAGCTAGAGTGAATAAGATACAGATAGTCCTCAGTTTATGACTGGTTGTTTTAAGACCATTTGGAGTTATGAGGAGCTCAGAATGGGTCCTTTGCAGGCCATAAAGCACTTCTGCCCATTGTAAAATTATGCCCCCTCCAGTCTTGTAACTGCATTGCAACACAATCAGTTGCAGCATCCCACAGTCATTTGGAAGATGCCCATTTGGAAGAATGGGTTCATTTAATGATCACACCATTCAATTAATTGTGTGATTTGATTAATTACCCTGGTGATTCATTTAATGTGAAAAATGACAAGGGAAGAAAAAAACTGCCTTGACATGCAACCACAATGACTTATGGCTCGATTTCCATTCCCAACTGTAGTCATAAGTCAAGGACTATCATTACAAGTACCTTGTTCTTACCTGCTGAAACAGTTTTGGAAGGTTCTTTCCTCTTGACATGTCTGGTAAACAGTTACACACAAAGATTGCATCTTAGAATATATTTTATTATGAGCTCAAGTCTATAGACAATAGATAAGCCCTATAAAATATTTAACTTGGTCGTTCGCAGTCGGTGTTGGCAGGAGGGCAGAGGTCCACCCCGAGGCCTCTTGTTTGTGGAGTTCCTCAGGGGTCGGTCCTCTCTCCCCTCTTGTTCAACATCTATATGAAGCCGCTGGGTGAGCTCATTCGTGGTTTTGGGGTGGGGTATCAGTACGCTGATGATACCCAGCTTTTTCTTTCTACCCCAAACCAACCCAGTGATGCCCTCTACGTGATGTCCCATTGCCTGGAGGCAGTCCGGGTCTGGATGGGGAGAAACAGGCTTCGACTTAATCCCGCCAAGACTGATAATCCCGCCAAGACTGAGTGGCTGTGCATACCGGCATCTCAGTTTAATCAGTCTATTCCATCATAGATAGGGCCTGCAACTTGGGCGTCCTCCTGGACTCATGGCTCAGTTTGGAAGATCATATAGGAGCCGTGGCCAGGGGGGCTTTTGCTCAGGTTCACCTGGTGCGCCAGTTGCGGCCCTATCTGGACCGAGATGCCCTACGTACAGTCACTCATGCTCTTGTGACCTCCCATATAGACTACTGCAATGCTCTCTACATGGGGCTGCCCTTGAGGACCACTCGGAGGCTTCAGATGGTACAGAATGCGGCCGCGCGAGTTGTGATGGGGGTCTCCCGATACTCCCATGTAATGCCTCTTCTCCGCGAGCTGCATTGGCTTCTAGTTGCCCTCCGGGTGAGATTCAAGGTGCTGGTGATGACCTATAAAGCCCTAAATGGCATGGGTCCGGATTATTTTAGGCAGCACCTGCTGCCAGCGTCAACTTCCCATCGTCCTGTGCGCTCCCACAGGGAAGGCCTCCTCAGGGTCCCGCCGGTCAAGGAGTGCTGGCGGGTGATTCCCAGGGGGAGAGCATTCTCAGTGGGCGCGCCTGCCCTATGGAATCAGCTGCCGGTGGAACTGCCGGGACCTAAAAACCTGGCTATTTGAGCTGGCCGGCCTGGACTGATGGGTTTTTAAGGTTTTAAATTCAATTTTAAAGTGTTGGGGCTATTAATTTAATTGTATTTTAATCTATATATTGTATCTTTTTTTAAATTTGCCCTGTAAACCACCCTGAGTCCTTCGGGAAAAGGGCGGTATATAAATCGAATAAAATAAAATAAAATAATAAAATAAAATAATAAAATAAAATAAAATAAAATAAAATAAAATAAAATAAAATAAAATAAAATAAAATAATAAAATAAAATAAAATAAAATAAAATAAAATAAAATAAATAAAATAAAATAAAATAAAATAAAATAATAAAATAAAATAAAATAAAATAAAATAAAATAAAATAATAAAATAAAATAAAATAAAATAAAATAAAATAAAATAATAAAATAAAATAATAAAATAAAATAAAATAAAATAAAATAAAATAAAATAAAATAAAATAATAAAATAAAATAAAATAAAATAAAATAAAATAAAATAAAATAATAAAATAAAATAAAATAAAATAAAATAATAAAATAAAATAAAATAATAATAAAATAAAATAAAATAAAATAAAATAAAATAAAATAAAATAAAATAAAATAAAATAAAATAATAAAATAAAATAAAATAAAATAAAATAAAATAAAATAAAAAGAAAGAAAGAAAGAAAGAGCCTTGGTGGAGCAGTGGGCTAATGCCTCCTTAAGTAACACCAGCTGCCTGCAATTAGTGCAGGTTCGCATCCCACCAGGCTCAAGGTTGACTCAGCCTTCCATCCTTCCGAGGTAGGTAAAATGAGGACCCAGATTGTTGGGGGCAATTAAGCTGACTTTGTAATAATGCTGCTTGGGGTGTGTGTGAAAGCCCTAATAAGCAGGCATATACATAGAATGAAGGCTACTGCTAAGCTTGTAAGCCGCCCTGAGTCTTCGGAGAAGGGCGGGATATAAATGGAATTAAAATAAAATAAATAAAATAAAAATAAAATAAAAATAATTGATTCATAACTTTTGTGAATACATAAAAAAATCTTACTATGGCTTAGTAATAAAGCTGTATGGTAAATTAAATATTTTTGCAAAGTCTACCATAGACTTCTTTTGTTTGGGGAACTAAATTTGTAGGAAACTTTGTAGGAAACAAAACAGCTGATTCTTCATTAGCAAAATGTACTCAGTTAATGGCTGAAGACTTGCTTGGAGCACAAGATTTGATTTTCCTAGAGGAAAATCACTTTTCATTTGTTAAGTCTCAGGATCATTTTGCTAGTGGTAAGACCCTTCTGTCTTTTTGTGCAGCAGCTTTAAATCAGATTTGTATGAAGCGGTGCTTGCTGATTAGGTCATAATTGGAACATAGGCATGAACCTTTCTACCTCATTTTATCCAGATTTCAATCTATAGTGACTGCTAAAGAAAAAAAAATTGAACTAGGACTTTAATAAACACTGTTCCTTCAAGATCAGTTTTCATAGGAGTGTATTTGTGTGAGGAGCTTTTGAGAGATGTGGGGAATTGGAGAAGAAAGGAAATGACTTTTAAGTTGAAAGCTACTCCTGTCTTTGCTGGAGCAAAATAAACTAAGAGCCTCCAGCCAAAGGATTGATTCATATAAAAATGTGACCACTTCTTGACCCATGTTTTCGCCATACAGGAGTTCTTATTTCTTTTTTCCCTCAGGCCTCCTATAGTTTAAATTTCCTAATTCTTCATTTTATTTCCACCGATAGCTTTGCATATCCTGACATAAACTGAATGCTATTTTGCTAGCAGCAATGTTACCAAAGGTTGAGCATTTGTGAATATTCCATACTGCCACAGCAGTGCCAACCGCAAACATTGTCACAGGTGCTTCACTGCTGCCAGGTATCTGCCAGTAGACTGATTTCTGTATAGATGGATTAACTTCTGTATTTGATGATTTTACAAATGCTGATTTGTTACTTTCAGTTGATGATGGTTTATTTTTATTAAAGGAGTCTAAATAAAAGGGACGTGGGACGCGGTGGCTCAGTGGGTTAGGACGCTGAGCTTGTCAATCAGAAGGTTGGCAGTTTGGCGGGTCAAATCCTGAGTGCCGTGTAACAGAGTGAGCGCTTGTTACTTGTCCCAGCTTCTGCCAACCTAGCAGTTCGAAAGCATGTAAAAATGCAAGTAGAAAAATAGGGACCACTCCGGTGGGATGGTAACAGCGTTCCGTGCCCCTTTGGCGTCTAGTCATGCTGGCCACATGACCACGGAGACGTCCTCGGACAAACGCTGGCTCTTCAGCTTTGAAACGGAGATGAGCACCGGCCCCTAGAGTCGGAAATGACTAGCACGCATGTGCGGGGGAACCTTTACCTTTACCTAAATAAAATGCCTGCATCTATATGTCAATTTAATATTTCTGTATATCAGTCTGGCCAACTTTAAAGAAAACATAACTTGGTATCTGTTTCTGCTTATGTGCATTCAGTGAAGCAAGCAGCCTGTCGTGAATTGGATGGGTGATTTATAGCTCGATTATCAAACACTGTCCCTAGAGACAAATTCATTAGGTGCTTGATGAGCTTGGCTTGAGGGAGTAAAAAGTCTTTGAGCATTCTGCTTACTTAGGACTTCTTTGCAGTTTGGTTACAGAAAATAAAACATTCCCACTGGCTGTATTAGAACATCACTTAGTGTTTGGAGGTTGGTTTCCCCCCCCCCTATTCAGTCAATTTTCTTTTATAAACTTTTTTGTTGTTGTTGTTGTAATGTTCAGTTGAAGTCTGCCTTCAATCTGTCCCAGAATAGAGGATATTGGAGAAGAGTGCCTGGCTGCTTATTGTATGCCACTTACATCTCTTCTCACTTTTGGAGTCACTTACATCAACCAAATGATTTACTCCTTTGCAGAGTCCATTTGTATCCGCCAAAACCTGCTTCCATATGTTAGGCCAATCTGTTTAATCCAGTTGCCAGCCTGTATCAATGAATTAATTAAATGTACAGGGCCAAGTATCTGTCATTCTTTTTAAACACCAAAGTGGAATGACCAAGGTGGGACTGACACTAAGGGCAAAAAAACTGCTCTGATACTTGTTATGAAAATATTTATTTGTATATTTAAAGCAAACCAAATGTTGAATTAATTTTTATTCTATCCTAGAGCTTGCAACTTTAAAGATTAAACATGAAGCACAGGGAATATAGTTGGTAGCAGCTTTTGTTTAAAGAGTAGCTGCATTTATTCTAATGGTTAAGTGTAGGTGTGCATGATACCTGCATATATCTATAATAATATATATATATATATATATATATATATATATATATATATATATATATATATATATATATATATATATATATATATATATATATATATATATATATATATATATATATATATATATATATATATATATATATATCATGCTTTCATGAATTCAGATTACCACATCATATCTAGTTGTCAGCTTATCAAGAACTTAGAAAATCAGTGTTTCTTGTGCATTATGTTACAGCTGTGATTTAAACTAGGACCGTCTTAAATCACAGCTGTGATATAATGCACAAGAAACACTGATTTTCTAAAATTCTTGATAAAATCCACAAAATATCTGTTTCTATCATGAAAAAGGAAATGAGAAATGAATCTGGGTAAAAGCAAAATTAACCAATAATTTAGTTATATTTAGATAAATGTATGAAATTATGCAATATCCTTAATTCAGATTTTTTTAAAGGACCCAGTATTCTGTTTTGATTCAGAACTCAGTTACAAAATACTCTTCTTTTGATTTTTCATTAGTATTCATAGCTCCATCAGACTGCAGTTCAAACTCTTTTTCTTGTTTTTGTCACAAAATGATAGAACAAGGTTGCTTAGAAACACTTAGCCACACTCTCCATGGGAATTATCAATCTGTTCAGTGTATTCACCTCCACATGGTAGAGAGAAAATTGAGTTTAACTGCTGATAGTGTTAATTGATTGCAAGTTATTTTAGCGGGAGTATTATGTCTCAACTAAGATTTTCCTTTACTCTCATTAATTAGATATAGGAACAAACAAACAGCAATAGTGACTTCATGCCACTACAAAGAGCATTTTAGGGTTATGAGTCTAATTTTGTTGCCCTTTTGGCAATGCAGATTATAATAACATCTTGTTTTTATACATGTTTTGATTAACAGCACACATTTGGCTTTATAATATGTCAAGTTTTGCAGAGACAGCTGATTACATTTGCAAATCTAAGAACAGAAGCATCGAAAGAGGCAAGCCCATTACTTGCAGTTTATTTGAGCTTGCATAATCTGACTTGCTGCCTTTTTAATTGACAAAGCAATTGCAGGGTTAATACGGCAGCTGACCTTCCTTATGTGGAAGATTAGGAATAAAAGATGAAACCTTTTTTATGTTTATCTGGTGTGACTCAGTTTGACTTCTTTTTATTATTTGTAACTAAATGCATTTTCATAATATTTTAGCTCATCTTTATTGCAGTTTCACTTGTCTATTTATTTCCCAGTCCATGCTTATCTTTCAACTTCTGAAGTACCCTGATCAAAACCTTGGTCATTTCATTTTATTTTATTTTTTTAAAAAAAGATAATACAACTTCCCACATTAAATGATCACTATTTCTCAACAGTTATTTTTATACATTTTAAAAAACTGAATATGAATATAGTTTTTGCTTCTCATATTCAGACTCTTCAGATTCCTTAATTAATTTTCTGCCTTGTGTTATTTTAAAACTGATCTAAATTATGTGGCATAAAATTAATTAGTTTGCTGGGCTAATTTCTGTATGCTTCTATATTTCTAAAATCCTGAATTTGAAATCACTAAAGACTGGCTCTACTTGTTGAAAGGAGCAATATGCTATAATTGTTTATCAGCTTATGGTTAATGTGCAGAATTTAATTGCTAAATCACAATGGGGGGGGTTGGGTTTGTTTTGCAGATTTTTTTTTCAAACCTGATTACTGTCTCTGATAACTGTTATTGCTAACAGAATATTATATAATGATAACTTTATTAAATTTTCTTGTGCTTTAAAAAAATCTTAGACGCCAATGCTATTTATCAAAGTAAAACATATACTGGTAATACATGAGTAATTCTACTCTTCAATTCAGAGCAGAGCATAACATCAGAAGAGGATTGTCTTAGCTGTGCAGAATGCTGCTGACTATGGAGCCTGAATGCAAATATGAAAACCCATATTCTTTTAACATTTTATCTTGGCTACATGTTCCTAAGAACATTTATTATATGCTCCTTCTGCATTAAACCACAGTTATACTTTAAAAAAGCAGTAGCAGTTTCACTTGGATTCTGGGTTATCTTTGAAGATTAAATTTGCTGTAGATAAGTACTTTAATTATAGACATCTGGAGCTAGTTTAACAAAACTACTGTTTTTTGCCACTATAGTAGGATTGTCATCATTATTCAATAGTTTAGCAAAGCTTTGGATCTAATGTAGTTGTTCTCCTTGATCATTCTCCAAGTTGGGTTACTGATTTTACTTGTAGATCCACTCACACGTCCTTTGAAAACATTAAAATCTGATTATTAGTAACATAAAATTACATTCGTATTGTAAATCAAAAGGAATCCTGGCCTGTAGATTTGCAATATGAAAAGGCAGGACATAGGAGGGAAAAAAAGTGAGTCAGAAAGAAATAAACAGGGCCCCCATACCTAGAGACCTATTTTGATGAACCTAAAAGGATATATTTTACCATAATCAGGAAAAAGAATTTCTTACATAAACTTTTAATTCTCCCCTCCCTTTTCCTTTTAATTCTTTTTTATTTAATTTTTATTAAACTTACCAGAATCTAAGATACAGATGAAAACAGGAAATGGGGAAGAGAAAATGGAAGTATAGGATAGAGGGGGGGAAAAGAAAGAAAAGCATTGACTTATGATTCTTTTCAGCACAGTAGAATAAATGAATAAGATTACTACCTCAGCTTTTTACTTTTACATACTTAATATGTATTAGCCATTTCTAAAACAACAAATTTATCTAATCAGGAAAAATCCAAAGTCAAAGTTTTATTATCTTCTGTCTCAATTGCAAAATTCAGAAGTGCATTCCAAGTAGAAATAAAACTGGATGTACTCCTTTCTTTGATTAAAGCAGTTAATTTATCCATCTCTACTAGTTCCATCAATTTTTTCAGCCATTCTTCCATTATAGGAATTGTAGGTATCTTTCCACTGTTTCCTTTTAATTCTGTAAGCTGCCAATCATCATTATCATCAGCCCTGGTGGCTCAGTGGTTAAAGTGCAGTATTGCATTCTGCCCAGAACCTGAAGTTCAATCCTGACGGGGGCTCAAGGTTGACTCAGCCTTCCATCCTTCTGAGGTCGATAAAATGAGAACCCTGATTGTTGGGAGCAATATGCAAATAATATTTATATATTGTAAATCATCCAGAGAGTGCTATAAAGCACTATAAGGTGGTATATTAGCCTAAAGTTATTTGAAAATTGGGTGGCCTTCCAAATCAAATCCAACCCATATTCAGTTGATGGGTAATCACTGAATGTGGTCAGGTTTACACAAAATGCAAAACTATTGTTTACTGTCTGCATTTACAGGCTGTTCCAATACTTACAAGTTCTGAAGGATGTGATTTTTTTTTGTTCCACAAGCCATTGTAGTGTATAAATCAGTGTGGCTTAATATGATGAGTGTACTCACCCAATTGTAGTTTAATCATCAAACATGTTTAAGGAAACTATAATGGCATGGGTCCGGGTTATTTACGGGAGCACCTTTTGCCGGCGTTAACTTCCCATCGTCCTGTGTGCTCCCACAGAGAGGGCCTCCTCAGGGTGCCGTCGGTCAGGGAATGTTGACTGGCGGCCCCCAGGGGGAGAGCATTCTCTGTGGGCGTGCCTGCCCTCTGGAATCAGCTCCCTGTTGAGCTCCGGATGGCTCCCGACCTTCGCTCTTTCCGCCGCAACCTGAAGACTTGGCTATTTGAATTTGCTGGCCTGGACTGAGGGATTGGGATTTTAGATCTTAAATTTTAAAAATTTTAAATTTTAGAATGTGTTTTATTGTTTAGGGCTATTTGGTTTAATTTCATTTTAATTTTTGTATATTATGTATTATAGTGTTTTAATTGCCGTGTACACCGCCCTGAGTCCCTTGGGAGAGGGGCAGTATATTAAATCCAAATATAAATAAATAAATAAATAAATAAATAAATAAATAAATAAATAAATAAATAAATGTTGCCCCTCTACAGGTAATATATGAGAAGGGGGCTTTTGAAAGTGCACACCTTATCCTATTACCTACTATTGGTTGAAAAAGGTTACTAAACTCAGTTATGAATCTTTCCGATGCATTAGTTGTCTTCTGAGATCAGGATTAGTACTTCAAATTCAAAACAGTTTTTCCATTTTCCTCCCAGCATCGTAAGATGTAGTTTTACAATTTATTTTGGAGTTTTGTAGACCATTGTATTTTCTGTACATTGGAATAGCAATGGGAACAATTTGTTATAGGAAATTATATCAAGCAGGCAATGTATAAGCCACTTTGTATTCTGTAATGGCTAACTATTGTTGTCACACATGCTGGGTGGATGGCTTTTTAGATGAAACTTAAACGTAGTTTAGAATATATTTAAAGGAGGTGAATCAACCAGTTCAGCTTTACTCATCTTAACATACCAGGAAGTAACTTATTATATTTAAAGGATCACTAAAATGCTTATTGCATTGTATTATTGTATTGTTTTGGTAATTTCTGAATTTGTAACTTTTACAAAGTTAGAACAGTGTTAGAACAATTAATCAGTGGAACAACCTGCTTCCAGAAGTTGTGAATGCTCTAACACTGGAAGTTTTTAAGAAGAGACTGGACAGCCATTTGTTTGAAATGGTATAGGGTTTCCTGTCTGAGCAGGGGGTTGGACTAGAAGACCTCCAAGGTCCCTTCCAACTCTATTATTATTATTGTTGTTGTTGTTGTTGTTGTTGTTGTTGTTGTTGTTGGAAGGGACCTTGGAGGTCATCTAGTCCAACCCCCTGCTCAGGCAGGAAACCCTATATTATATTATATATTACATTACATTATCATCATCATCATTATTAATTTCAAGAGAGAAACATCCTTATGGAAATGCTGTAGAAGACTTCTCAGTTCAGGTGCAGGGTTAAGAGACATTACTTGAAAAGACAAGCTTGCTAGTGGTGATAGTATTTTTAATCATCTCCCTGCCCAGGAATCTCAGCACAGAGCTTCTTGCATAGGCAGAGGAAGGTGATAGAGATGTAAAGGAAAGTCAGCATAATTGTGGACGGCCTACACTTCAAATGTCAAGCAAAGTTGGAAAAGGAAGTTGAACTTTCTTGTTATATCTCTAGGAAGCCTCTGTATCAAGTGCTAACCAAGATGTGGCTGATTAGAAATTATTGTTCTAGTGTCTTGGGGTCCTTGGGCCTTCCCCCGCCCACCCATCCTAGTTGTTGCCTTTGACTGAACTGGCATGCACTGAATCAGCTAGGTAATACCCCTATGTGGGAAAGCCCTTGGGAGACTTGTAAGATTCTGTCAGTATAGCTTTATAATAAAGTAAAGTTAGCTCATCCGGTTTTGCTTCCTATTGGTTTATCCTCTAAGGCTAACATCAGTCTTGCAATTCTCCTAAATCTTTCCCATATGTCATCACATGCTTGAGAAGCCTTACTTCTAACTTGGATTGCCTGGTCATCTATTTCTTTTGCTGTGAGCCAGTTATATAGGCAAGATCTTTAAAATTGGAGACTAAGCTGAAATCAGAATAGAGCTGGAAGGGACCTTGGAGGTCTTCTAGTCCAACCCTCTACTCAAACAAGAGATCCTATACCATTTCAGACAAGCGGCTGTCCAGTCTCTTCTTAAAAACCTCCAGTAATGGAGCACCCACAACTGCTGAAGGGAAGTTGTTCCACTGGTTAATTGTTCTCACTGTTAGGAAGTTTGTCCTTAATTCCAGGTTGCTTCTGTCCTTAATTAGTTTCCAACCATTGTTTCTTGTCCTACCGTCTGGTGCTTTGGAAAATAAATTGAGCCCCTTCTCTTTGTGGCAGCTCCTCAAATACTGGAATACAGCTATATGTCATCCCTAATCCTTCTTTTCTCTAGACTGGCCATATCCAAATCCTGCAACCCTTCTTCCTATACCTCCTATATTTATAGTTGCACCACGATGCATCATATGCTGCAGCCTTCACACCACAGTCTACCCATTTTTAATTGCTGTTGCTCCTCTTTGGCATAATAAATCCAATTGTCAGGTTGCAGTCTATCCATGGAGAAAGCTAGAGAGTTCCAGAAAAACATCTACTTCTGCTTCATAGACTGTGCTAAAGCCTTTGATTGTGAGGATCATAACAAACTGTGGCAAGTTCTTAAAGAGATGGGCGTACCAGACCATCTTATTTGTCTCTTGAGAAATCTATATGCGGGCCAAGAAGCAACAGTGAGAACTGGACACGGAACCACTGATTGGTTCAAAATTGGGAAAGGAGTCCGGCAAGGCTGTATACTGTCGCCCTGCCTATTTAACTTATATGCAGAGCACATTATGAGAAAGGCAGGGCTAGATGAATCAAAAGTTGGAATTAAGATTGCTGGAAGAAATATCAACAACCTAAGATATGCAGATGATACCACTCTAATGGCAGAAAGTGAAGAAGAACTAAAGAGCCTCTTACGGTTGAAGAAGGAGAGTGCAAAGGTTGGGTTGAAACTTAACAGTAAGAAAACCAAGATCATGGCATCCGGCCCTCTCAATTTCTTGCAAATAGATGGGGAAGAAATGGAGGTAGTGACAGATTTTATTTTCCTGGGCTCCAGGATCACCACAGATGGGGAATGTAGCCAAGAAATTAAAAGATGCTTGCTCCTTGGGAGGAAAGCCATGGCAAATCTAGACAGCACACTAAAAAGCAGAGACATCACCCTGTCAACAAAAGTGCATATAGTAAAGGCTATGGTCTTCCCAGTTGCAATGTATGGCAGTGAAAGTTGGACCATAAAAAAGGCTGAGCGCCAAAGAATTGAGGCCTTTGAACTGTGGTGCTGGAGAAGACTCCTACGAGTCCCTTGGACTGCAAGGCAATCAAACCGGTCAGTCCTAGAGGAGATCAACCCTGACTGCTCTTTAGAAGGTCAGATCCTGAAGCTAAAACTCAAATACTTTGGCCACCTAATGAGAAGGAAGGACTCACTGGAGAAGAGCCTAATGCTGGGAAAGATTGAGGGCAATAGAAGAAGGGGACGACAGAGAATGAGGTGGCTGGATGGAGTCACTGAAGCAGTGGGCGTGAGCTTAAATGGACTCCAGAAGATGGTAGAGGACGGGAAGGCATGGAGGAACGTTGTCCATAGGGTCGCGATGGGTCATACACAACTTCGCAGCTAACAACAACAACAACAAAGTCTATCCTATTTTGTCTTGTGTTTCTTTTGTCCTCATTACTACATTCTTTCCATTCAGCATTTATCTACAACTGGCAGCTTTTTTATGAGCTAAAACTGCTAGAATAAGAGTCTTATGGCACTTTTAGAATTTAAATATTTATTGGGGTATAAGGTTCAGGGTTGCAAGCCATTTAGCAGATATATAATGAAATCCACAAGTAGGTTATTTATAATGTGTCACTCACCCTGCCAACGAAAGTGTGTATAGTCAAGGCTATGGTCTTCCCAGTTGCAATGTATGGCTGTGAAAGGTGGACCACAAGAAAGGCTGAGCGTCAAAGAATTGAGGCCTTTGAACTATGGTGCTGGAGAAGACTCCTGCGAGTCCCTTGGACTGTAAGGTGTTCAAACCAGTCAGTCCTAGAGATCAACCCTGACTGCTCTTTAGAAGGCCAGATCCTGAAGTTGAAACTCAAAATACTTTGGCCACCTAATGAGAAGGAAGGACTCACTGAAGACAACCTAATGCTGGGAAAGATTGAGGGCAATAGAAGAAGGGGACGACAGAGAATGAGGTGGCTGGATGGAGTCACTGAAGCAGTAGGTGTTTGCTTAAATGGACTCGAAAAGATAGTAGAGGACAGGAAGGACTGGAGGAACGTTGTCCATGGGGTCGCGATAGGTCGGATACGACTTCGCAACTAACAACAACAAAATTTGCTTTGCCACAGTCGAGCTATCTTTCTTGAAGTTATCCAAGGGAGAATCCACGAACTTGGAATACTTCAATTTCTTACTCTTGCTTTGGCTGTGAAGCTTGCATAAAGTGAATCTGTTTGTACTTACTTACATATGGCAGAGCATCTTGATTTATCATAGCAAATGTAATGTGATGTGTGAACCTAACTACAGCTTTTTAAATTCCTTTTTCATTGCTATTACTTCAAACAGCATGTTGAAGATCCATTTGTTTGTTAGGGACTCAATTTTCTAATCTTCCTTTTATCCCTATTCAGACTAAGTAAAACCTTGCATATATTTTAAAGTCAAAATCTTCCTGTTTCTTGTTTTTCCTTGGCTTATAGCTTCGGGTGATGAGAGAGAAGAAGCAAGATAACTTTAAAATCTAGCTTTCACATAATATACCTAGATGTTATTTAATATGGGAAAACCATTTGTCTACTTGTAATTATGGGATACGTAAATCCATTATGTTCATATTGCTGAAAGCACATAGTAGCTACCATTTCCCCTAATTAGGGTAGTTGAGTGCTTTTAAACTTAATTTAATTACAATGGATCATCTTTGTCCTGTTACCCCTGTATCACTGAAATACACTAAAGGGGATATTGTGGATATGGTTAACTTGTACAACTGTTTATTGTAGATAAAGGTACTAGAATATAAAACCATATCCTCTCTGAGGCATTAAAGTATGTGTGTTTTATTCATACCAAATTGTCCTTTAATATTTATGTAATTAGATGGGTTTATATTTTAATTGGGCCAGTACCAAATTTAATGTGTCATGACCTCATTTTTGCAAGTAGGTAGATAACTTTTCTAGAATTAACTGTGATGGAATAGAGAAAGGGAAGAAGAGGCAAACACACTATTGTATATGTCTCTGTGTAATTGGATAAAACTGCTGCCTCTTTGGTAAGTCACTGTAAAGCTACAAATTAGATTATATTGTAAGTGAGTGTATGAATAGTGCTATTTAAATCTTTACTTAAACTAATTAATGAGTAGAAGTAAGTACTCCACAGGAGGTCAGCCTTGAGGCCTGTTTTCAGAAAACGTGACTGGAAACTCCAGTTTAATTGTGAGAAAAATGTATCTCTATTAAACTACTATAGAGCATATGTGAGAGAAAACACTCTTTAGAAAGGTAATTGAGAACTAATTGCAAGGATCTGAGAAAACAAAAATTATTACAAGATTTAAGTTTAGCAAAAATGAATATGAGAATGGCTCAACTTACTGAATGAATTTGGAATGGTTAACAAACTGAAAACAAATATACTGCACTTTTTAAAAATACTACCATATTTTTCAAGTGTGTTCACCATGGAAAAGGGCAATAACAAATCACTTCTGTATTGTTGCAAATAAAACTTCATGGTCCAGGAATTGAGTTTGCCTTGAAAAATATTTTACTGTTTATATTGAAATATTTGTATAGCTCTGGTTTAGGAAGCAGTTGCATATTGAATCAGATCACATCCCATCTATCAAAGTATTGTTGACACCAACTGGTGGCATAGTCTAAGATTTGAGGAAGCATTCTGTAACTGGGACTTTTTTGCATTTAAAAAAAATGTTCTGCCAATGATTTACAGATGGTCCCAAATATCTTCTTAAATATTTTTACAAATTTTTAGGGGAGACAGGAAGAGGCATGGTAGGACTGTGAAGGTTGATAGAGATTATGAGAATATTAATTTTCAAGAGGATGTAATTGGAAGTGAAAACTTGATTCAAAGTTTCAGAAATTCTAAAAACAGTGATAATTTAAAAAATGGAGTTATGACTATATTATATGCAAGTTTGGTCAACATAAAATATGGGTGATATCTAGTGGTGAACTCTTTTCTCACTAAGAAAATAGTTAATCATAGCTTCTGTCTGGCTTAGCAAGTTCTCTCAATGCAGCATATAAATATAAAGAAGAAACTGGACTATCATTATTTTAGGACACCTTTATATTAATCAAACATGTATATGATATAGCCATAACTTCATGTTTTAATCATCATTGTTCTGAAATAAATGGAATTCAGAAAAGATCCATAGATGCTTTCACTATTAAGGAACAACCATGGTTAATCATATCAGCAAGTCAATCACATTTTGATTTTCATTAGCTTTTGTAAGGCTACCCTGTAAAAATCTGGATGGTTGTTACATAGCAGAGAGTTTTCTGTATCTTCACTGTGTGGTTCTTATCTAGGTTTTGCAACCCTGATTTTAAGTAGTCTTCACTTGCTGATTGCAATTGGGACTAACAATTCATTTGCTAAGCCATGTGGTCATAGAATGAAATATCACATAATCGTATCTGACCTATGACATAATTTCTGGCTGTGGTCCTTAGTGTATCATCCACGGTTGTTAGGCTCAATGACCATGAGCTGTAGCTTCTTGCCAGATTCCCAATTAACTTTGCTTGTTGGAAGCCAACAGGAAGGTTTGAAATGGTGATTACATAACTGTGGGACACTGTGACTGTCATAAATGTGTGCTGGTTGCCAAGCACCTGAATCATATCACGTGATGGCCCAAGTTCAAGGATCAGTTATGAATATCACTTTTCAGCACTGTTGTAACTTTGAATGTTACTGAACAAGCAGTCAGTAACTGAGGACTACCTCTATGTGCATGCTAAATATCCTTAGCACTGATGTCTTATTACTGATTTTTCAGAGGTGTTTGCTATTAATTGATTAATATATAAGGGCAGGGTCTACTTGAACTTTGTATTATCGTCCTTTTTTACATTGGATTTTGGTGACCATTGAATTTTCTGTAAGGCACTTTTCTTAAGTATGTATGCAAATGTTGTAGTAGCACTCCCCCCAAAACTATCCTTAAAAATGTACATAATTGGATGGTGCAAGTATATAGATAAATAAAGCATTAACTGTCTGTTGTTATGGCTAGCAAATCATTTTCACAGCTTTTGTTGTAACTATTGCTGATGATCTTGAATTTGAAAAAAAAATCTACTGTTGAGTTTTGTACTCAAGTGGTAGTTGGATAGGCTTATTTTAACATGAGAGATTATTAAATAGTGTTAGGGTTGTCCTTTATATTAGGAGTATAGTTCCTTCAAAAGTACATGCTGATGAGTTGATGATATATAATCAAAGCCCATTTTTCAAAATATACAAAATACCATTTCTAAGCAGAGGCTATTTCAATGAAACTCACCCTGATGTTTAAAAATATGTTCTCTGGAAACAGTACTTCCTCTTGAAGGAAGAAGTAGTAAGTTCCCATTAAACTGTTGGAGTGTATGTCTACAGTGGAAACTTTTGAACAGCTGTAATCTGCATTTTGGAATTCAGTACTTCCTCTTAATTTGTTTGCTCTTTCCAAAATAGATTGCTACTCCTTCCCAGCTGTTTATGAAGGACTAAAATAGTACCATGGCTCTAATACCCACCTTTACCCTGAAATGAGAACATTGTTTTCTATACCAGGAAATATGTTAATGGCATGGGAAGTGGCCTTTAAAAATAAACTTTGTGTCTTGCATATCTGTATTTCTATTGAATCTTATATACACCCTGCTTTTATCAAAAACAGTATGAAACTTAAGTGGTCCATCTTACAAGGATCACTAAGAAAAATTTGCTGGTGAATTTCAAAGTTATGAAAGGCAATCTGAATCGATTGGTGCAAAATATTGAGAATTTGTTTCTTGCCCAATGAGTTTATTAAAAACAAGATTCCATGGCAAAGATAGTATCTGTAGTCTATAAAAAATAGAAGTATAGCAACATATTCTTTTGTTTAATAATGTACTTATCTTCTTTTCACTAAAAAACTCTTTCACACAGTAAGGTATTTCTAATCATGGTGCAAGGATAAACATGGATGTTACACTTAATTCAGTTTAGAATAAAGAATAAGGTGTTACCTTATGAAACTGATTCTCATTTAAGATGCATGTGTATGTATAAAAATATTTCAGATAGCTTGTGTAATTTTAGATCAAGTTCTAAAAACTTTGTAATCTTTATGTTACTGGAAGAATAATATTAATACAAGATAAGAGAATTGTTTAGACTCGGTATTTTTATATTTTCTGTGTATTGTAAATTGTAAAATTCCAGAACAGTAATAGCTTAAAAATTGTAAAAAGAAAAAAAATAGACACATTAAACCTTAGGGGTTAGGGTTAGGGTTAGGCATGTTGGAAACCATAATTTTTGATCCTGCTGCTGGATGATCAGTGGTTCGTTCAAACTCAAGAACTATATATGATGCTTCAGTAGTGGGTATCAAATTTAAATGGTCGAATGGCATATTGCTTGAACATGCACTCTGCCTTTTTATTCCACCCTTCATATTTTTTCTATCAATAGGATTGATTGCTTGATCTGACTTGATTATAAGTTTTATTATGTGCCATCAGGTTATTGTCAGCTCTTAGTGACCATATAGATTTATTCTATGATGATCTATTTATTCCTAGCCTGGTCTTTCAAGTCTCCTAGTGGTGCCTTGACTACCACTATGACTGAGCCACCTTCCTGCTGGTTATCATCTTCTTCTCTTTCCCTCCCGGTTTCCAAACATCAAAACCTTCTCCAGACAGCTAGGTCATCTCATAAAAGGTCCAAGTAAATCATCTGAGACTGGCTTTTGTGCCTTGAGTGAGCACTTAGAGTTGATTTATTTAATGATCTATTGGTTTGTTTTCTTTGCTGTAAATGGTATTCTCAAGAGACTCCTTGAATGCCAAAGTTCAAAAGTATCAGTACATTTCATATGCTGTTTCTTCAAAATCTAGTTGAGATTTATAAAAAGAGGAAAGTAAAGCTTCCGGCCCCTTCCCATTTCTCTGCCCTATATCAACCTAATCAATATGATCAATCATCATCCTTTATTTGGTTGTGTCTTTGCTGATTTTTAGCCAGGAATGCCAGCTGGATGACTTTGAGCCTATGACACTCTCTCAGCCCAACCCCCTCACAGGATTGTTATTATGGGGAAAATAGGAGGGAAAGATGTGAGGGGTATGCTTGCCACCTTGAGTTATTTGTAAAAGTACAAATACAAATAAATATTTTTTTAATGCCCCTGATTCTTCAAGGCTCTGGCTCAATCATTCCTAATCTGATGCCTTCTACAATTACACAGACTTACAATTCACACAAGTCTAGCCACTCACAGAAATTAGTTGTATATGTGTAAATTCTGAAAATTGTATTCCAACATGTCATATCCCATGCAGTTGGCAAAGCCAGGCAGCAAGAACCCCATGGAAGACATATTTAAAGCTAGTCAAGGATAAAAACGATCTTGAAAACAGTAAGAATAAACACCCAGCCAGATTTGCAATTAAGGTTGAAAACATTTCTTTCCCACAGCTTTAACATCTGGGCTGAGTTCCTTCTTCTCAGAGTTACCACTCCCCTGCCTACTTCCCACAGTCTCTCACATCACCATCTGACAACAAGGTTAGAGAACATTATTGAATCTTCTGCACCAAGATGATTTAACAGTCACTGAGCATTGCAGGAAGACACTAGTTGCTTGGAAATAACTTTCCACGGAAATCTTGGGAACCTTAAGGAAGAGAAGTCGTAGTGTGAGAATGTCATGATTTCTGGGTCTTAATGGAAGTATATAACAGTCTGTAGGAAATAGGTAATAACCTCAGGTGTACAAATCGAATACAATAAAAATAAATCAGGAAATGGATGTGGGCTTACACTTTAAAAAATCTGCTGTAATACATGAACACCATTAAATCCTTATTGATCCTTTCAGACACAAGAAATCAGGAAGCAGGGCAGTTCAAATGACTACAGATTTATAGCATGCGAACACTCTCCACAAGAATCTGTAAAAAGAGTTAGCATACAACTAATAGTCAAAGAAAATTGATGGTAGAATCAACTGAAGTCAAGGTGGGCTGGATATAGATCTCTTGTGGGTGCGAAGGGACTTGAGACTGATGATGTGTTTGACTCCTCCCTTAGACTCATCCTGGTCCTCTCCTTCACTTGGCCATTTGGAATTAGACTTACTTAATTTCTCTGCTTGGTTTTCTGAGTATGGCATAAGGATATTGGACATGCATGTACATATATTCTGAACAGAGTAATGATTGTTCTATTCCCTTGGTCTTGGAGAGAAACTGGGCAACGGCTTTACTATTGATGCCCTTTACTGTACATAGGCATATCAGCAAGATAGGACCTCTTTTGAATTTACTATGAACTTTTTATTATTACACAAATTGTGGGACATAAGACAGATATGCTTTCTATCTTCATAAGATGTACCTGTCCATTTCTTCTTGCCAACCTTAATTTCTTCTACATGGAGTACTAAAGGCAAATGAAAGAAAAGTCAAAGTAGATTAAGAGAGAAACATGGGATATTAATTTGTGTCAGGCTAGCAATTTTGTCAATAATTTGAACTGTGCAGAGGGTCATTAGGATATAACATGACTATGATGAAATAGGATATCTTTTAGCTGCGAGATATTTCAAAACAACAAAGAACTTTTTTTTGAACTTTTCTTCTTTTGGAGCGTGGATTTAGTAAAGTGAGATGCTGCAATTGAACACGTTCTCATGATGTTTCTGGCATGGATGTAGCACCGCCATGAAGGCCATTGACGAATTTTATGGAAGAAGCATCTGCTTGAATTGTTGATCTCTGTGAGATTTAGCCAAATGACTGAACTTTGAATGCCTTACTCAGTTTTCCCAGAGTTTCAGGTTTCTGTATGTTATTTAAGTAATAATGATAATTAGGCTGCAGAGTTTGTATTTAAAATTTTAAAAGTTGAGTCACAAAGGAAATAAATAGAAAAGAGGCCTTTTCTTAAGGAATAAGTAACAGACTAACTTCTTGCTAACTCTCTCTTTAGAAGTATTTGCTAAAATGTCCTTTAAATGGTTTATCCTTATTTCTTTAAGCCACAAAGCTATTAAATGCCCATATATGGTCATTTTTTTGCTGTGAAATCATAGGAAGTGGAATAATTTAAAAAGAACTGTTTCTCTTGATTGCAAAGCAAATCTTTTTCTTAAACTAGACTTTTAATTAAGAGATTTGGAAATCTGTACTGCTTATGTTCTACTTGTTTTAATCTTTCTGTCTGAATCAGCCATGTGTTTAGCTTGCCAAAGAAAATCTGTGTATGCTCAGGGGAACACTCTATTTTGTTTTTCTGAACTGGGAGACAAAGTAAAAGTAATGTTTTGTTAACACAGTTGGATTCTCTGTGACAGCATATCCAATTTATTATTACGAAACTACCGGTAGATAGAGCTCATGAAGTGAAGCTGATGCAAATTTGATAACAGAAACAGAAAATATGGTTCCTAATTCCATTTTCTCCTATTTTTAACCTTTATGGCCTAGTAGTAGATGGGCAAATTAAAACAAAAATGTGGTAATGGGATATTTTTTTAAAAAAAAACACAATAGTACAAGTAGATGACAGGAATAACTGTCTTTGGGAAAGATGGACAGTAATATGGAATGAAATGCAGTTTAATATCATCACTGCTCACCTATATGAAATCTGATTGAGCAGAGATTCTGTTTTGGCACTGATTAATAATGTCATACTTTAATAATTTTGAAAATAAATTTAAAATAATAGAAAAAAGAAAAAAGATATGAAACAACAATATATATGTAATAAAAACACAGTAAGTGCTCTGTTTAAGTAGCACAAACTACTAAATAAATAAAATGAAAAGAATTTCTATTATAATTTATTATACTTACATACTTTATAGTTGGCTTTTGTGTATATCATGGTTGATTGTTTTTCTTGGTTTATGCATGGATTGTGGCAAAAGAGAAATGAAAAGTAAATGAAAATGCAAGAAGTTATAACTGGAAATTCCATGAATATTTGCTAAACCATATAGCTACATCTTTTGCTTGCAAAACATTTTGGATGGGTCAGTATTTGTCTGCATTCTTGCAACTGTTCTTTGATAAAAAAATTTTAGCAGCCATTAGTCCTTGATTGATGGAATTGCAGAAGCCATAATACAGTTTATATTTGATCCATTTAGACATGTGCAGTCCAATTTAGTTGCCTGTTGTCTTTCTGGAAATAATCAGAAAATATCAATCATTTTATCATTCTCCCTCTTTTTCCACCCTCCGCTCTCGCTCTCCCCCCCTCTCCAGTATCCTCATATTGATTGTTATTTTAAGCTGGTTGTCAATCATATTCCCAGGGAATTTCATCCCCAAGTAATGGATTATTTGTAAATCAAATAAAATTCTATTAATGTTAGTCAAGGGCTAACAACATTAACATGTTTTTACAAGTTTGCTTCTGTGTACAGATAATCCTAGACTTACAACCATTTGTTTAGTTAAAACGGCCCTGAAAAAGGTGACACTTATAACTGTTACAGCATCTACATAGTCATGTGATCAAAATTTGGATACTTGGCAACTGGCTTGTATTTATGACAGTTGCATGTTTTGGGGTCATGCGATCATCATTTGTATGATCTTCTGACAAAGTCAATAGAGAAACCAGATTCACTTAATAACTGTGTTTCTAACTTAACAACTGCAATAATTCACTTAACATCTGTGGCAAGACAGATAATAAAATGTAGCAAAATTCACTTATTAACTGTCCCGCTTAGCAATTGAAATTTAGAGTTCATTTGTGGTCGCAAGTCGAGGACTACCTGAATTGGATAGGATGAAAAAACACAAAAATTATTTATTATTTAAATTCAAGACTTCCTACCAAAGATAGATAAATCAATGCTGATGCCAGATGTGAATCCATTCTGGATTTTTTTTTTAAGGTGTTGCAATGTAGAGGCCTAAAATCAATTGGTTATTTTTCCCTTCCATTGCTATGGTTCAAAGGATGAATAAGAATTATCCTGTCATCTTTTAATGGTATCTTGTATTGTTGGTTTCTGGATAAAAGGGATCAGAACAAATTAACCACTATGTTTTCATCTTTCTCATTGTTTCTCTGAAGGATTTATAAGGATTACTTTCAAATGATTAAGACATATCAGCCATTTTGTCAATGAAATGTATTGATTTTTGTGGGTATAAGGCAAATTCTTCTTCTATATCTTGAATATATGCTTTGTAGTATCTCTTTTGGCTTTCATTCTGCAAAAGATACGAACTAAGCATAAAATAAAATAATTCTTTGTATTATATCTGTATGGAAAGGTTTCAACTAAGCATTATTGTTGTTTTCTCTGGGTATATGGCTTTCAAATATACAGTTGTCAAATGTCATTTTCTTTTTCTTAATGAATATTTTTTGTTAAAAGAAATTTTTACAAAGATGTAAAAGACTACAGAAACATACAAGAAGAAACAGAAAAAAAGATTAGAAAAGGATAAAAGACAAAAAGAATAACAAAAAAGCAAGAAAAATAACAATAATTGAAAAAAATACTTCTGATGTTCTTTGCAGCAGTTACAAATACAGCAATCACCATCTCCACCTTCCCACATTGCATGTCATAATTCCCTTTTTTCATAAGCAACACTTTTGAATCAGTCTTGAACTCAGCTCATTTTTATCCATTTTCAGCAAAAAAAGTATAAACCGTTTCCAGTCTTTTAGAAAAGTAATTATCATTCTCTCTTTAATCAAATAATTCTGCAAACTCTGCCCACATTACCATCTTTTTCTTCATTACTGGTATTTCTGTAGTTTTCCATCTTTGTGCATATAATTTTAGTTTCCATTTCTCTTGGATCAAGAACCTATCATTAAATGAAATTGCGATTTCAAATTAATCCTATAGTTTTATAGTTCATGAGGAAAAAACTCTCTTAAGATGTATGGTAGATTGTATTGGGACTAACCAACGTCAGTGTGTAAGCTGCTGGATTCCTCAGAACTCTTACAAAAACTAGAGTTAGGAAGAAGACAATTGTTTATACAAACATGTTGCCATACTAAATGCATGTGAATATCATTCCCATCCTGCAAGCCATTTTGTTTAGCTTTAGATAGCTTTAGATAGATGAAATAATTCCATCTATCTTTTTATCCTTAGCCACAAAGTTTATATCCATTTTTGGTCTGCAGTTTGGGTTCTGCTTTCTGATTTTTAAAAAAAAACAAAAGAGAGCATACAGTTATTTGATTGATGTGAAAAGATGTTGCCCATATTAATCCAACATGAAAGGTAAAATCTGCATGAATTTGCTGGAAAAATATGATCATTACGGTTTTGGCTTTTCATAGACATGTTCTAAGAAACTATTACCAGATAAACACATCAGTGATCTAAAAAAGCAGGGCTTTTCAACCAGTGGTACGGGTACCACATGTGGTACATTGGCACCTGGCAGGTGGTACGTGACCATCCTAGAAAAGTGGTAGCAGGGGAGGGGAATGAGCTGAACTGGTGGCAGCACTGCACAAGCCTGAGCAAAAGATGGCTGGAGCTGCAGGGCTGTCAGGGCTCAGTGGAAGTGCCAGGATCAGCGCCAGGCTCCAGCTGGAGCTCGGCACTGATCCTGGCGCTTCTAAGCCCAGAAAAAGTGCTGATCAGCTGAAATGTTGTAGAATCTCTAGGGTCTTGTGATTTACATTCAGATGCTTGGCAACTGATTCATATTTATGCTGGTCACAATGTCCCAGGGTCATGTGAAGTGACCAAAACCTGCTTCAACCACCCAGCAGACGGGGGGAAATAAAAACCAAACCCCCCACCCCCCACCCCCACTGTCAATCCTCAACAGAAATGCTCACAACAATGAAAACCTCAGACAGGAGGAAGAGTGCCGCCGTGCAGGCAGACAGGTGTCTTGCTCGGCTGTGGCTTGGGGGGCACTTTTTTCAGTGCCATTGTAACTTTGAACAGTCATTAAGTGAACTCTTGTAAGTTGAGGACTACCTGTACTTCATCACTTTTTTCCTTTTTTTTGGTCATCAAGTTTTTGACACCTTGCTAGGCGACTGGTGGTACTCGGATGCTGCCATATCCTAAAAGTGGTACAATGGGCGAAAAGGTTGAAAAGCCCTGATCTAAAGCTTTTGAAGCATTCTGTTCAAGATGAAACTCCACCAGATAGCAAAACGTGCTATTTTTTATTCAACCTTTATGGTTAACTTCTTAAATTTCTCTCTATCAATATGAATTATAAATGTACAACATTTCTTTGGAATGTTGGCACTCAAGTGGGGAAGGTATTTGCTTTCTGCTCCCTCTTGCTATAATTCCTGATGTTCCACTAATTTCTTGTTGTGCACTAAACAGCCTGATGTTTATAAAGAACTGGAAAAAGTGTAGGATAATTTATTTTTCCAGATGACTTAAATTTTTCATTGTGACAACAGATTTATATTTCTGGCTCCAGTTTTTTTTTATTTGCTTCAGCCCTTTCTCTTGGTTTGCTAGTTGTTTTCTATGAGAACAATATGTTATTTTTTAAAAAATCTAGTATAAGGTCTGGGTCTTGAAACACTTCACCAAATTAAATTCCCCTCTAAACATATTTAATTTATTTGTAACTCTCAGTTCATACTGCAAAAAATTTAATGGTTCTGGATTGTTTGAGCCTTGGGGCAATTACTGAGATAATATAGTTTCTATTTCCAGTAATAAGTTACTGGAATTATTTATTATTCAGATTTATTCAGAAGTGGACCATGTTGTTTGCAGACAGAGTAGCTGCATTGGAGTTTTGCAAAATAAAGCATGGAATGCAGTCACTAATTTTAAATAGTTCAAAACATAGAAGAGACTCTGATGGCTGCCTAAAGAACAGAATTTGTCTACTGTTCTATCAGTTACACAAAGTGTCAGAATCCATTTATATCACATTCATAAATGTATGTTTAAAACATTATCCCCCCCCATGGATTCTGCCATCTCCCAAGGAAGGAGGAGCGCATGTGGATTCAGCCTGCCTTAGGTTATTTCAAAGACCAAGGGAAACCTTTTGAAGTGGGGGAACAAAAGGGAGGGTTAGAGAAGAAGGCATCTGGCCTGTGTCTCCATTTGAATCTGTAGAGGAAGAAGGCAATAACCATAAAGGTTCAAAGTTCCCTTTTTCCCACGAAAGGGATGACATGAAGTAAAATGATGGGGGCTGACCAAATGGGGTTGAGGGAAGTGGGGGTTGAACCGGGAACTCTTTATAAAGTTTCAATTTGTAAAACAAACAAGTCCTGTCTTGTATTTCCACAACCAAGCATGTCCTAGTAAAAATTCCTTTGGACTAGAACTGACTCCATGAGTTTTTGTTTTCCTAGGACGTGGATTGGGGTGGGTCCTGACACAAAGCTCTTGAGGGATAATAGTGATTCTTTTCTTTTTCTTTTTCTACAGTTGTAGATACAAAATGGAAAACTATGAATAATGTGCCTTCTTCCTAATACAGGGGTCTCCAATTTGAGTCCCACCAAGTATGTGAAATCAGACTTCTAGAATTTCAGTGGCCAGATTAACAAAATTTTTTAGAGATTTAAAGTGTATACATCTGGAAGAAGCTAAGAAAGGCTGGTATAACTTTATGTTATGTTATATTGTCTTCCAGTTGTCTGCAACTGAAATCTCTTTATCACATTGGGCTTATCCTCAAAGAACATTTTCAAAGCAGGGTATTCATAGTTTCATCCTAGGGGAGTGATAAAAATTGGATCCTTCTGCCAGGAGATATTTTGGCTGAAGTGTAAGCCTTAAACTTATATTGTACAGTGAAGAAGGCAGCAGAGGACCATGTAATAGGTCTAAAGATGTTTTTTATATTGAATGTGGCCAAGGTGGCTTCAGGTCTACTCTGGGTCTTGATGTGATGATTAGCTAAAGAAATGTGTTATATTATTTTGCTTCTCTACCCAGATTGTTTGTGTGTAGCATACGGCTGGTGGATTATCATTTGTAGCACTAATCATTTTTCTTGAGTTCTCTGGGAAAAAAATAATAGTGAGACAAGACGTTCATTGCTGCTCCCTCGAGATCAAGTCCACTAATTTGGATCCAGACCTTGGAGAAGTCCTGAGACATGTTTGAAAAATAAGATACCTTCTATTGATTTGCTGTCTACAGAATGTCTGCAAAGTTGACCCATAGAAAAAGTAAGAGAGAAATGGTAAAAGAGAGAGAGGGAGAGAAAATTACACAAGTATAGTTGGGACTGCCCATATAGATGTACTAACAAATGTGCGTCTCAGACAGGGCAAGGCTACAACTGAAAAAGGAGTTGTTCTTACCGCAGGAAGTGATGTCAAAAGAATTTAAGCCCTCTCTCTGCAGTGAATGGAGAGAAATATCTACTTGTGAATATTATGACTCTGCTTTGGGAAAACAGATATATAACATTGTATCCTCCAGATGAATTTAACTATTAATTTCAATGTAACTGTGATGTAACTATAATTACACATAATTTCTATGTCACATCAGTATCACTGAATATGGGCAATCATGCATTAACTTACTCATTTGCTGGGTCTCATTGTCACTTAATAGCTGAAACATGAAGATATTATTTCTGAACATATTTGCTGGAAATTGTTGAAGGATGAATAGCTATTATTTGTTCTTGTTAAATTGTAAAGGTGCAGCACAAATGTGCCCTTCTTTGATTTTAGAAAGGTAGCTTGGTGGTTTAACAGTAAATGTTTGGCCTTACTCTTCTCTTCCTTGCTTCATTTAGAGAAGATAAGTTTGCTAAATATATCCTCACCAGGTATGTTTGATTGGTTTTCTTTTTTTTTATGGTGTTCATTGTGGGCTCTTGTTCTCTGCATAACATTTCTTAATTCATATTAATAATAATAATTAATAATTCATATTAATAATTCATGACTTGAAGCCAAAAAGGGATAGGAATCCGTAACCCTAATGCTGATACAACATTCTGTGCACTACATCTTGTTGTATGCTGTAGATATATCACAACAAATGTGCAATCGAATTAAATGAAGGAAATGATTGGCAATTTTAAAGAGGCAAAGCTCTAATCATTGAATGGCTGAATTCACCTAAGCAAGTAAAGAAATAAATGGCTTTTAGATTGTAGGGCAACCTGACTGAAAAAATAATAATATAGTTTTCTAACAGAAGAATGCTAAGCAGAATTTGTGCAGTGTTTGGGAGAATCAGGAGATTTGAAACAGGAATTTTTGATTGTGACAGAGACTTGCTTGAAAATTAAAATGCTGAAAAGGTCAAAGGCTAATTGTGTGCAAATCTCACCTAATTTGTAGTTTATTTGCTACTGGTATGTATCTTGGATTTTAATGCTGGTAGTTCTTGATATAGAGACAGTTCTTAAAGAAAATTCTTAAGAGAAGTAGCAAGATAACAGAACAATTGAAAGAGCTGTCAAAAGCTAACAGTCATTTTATTCCACTCTTGACAGAAAAGCATCAAGAGGACTAGAATTTGTACAATCTATTCTCGTCTCCTCACATTGCTTTGATTGTTCCTCGCAGCAGAGGATGGGGTCATGTAAGAGAGATCTTAATTTTTGTTTTTAGATATGTAGCACTTGTGTTTCCCCATGTGTGTTCTGATTGGTTGGGGGTGTGTTTTGAGTGGATGTTTTGAGAACACCCCCCCATTCAAAACACACTTCCTCCCAATCAGAACACACCTAATCCCCCACCCAATCAGAGCACACCTCCACCCACAGAACACACTCCCTCTGGCAGTTTAAAAAAGAGGAACAAACAGTCACTACCACATGCTTCTCCCAGAAGAAGGAAGATGAAGTCACTAGCCTGATGATGACGGATGGGATTTCATTGAAACGTTGCTTTTACACCTTCAATTCTACGTGGGGAAAAACCTGAATAACCAAAGATCCATATATATATATATATATATATATATATATATATATATATATATATATATATATATATATAGAGAGAGAGAGAGAGAGAGAGAGAGAGAGAGAGAGAGGGAGAGAGAGAGAACTGTAACTGAACCTGGTTGTTTTCTTGAAGATGTCTCATTACTCACTAGGTAATATCATCAGTGCTAGATGAGGATGGGGTTTCTATGCCTACTCATTGATTCAGTGAATCAAGGATGATATCATATTGTATTTTGTATGGGAGTAGCATAAGAGTTTGACCATTGTATTAGGAGAGAGTCTGGACAAGCTTGTGCTTTTTCTTGCTGACAGTGAACCAAGTAAACCTAAATTCTGGTGTTGGCCGGCAATCTGATATGTTGGGTTTTTAATTGGGATATGTAAAAATCAGGCTGGGATTTTTGCATGTTAGCATGTTTATATTTGTGGTTTGGTCTTTTTCAATAAATCCTGAAAGGTAAATTCTATGCATGGCATTATTTGATTATGTGATTGTATCTGTTACTTTATGCCACTATAAAAGTTTTGTTAAATATCTTTACTTGCTTGGATGAATAAAAGATAGATGTTTAATAATTCCATGCTTTCAATGTTTTAATCTTTGATTATTTTGCAGCTATAGAAATTTTGTGTTTTCTTTTTTTCTCAAAAAGTAAAAAAATGATTTAATAAACATCCTATTGTGGTTATACACAGTAATAATCTTGATATTGTTAATGACAAAACTAAATAAAATGTAATCTCGTGAGTTATCATTCTCCCAATTGAGCAAAAACATAAAATAATGAATTAACTTTTTTTCTTATAAAGAAATATCCTTCCTTCTTGGGAACAGTGTGGACAAGTGGCAGATCTGGATACTTTTTTAAAAATAGTCTGAAATGGCACAGCTATTGTAATGTATTGGGCTTTGTCTTACTAAAGAGTATCATGTGGGGTTAAGTGCTGGAAGGTTGCTTAAGCAGGGAAGCTGGCTAATGGCTCCCAGCTCCTTAGACAACCCATCTCCAGCGCCACCATTGGCTGCTTCTAGGGCAGCAATAGGTTGCTTTAAACCTATTGGCCACCACCTAGAGGCCAGGGTATAAATAGCTGCATTTGCAGCCCTGTTTCTCAGTTCAGTTCCTGTAAGCAAATAAAGAATGATTCTTGCTGAACTCACTCGCCTCGTCTCTTCAATCAAGCACAGAACCCAGAATATAACAGCTATATTGGCTTTAAATTTTTTTTAAACAGGCAGTGTAGAACCTCTTTTCTCTTGAAATCTGAAGTTAATACTAAATACATTTTACATATTTTTTTAATCCCATTTATATCCCGCCCTTCTCCGAAGACTCAGGGCGGCTTACAATCTAAAGCACAAATCAATGTGCTTGGCAATAGCCTTCATTCTATGTATATGCCTGCTTATTCGGGCTTTTGCCCCCCCCCCAAGCGGCATTATTACAAAGTCAGCTTATTGCCCCCAACAATCTGGGTCCTCATTTTACCTACCTCGGAAGGATGGAAGGCTGAGTCAACCTTGAGCCTGGTGGGATGCGAACCTGCACTAATTCCAGGCAGCTGGTGTTACTTAAGGAGGCATTAGCCCACTGCTCCACCAAGGTTCTTGTTACTAAGATATAAGTACAGTTGTTTTGAAAATTATCTTGTACTCATTTTATATGCATGCTTTTTATTTATGTATTCCAGAATTTCAGGCTAAGCTGTCGGCGTTACCTCTTAAAAATGATTAACGGTTGGATAAAAACAAGCAAAAGACCTGCTTTCTGCTTGTAATATTTGTGACTTTATCTTTAGGTGTGTTTGTAAGTGGGCTGGGCTAAGAAAGTCAGTCTTTCTTAGCCCAACCACGTATGGGGTTGTTGTGGGGAAAATAGAAGGAAGAATATGGTATGTTCATTGCCTTGACTTAATTGTAAACAATAAAAAGGCAGGAGAAAAATTATATATGTCTGTGGGTGTGTGTATAATGTTTCAACAAGGGGTTTTGTGTCTGGAAGTGCTTTGATTGTCTCCTCTGACACAGCAGAAGACTTGCATGCATACAGAATCTACTTACAGAGAACTGATTCCTTTGTCTATCTCTACTATTGTGTGACCAATGGAATCAACTGTGTAAATGGTAGAGAATACAGAAGTGTATTGCACAATATTGGAATCTTTCTTGTTTGACTATATAGGTGCTTCAAGAAGTGTCATTATGTATTTCACATAGGTGGGTGTATCCCAATTTCATCCATACATCTAAAATTAGATATATAATTCATTCTTTTATTTTTCATAGATTTAGCACAATGGTAAATATTTTTCCCTCCCTCCCTCCCTGTTCTGTGTATATTTGTATCTCTCCAAATTAAATGTGTCTTAAAAGTGAAATACTACTTACATAAACCAATTTTCAACATTGTGTGCTAGAAATAGTAATTTTGTCTGTTGCATATAATTTATATTTCACCATCTTTGCAATGGAAGCAAGAAAAATAAACTCTTATATTTTTTAAATAATGTTAATGTTTCACCTCAAACCTCTTCCTGTCATTTATTTTTATCAATGCCTTTCATGAAATGCTAACACTTTTGAAATGTACTTACATACAATCTTAAAGGTGCTAATTGGGTTAAGGATCTTTGATGAATGGCAGACAGTTTGAAGACAAGTTAAATATTGAACATTATGATGAGCAAAATATATTGACTTGATCAAAATGTGTTGATTTGAGAATTAAAAAATTGTGGAGAAATCCAGAATATTCTGTTTATCTCTGGGTCAAACCAAACTTCCTGGAGGCCATTTGAAATTTTTCCTGAAATAAGTATCCAGAACTATGTCTAAAATCTTCCCAATGTTACCAAAGTAATTGGGTTGCAGCCATTCATCATTTCTTTTCCTAGGTCCATGGTGGTGAACCTATAGCACATGTGCCACAGGTGGCATGCAGAGCCCTCTTTGTGGGCATGTGTGCTGTCGCCCCAGTCCTAAGCCTTCAGCTGGGTTTTAGGCCTCCGTCACTGTGTGCAAAATAAAAAAAAGTTTAATCAATCAATTTCAACTTCTTGCTGGGAAAAAAAGATCTCACAAAGTTGGAATTGATTGATTGAACTTTTTAGTCCCACCCAATCTGCCATTACCACCGCAGCACACACACCCAATGGGCCACACCCACCCAATGGGCCACACCCACCCAATTGCCCACACCCACCCAATGTGCCCCACCCATCTGACACATGATGATACATAAGTGGGTTTTGGGTTGCAGTTTGGGCACTCGGTCTCTAAAAGGTTCGCCTGCACTGCCCTAAGTAGTTTTAGTTAGGTAATTAGATAGTCTTGTGTAAAACATAGTGGGAATTTAATTAAATTTAATTCTTGACCTGATTTTTCTTTTTTCATTGTCTTAATCCAGTTCGTCTTTTGGAAATCAGCTCCAAATATGTCCACCCCTAAATGTATTTTTTTGGGTCATAACTGGCTGTGAAAATTTAAGTCACAAGAAATTGGTTATTCTTTGAGGCTGTTTGAGGAAATTAAAATAAAGCTTAATATTCATAAAAATATATTATCAAAATACATCTCAAGTATTGCTTATCATATGACATCTACTTTTGTAATAATTAAGTGAGATATTAAAAATAGATTTGATAATTTGGGAAGAGATAAGAGTTAATTTAGAATCCCTTCCTCTGAGGATGAAGAGAGGATTGTCTTGTTAGGCTCTCCTTCAAGTCACACAGCTCTCCTTTGAAGCTAACTAATGCCCAAGTAAGTTTCTTTCCTTAGTGTCTATGGAGATTCTTGGTGTCCTTCTCAGAAGATTCCACACCCATTTTCACTATTCAGCTGACCCAAGGGCATAGATAAACCTCCAAATGGCCTCAACAATTCTGAAAGAGTGCTAATAACCAGATTACTGCAAGGAATAATAATCCTATCACTCTCCACCATTCAATCAGAACTGAAGAAGTTTCTTGGATGTGAAGCTAAATGTCTTCAAGGAAAAACAAAGTGCAGTTGTCTCCCTTTTCTTAGATTTCAATAAAGAACTAGTTAACAAAATGATACTACTGGATAGCTTTGGTGATGTAACTCCTGTTTAGAGAACAAAAATTATTCATAGCAAAATTTTGGTCAAAAGCTAAACTTGCTTTTCAAAATATTAAGGTGAAGCCAATTGGTGAACTGAAATTTTTGAAGGAGTACAAGAAAGAATCAAACATCATCTGATGTTACTCTTGTCTTTTGGCCTTTTATACTTTCTAAAAACAAATAAACTGGGGAATTGGGACCATGGTGTAGCACTTAACAATACTTCAATGCGGATCTGGCAGAAGGGGAGTTTGCATGTTTTATATTCATTGGTATTGAGGATTTGAGTTAAACTAATTTCATTGCAAAGAACAATTTGTCCCTAATTTTGATTTGCATGCATAAATAAAGCAGCCACTATGCTTCTGATCCCATTGGGTCTTTCCATCCAAGCTATGTATTTATTTAAAAATAAACAACTCTCAAATCTCACGAATATTGTTTAGTCAAATTTGACTCTTGGTGAATCAATAGTAAATGTCTGTGCTTTTCAAACACAAAGGTGCTATATTTGCAATTCAGTTCCACACAGCTGTATTTTAACAATTATATTCTAAACACTACTATTTCAGTAGAACTTGTTTTGAATATATGTGGTTAACTTCTATAGGAGATATTCTTTAACCTGTCACCTTTCAATTTACTAAGTACTGCCTTTTTGCTGTACTATTAAGAAAGAGAAAAAGCTTTTTCTCTTGGAAAGTTTTGTGCCTTGGAGCTAATAGTGCCTTTAAAGTCACTGATGAACCAATGTAGAATTGAACCTAATAAGTGAAAAATTAGCAATTTGCTCATGTACCATTAATGATGCCTTTGGAAAGAGGGAACATTCTTATTTGATGCTTTACTCGCTCAGCAAAACTGAGAGTGATCTTACTGATAGTGGGTTTAATTGCTTTACAAATGAGTTGGCTAATTAAAATTGTTTATTTTTCCAGAAGTGCCACAGTGACATGGTTGGGCCTCCCTTTGCCAGGTGTCACTGCTGAAATTGTTTTGGGGTTGGAGATCTAGCAGAATCTCACTTAGGCAACCTTTTCCAGGTGATTTCTCACCTGGTGACAGAGGAGGAAGACTAGTTGCCTATAAGGGCATGTTTCTGGACAGATGGTGGAATAAAAGGAATTGCTCTCTGTGAATTGTTACCGCTGCCTCTGATCTGTCAGCTGTGCAAACTGCTTTTCAGTTCAGTCTAATTGTCTAATCTGCTGCTCTGACAGCCCCAGTGCAGCGACAGAGAGAATCCTATACACAACCCCGCCAAGGCCATTTTTAGGAGCCATATGAAATCCAGCAGCCCTGGATCCTCTTCCTCCTGGAAAAGTATTTTCTCTTATTTTTCCCCCCTTCCATTATTTCTAGTTAGCCGTAAGGACATTAGAAGTATGAATTATCCTAAAAGCTGTGTGGTGCATTTTTCCATAAAGAGAGATATTGTTTGTGCTTTTGCAACGGAAAGAGGTGCCTGCAATTTTCATTTACATCTTTGTGTGTATCACAATGTGGCATGTTTCCTCTGTATTGCTGTTGAGGATGTTGCCCACATAATGGAACTATGCACCTTTTTATAATCACTTGTAACAATTTAACTGTGCAAAGTTCACTGGATGATCAGTTTCAGAATAAAAAGAGGAGCAGGAAAACCAGTAGATCATCAGTTTTTGCTCTCATGGAGTGATAGTTACAAGGAAACAGAGGCAGCAGGTCAACCTTATCCTCGTCTTGTAGGAAGCAGTTACTCAGGTTAGAGATAATATTTATAAGCCTGTCAACTATAAATGAGCTATGTGCAATTAATTATTAAATATTACCTTTTTGCTCTTGGAAAATATCTTGTCTTCAGATGATATAATGATATACATTTGCCTTGGCTGCAAAATATATTCCAGTCAATATGTTGATGAAGATTCTCAGTCATCCAGATAGACTTGTCTGGAAGTTCAGTCTTGGCACCTGGACATTTTTTTTATTCTTTGGTTTGAAACATTTCATTGCTTATCCAAGTAGCTTTATTAGTCAAGAATTGCCATGGTTTTCTTCTATTGTTTAGAGCAGGGGTGTCAAACTCAATTTCATTGAGGGCCACATCAGCATTGTGGTTGCCCTTGGGGGGGGTGGATATGGCCAGGGTGGGCGTGGCCTACTGGGTAGGCGTGGCTAGAGTGTGTATGGCCTACTGGGTGGGCCTGGCCAGCTCTACATCATTCGCATCAAGGGTGCCTATGGGGGCCTGGGCAGGAATGGGACAGATCTAAGGGTCTCTGGCAGAAGGAGGGTCTCTGGGCCAGGGCCAAGGCAGTGGGAGCCGTTCCCTCACTGTTTCCAGGATGGCTTCGCGGGCCGCATGAAACCACTTCACGGGCCGGATACGGCCCCCGCGCCTTGTGTTTGACATGTCTGGTTTAGAGAGCCAGTTTGTTATTGTGGCTAAGGCTTACCAGTTTAGAAACAGGGAGACTGAGTTGGGTCTAGGACAATATTGAAGATACGGAGGAATAAAATCCTTAAAGAAAGGATGCCAAATGAGGGACAAAATTAAATGTGAAGACAAGAATTAAAATATTTTTTAAAATTATTTTATATAATTAAATTAAAGTTATCCCGTGGCAAGTTGGCCGCGGCGAATTGTCCCATTCTGGACTGAGTTCTAGTCTCGCCTTAGGCACAAAACAAGCTTGATGACCTTGGGCCACCCAGTCTCTCTCAACTCTATAAAAGAGGCAATGGCAAACCACTTCTAAAAAACTTTGCCAAATAAACTGCAGGGATCTCTCCAAGCAGTCCTCAGAAAGTAACAATGATTTGAAGGCTCTCTCCCACCCCTTTTACAGTTTTGAGTCTGCTTGAATAAGTATACTAGTGAAAGTTAAATGAAGGAGCATTGAGGCAGGTTGAGCTTTGAAAAAAAATCAGATTTGATGGTGTCTACTAAAGAAAATTATGGGAAGCAGAATGAATATTATCTATTTTGCATTGATAGATATATACTATTTTTGTAGCGTAAAAATTATTAATGTCTATTGATTTTTATAATTTTGGGGGGAGGATAAATTCCTTTGTTGTTTTTAACATAATGTGTGTGTGTGTGTGTGTGTGTGTGTACACACACATAAAAACACACATATATTAGCTGAGAGAGACTTTGATAATATGAAGTATCTGTCTTCCATGAAGATATGCATACATAAATGCTGCCAACATACAAAAGGGTAAGATATTTTATAAATTCAAAGTTCTTCAAGAATTTCCTATTCAAAGGCTTCTTTTAATATTTGCATAGATGAAATCCGATAATTATTTCTTTTATTATGAAAACAATTCCTTGGAGAAGTCGGGGCGCTGCTTGATGGAATAAAGCTTGTGTTCTGATTATGTGTGTGATGTGGCTCTAGAGTGCCTTCCATATTTATAGGGATAGAAAGCTTTAATGAACAAATGATTTCCAATGAGGGAGACAATTTAAAAGTGACATTAAACTCCTGAAAATGTGGCTCATGTGGGAGAAAAAAAATACACAAAATGCCCTCTTCTGAAACCATTCCATCTGTGTATTTCAGTCTTTCTCACCATTTTTAATTACCAGAGATGTTTTCATTAAAGCAGGATCTTTAAGGTATTATCTACTCCTGCTGTTTATTTCCCATTTTAAATTCTAATCCTTTGTGACAGCATAATAATTTCCACAGCAACCAGTCTTGTGCAATAAGACATTATTTTGTACCCAGACTGTCTCATATGGAACTTGGATTTTTTTTAATACCTTGATAATAAGGTTACTGAAACATGTGCCTGTGTGAATATGCATTGTATACAGCAAGAATGACAGGAAAACTGAAGTAATGGTCATAGGAGAAAAGACGTGACATAAGAGATTAAAAGAATAGATTGAAAATTGATGAAACAGAGAAATATAGGCAAGTCCTTCGAGATGACAAAAGCAGAGAGAGGCAATCATTGCTTCTTGACCAAAAGAAGAATTTTAAGATAAAATCCCCGGAGAGTTTTAAATATGTAAAGAAGATTAAGATAAGTGAAAAAATAAGCTAGGAAATATACAATGTTTACATTATGTTTCTAGGCAAAAGAGCATGGAGGGAAATAATGAAGGACAAAGAGGGGTGTAGAATTGTTGAAGAAATTTCTATTGCCTCCTGCATGTTGGCTAGAGGGAATTAACTTTCATTGATGGATATGTGAATGTCACAGTTTCTTTACTGTTTAGACAATTGTACATTTAATTTTTCAGTATGATTTGAGTTCCAGTATTAGTCTTCAAGCTGCAGATTAGTTACTCACACACCCCTTCTCATCTCAGCATAAGCATACTTCTCCCCCACTCCAAAATCACTATGTGGTAGCTTGTTCTCAAATATTTATTCTTTAGCATTAATGACTTTTTACTTTTAAAGCCCTGCTAACTTATGAAATATTTGTCTGGTCATTGAAAGTATGTTGTCTTGACTCTCAAGACATATGAGATAAAATGAAGGCAAAAATTAGGATGATGAGAATGGAGAAAGGTGTTTCTGTATCTGAATTCATCCATCCATCCAATAGTTCATTAGATTTTTTATATCCAAGATGGCTGCAAGCCACATGATTAGTCAACATGGCTAATGGTGGCTGGGATTGAGATAATTTGAAATTAAGGTAACTGAAGAGTGCTAGTAGATTTGGGAACATTATCATAAAGTGCTGAAGAGTATTTCCTGAGAAGAGAAAGTCTAGAATTATGATAGATGAGACAGAAAGATAGTTGTTGGATCTTTATGCTTTCTTTTGCATTCTGAGTTCTGTTTGTGCATAGGTTCCATTGTCTCATTCACCATCCCATATCTGCATGGCTGGTTTATGGAACGTCACCTTTATGTACCTCATATATCTTTCCCTCACAATCATTGGAGGAACAATATTCATGCTAGTCTAGAAGTATCAGAATGATTCCTACTAATTAACTTTCGTTTTTTCCCCCTAAAGCCCCTTAAAGTTAGACTTGAATTTAATTTACATATTGTGGTATAAACGATATATGGACAATAATTTTTCAGTAATCAATTAAAGGGGGAAAAAAGATCTACTCTTATGGATGACAAGAAAGAGGGTTCCGAAAAATCACAAAGCCAAAACTTAAATTGCCATATTAAACTCATAAATTTATGTAAATGTTTGCTTTTTTTGTTGATGGAGAGAAAAGATCTTAGATAAAACAGCTATTATAAGTGAGATGTAGTATCCACAACACTTAGTGAGTTTTAGTCACTCTTCTTCTCCCTTTCCTTCTCCCTTTTCCTTTCTCTGTCCCTCCTTCTCTTCCCTTCCTATCTTTTCCCTTCTGCCCCTCCTCCTCCCTCTCTTTCCTCTCTGTTTCTCTCTCTGTCCCTCCTTCCCTCCCTCTTTCTTTTTCTCTCTTAAAGAAAAACAAACTGCATTGTTTTGTTTGTTCAAGAAAAGGAGTTAAATTCAGAATATTTTTGCATAATAAAGATAAGTGTTGACAGTGTAATGATCCATTTGGCACAGAGAGATAAAAATCTTGAATGGTTTTTTAATAAAGCTAAGCTAGCTAGACATGCTATGAATTCAGGATAAACAATTAAGTAGGAACTAAAACCAAGGTCTCTCTGAACTGATGAGCAATTATCTAAGCATTTGCTACTTTTCACCTCTAGCTCAGTGAACATGGACTCTTTATCTATCATGGATTTATAGAGGTCATGCCAGGATCCAATAGTTAGAGGTTAAGATCTAAAGCCACATCTCACCTGGAAAATGCTTCATACATAGTGATCAATCAAGCTAGAACTTTCTAAGTAATTTCTTTCCTCCTGGCATGTGAGATGTATTTAACCAGTCCCT
This sequence comes from Vipera berus, assembly GCF_964194415.1. Classification (NCBI taxonomy): domain Eukaryota; kingdom Metazoa; phylum Chordata; class Lepidosauria; order Squamata; family Viperidae; genus Vipera; species Vipera berus. Next base: position 115,998,327 of record NC_138205.1, on the reverse strand, counting down.
TTAAAACAGAATATATATATATATACATATATACATATATATATATATATATATATATATATATATATATATATATATATATATATATATATATATATATATATATATATATATATATATATATATATATATATATATATATATATATATATATATATATATATATATATATATATATATATATATATATATATATATATATATATACATGTATATATATATATATACATATATATATATATATACATATATATATATATATATACATATATATATATATATATATATATGTGTGTGTGTGTGTGTGTGTGTGTGTGTGTATACATATATGTATGTATGTATGTGTATATATATATATATATATATATATATATATATAGTGATCTCCTAATCTATGACAAGTTTAAGCCTTTGAAATCCCAGTCTCAGATATAAAGATGATTGGAAGTGCCGCATACCTTTTTGTCTGTGAAATGCTTCTTTAATTATCTTCTATCCTTCTTTCTGGCTGGAGATGCCCAGTTATTGTGTGACGTCAATACTGTTATATTAGCAGTGCTTTTTTTCTATTAAAAAAAAGGTGCCGGAACTCACACACACCACACAACTCGCCTTGCCTACCCTACAAGGTTCCATCCAAAAAAGGTGCCGGAACTCCATTCTGGGCGTTGTATGACAAAAAAGTCCTGTATATTAGAGATATTTGTTACATATTTTTGACTTTTGAACATAATGGAAATTATTGCCATCGACATGTAGGTTCCTAACAGCTGTATGAATTGAAACCCACCAGAATCTCTACTGAATTATAGTCCTAAGATGAAAGCAAAAGAAATGCTTTAGTAATAATATATTTTTCAAACCAATTAGTGTCATTCAAAAGAAAGGGAACACATCATGAGTTCAAATGCTTGAGAGACTCATGAAAAACTCAGTCATTCAAGTTAGCATAGCTAACAAAATTCATATGGGCAATTTAATTTTTAGAGAATATGATTGTCAATTTTGCAATAAGCAAAGATTCGAACAAATTTTATATTACAAATGAAGATTTTTACCCCAAAATTAACAATGAATTTTTCTAATATTCAAACTAGAAACTACCACAAAACAGACTCTGTCTATAGTCAGAAGATGTTCGTATATTTCAGTTAAATAAGCAGTCTATAACATTGGTCTCATTTAGAATGTATATTTGCAGTATATTGGTATATTGGTATTAGGTCTCATTGGTCTCTTTTTCTAATTAATTAAATTTGAAGTTTTTCAAGTATAATATAACAGAGTTAAAATCCATTTTAGACAACTAGACTGATTTTTCTCCCTTTTTTTGAGAACTGAAATAGTAGTATCATTTTCTTGTATTTACCTTTTGAATTCCATACCAAAGCTAATTTAGGCTAATGTTAAGGAAAAAATTACTCCTGTTTTTTTTTTATTGTAGCCTTGGTATTGAAATAATGAGTGGGACAATAGGGAATAAAAATGTTTGAAGTTTCTCATCTCTGTCAAGAAGAGAATTTTTAATCACATTTTCTTGGCTTTTCATGCAAGTTAAAGTAAATATTATAGAGCATACACTGTAAAATTAGTATATTGAAATTTTATTTTTAAAATTCTATTTCAATGAGTGTTTAAGTATGCTGCAGATATTGGTTCTATACATTACTTTGATACTGCCACCTCCTTGTGTTAAATTACACTCTTTAAGTGTATTAAAGCAATAGTATGTATGTTTAATTCTTTTTTTCTTTTTACTCCTATAAAGTAGAGCATCTGATGGTGTTTGCATTAGAGAAGCCTGCAGTGGTTGATTTTTTCCTCACATTTAAAGCCTTCGTCCCCTGGTGACAAATGAGACAATGGATAGACTTAATACATCTGTATTTGAACAATATATCTTGCTGTGTGACACTAGCCTCTGTAATAAAACTGATGTCTGGATTCCTTGTCATGTAACAATAATGCTTTAACTTCCAACTCTGAAGTAAGAAGTAAAAGTGTAGACTTTTATATGACGTGTGGGTCAGAGACACTTTTCTCCCCTATTTTTGTGGAAAAGCCATTGACGTGCAGACTTGCTTCAGATTCACAGTGTTAACTAAAAAGAGGGAAACAGGATAGTCAGTACGATTCTTTAAAATAGTGTTTTTCAAACTTGAATAAACAAGTGTGCACCTCAATTCACAGAATTCCCTAGCCAGGATTCTGACTAAGGAATTCTGGGACTTAAGTCCATATATCTTAAAGTTCCACATTTGAAAAACACTACTTTAGGAAGATGCTATTTGTGAATGATTTTATAAGGCTTTTTGGTTTCTTGTAATGGAAGAAATTTGTGTTGCTTCTTTCATATATAATCATTGATGGTTTAAGAAGCAAAGATGTCTTCTCTTTGGCTGCCCTTCTTAATACCAATTTCTTATAGTTTGATCTGCTTTTATTTCCTAAATGACGTAAAAGGTTGAGTAGCCCATAAAATGTTTTTTTTTAAATGTACCTAGGAAAGAATCTCAGTTCAGGAAATTTCTTTGTGCAAGAACTCAGCTGTAGATTCTGTGACATTGTGGGAAAATAAAGTAGCAAGGCTGGATATTAATGCTTTGCATTTCATGTTTGGGATTCATTTTAGAAATATAGGTAGTCCTCATTCAACGACCACAATTAGTACTGGCCATTTGTTGTTAAGCAAAGCTAAGTGAAAACCACAATTATGGTTCAGTTTTCCTTTGCTTTACAGATCTTAGAAGGTTGTAAATGTGAGGATTGGCTGTAAAGTTACTTTTTCATCTCCGTGATAACTGTAAACTGTTGCTAAAAGAGGCAGTAGCTAAACAAGAACTACGTGTAGTCTTCATTTGCTATCACTTAGTTCTGTCAGCTCAGGATTGAAATCTATTAGTTCAGGATTGAAAATTTTAAAACATGTATACTCACATATATATTAAACGTGCTTATGGATGGCTTCCTCATCTCTAGAAGGAACTTTTATATAGTGAGTACTGTACAGTACATAGGTGGTACAATGACTCAGTGGTTAAGACACTGGGCTTGTGGCCTAGAAAGCTGACAGCCTGGCTTCCAGACCTGAGCATCATGCAGTGGGGTGATGGCGAAACCTTTAGAGACCAAGTGCCACCAAACCACCCCGCCCTGCCTGCTCCGCCCCCATCCTGCTCACCCTGCCTGCAGGACCACCCATCACCTCCATGGCCCACCACAGTAGATCGCCCAGGTGGCCCTGCAGTGCCATGGTGGCTACACCCTCCGTCTGCCCCCCGCAGTATCATTTGCATGCAATGGGGTGCGAGGGTGGAATCTTGTCCCTGCTGTCCAGCTGCCATGTCCTTGGCTGCGCTGCTCCATGCGGACCATGGCTGGGGGCAACTCTCCTCCAGGGGGGCTGCTGGTGAGGTGGGGGCCACAGGGGAGGTGGGGCTCAGGTGAAGGTGCATGTGCCCATAGAGAGGGCTCTGAGTACCACCTCTAGCACATGTGCCATAGGTTCACCATTACTGACCTAGCTCCTGCTCACCTAGCAGTTCGAAAGCATGCAAATAGATAAATAGGTATCACTTTGGTGGGGATGAATTGGCACTTCGCGATGATGTCGTGCTTGGCCACATGACCATGGAAAGGTCTTTGGACAACGCTGGCTCAACAGCTTTGAAACAGAGATGAGTGCCACCCACTATAGTTGGCAATAACTAGCAGACTAAAATTTGCAGGGACAACTTTCTTCTATTGTATATCCATCTCTATGTAGACTATAGGCCTATATATCACTGTACTGATAATTTCCACATGCTATAATTTTGATTTTACTTTTCTTTCTGTTTGGATATATCTCTCCAAGTATTTCTCCATTGTCGACGTTCTTGATTAATAGGCTTTGTGAAGTGTTTGTACCTACATATGCCCATGTTTTTGGTCTAAGCCGCTCTGCCCATTCTGTGTCAGGTGTCATCTTTTTGTGGAAGGTGAACATCTGAAGATATTTAATTGGCCAACATGAGAAGCAGAGCTGTCTAAACCCTTGAAAGAAATATGCCTCACACTAACAAGGCTTCTCATTGTGGTGATTCAATGACATGTCAGTAATTAAGACAGACCCTAGGCTTCTAGGTTTCGTTTGAAAGTTTTTTTGTGTGTTTTTTTGCAGTTGGATCAGACAAGCAATTAAACACACAAATAAAAGCATATTTCTTCAGAATATTAATGAGCCTTTCTTCCTCTAAATGTAGCAAAGATTGCTTTGAACTATTTTGGGGCAAGCAAAATAGTTATAAAATCCATTTTAAGTGACATAGAGTATTTCCCCCCAATTAGATCCCTGATGGGTAGTTGTTTTCAAATGTAATTGTAAAGAAAAGATGGATTTGTATGAAATGTTGACGATGAGGAACTAGCAGTAGAATAGCTAATTGTTTACTAAATGTTCTAAGTATGCACTAGTTGCAGAGACATTATAAAATGAAGCCACATTTTAAAGAAATCACTTCTTATTCTTGATATGTGCTGTTTGTTTTTAAATCCCATTTTTCTCTGTCTGTCTGTCTGTCTGTCTGTCTGTCTGTCTGTCTGTCTGTCTGTCTGTCTCTCTCTCTCTCTCTCTCTCTCTCTCTCTCTCTCTCTCTCTCCCTTCTCCCTCCTTCCCCTTATCTATTTATCATAAAGTGGTATTTTGACTGGAAAAGTGTGAAAAACTTTGGGTCAGTCACTTTCTCAGCCCAATTTTGTAGAATACAAATACACTTGTTTTGCTATGTTTCCTTTGGAATGGTGAGCTCTTTGGAACGGATACCTTGTAATGCATTTTTAATAAGCAAGGTAAGAAAAGTGAAGCTTGGGGAATGATTAAATATTTTGGGCTGTTAAAAGTCAGTTCATTCATCAGAAAGCTTACAAATTGGTTTTATAGTTACTTTCTTCTTCTCCAATAAAATAATTGGTTACCGCTTGATTATATGTAATTCTGTATATCATATTATTTCTTTACACGATTCTGCATTTGCAATTCACAACAATGGTAGATTATCTCCAAATTGTAATTATGAATCTTGGTGTTTTATGAAAGCCAAATGGGATTGCTGCTTTGATCTGCTGGAAATAATTCATTCTACCATCTGCAACGTAATCCTTAGGATTTTGCAGATATGGTTAGATACAACCTTTTGGATATCATATTATTTTTGAAATAGATAGACAGAATTTAATTATGTGTTGATTTAAGGGAGAATATTAATTTTTTAAAAGTTTTTTAATTAATTTTCCAATGTTACAATAATATCTTTGAAAAGCAATGTGGTGTCTGGGTTACAATAGTTCCGTTTCATACAAATACATATTATTACAAATCTCCAGTTTGTTGTAACCAGAATTTCCTCTCTTTTTTCCTTTGATACATATTATCTCTTATCTAAATTAACATACATCTTATTGTTATCCATCAGTTATTTAGTAGTTTTCTTACATTTGTTACTTTCTTACTTTTGTGTATTTTATATTTTAACATTCCATCTTTAAGACATCAAACACCTTATATATTTTTCCAGGTTTAATTTTGCATTGATATTAAAGTTAAACGTTTAAAGTTTCTAGGTGACCTCCCTTCCCTTTACACAATTCTCTCCAATACCTAGTAATATAAATACACTTCTTATCTATCTCATTTCCATATCAACAAGTTGGTAATACAATATAATATTCTTGTTTTCATTATAATTTCCACATATTGAAAATTAGCCAAAATTTCTCCCATTTCAACATTTAATACATTCTTTCATGTCACTACATCCAAGTATATTAATTACATTATATCATTCTTAACATGTATACATCTTAATCAATTTCATTTAAACAGCTCAATATTTCAATTTAACTTAATATTCATACCTTTGAGTGTTTTTTTTTAAATTAGCCAATATTTTTATCTACTCATCAAACCAATCTCTTATAATCCAAGTACAATCCTGTCTATTTTAGTATTTTACGTTTCAGGCCTCTTAAATATATCCATTCTTCAGTCTTATTCTTGCTTTTTTTCTTTGCCATATCATTTTTCACTTCTTTGCTTCAGGGTCATCAAAGAAATCTTGTGTTATTGTATCGTATTGAAGTGACTCTCCAATCTTCCTTTTTGAATGGTTGAGGGGTCTAATAAAAGCACCAAATCTTCTCATTATTTTCACCTCTTGATATAATTGTCCTGGACTGTGTATTTTTTCTTCCATCTGTTTCTCATTTTGATCTTCAAATGTTTGTGCTTATTGAGTAGTTAATTATTCTGTCAATGTATTTGATTGTTCAGTTTCTTCTGTTATGTTCTGTCCTGTTAAATTATTAGTTGTAGTCACAGTTTGAGTTTGCTTCTCCAAGACACTTTCTAGTTTTTCCCCCAAAAGCTCTTATTTCATTGCCGGCTGTAGACAGGAACTGATAAGTTCGGTAGGTTATTTTTATCATAGCATATATTTGTTTTTGTATTTCTTCCATGGTGGAATCTCACATCTGGTGTTCAAGGTTAGTCTTATCTTGTTTTTCTGAGGAATCAGCCAAACCTCTTCTCTTTCTCTCTCTTTTTAAGAGTGTCAGATTGCAATTTCAGGCTTAGCCACTGGGTGGCCCCCAACTGCTTAGAAAAATCTTTTCTGTTCTTTTAGGGAACTATCTGTTAATCTCTTTTCAATTATTTCTTCTATTTTAGAAGAGCAGAGCCAAATTTTCAAATAAGAGTAGGAAGTAAGGAGTAGGTAGTCAAAAGCTTTAGTTCACAAGTTATAAAGTTCTAGTTGAGGTCAATTTGTTTTTTCAATGTTTTTTTAAAAACACTCTTGGATGCTTGATTGCCGCTATTTTGAAGGGAGGGTTGAACTCCCCCCCTCCTTCTCCACAGGGGGGAAAAGTACTTAGCAGCTTATTTAGGTGAAAGGAAAAAGATTGGAGTATAAGAGAGGAATCTTACCCAGTCTCTTCCATGCTGCTTTAATGTTGCCTGGTAGTAAGTGTGACTTTAGCTGTCTGAAGCCTAGAAACCAGCCATGTTGCTATGGCCGGTCTTTCATCCTCCAAGGGAATGCAGGTACTAACGGGCGGGTTGCGGCTCCCCCTCATTTCTGTAAAAGCCCTTTCTTGCTGGTCACCCCTCCAGGGTGACTCTTCAGCCCTTTTAGGACCCCCCCGAGTAATGTGAAATTGGACATGGAAGACAAGAGCCATCCTCCAGACATCTATAACGGTGACGTTGGCAAACCGGAACTCTTGAGAATATTAAATTTTTATATACTGCCAGGACAAGCCAGTATTAAAATTTGTACTCAAGAATAACTATATGTATATAATTTAACATCCTAATAAAAATACCGTTCTAGAGATGCTTGGGTATCTTGTTTTAGTCTCTCTTTATTTTTATCCTAATTTAGAATAGACATGAGAGGTAATTAACATTTTGCATAAACTGGTAGAAAGAAAGAAGTTGAATTTTCTTAACCCTTCAGTAAATAAAGATGACCGAACTTGGACTTTTAAAAAGATTTCGGTTTGTTTAAGATCCCAGTATACTCTTTAGCAGTGCTTTTTTCTAAAAAAAAAAAAAAAAAAAGGTGCCGGAACTCATAGGTGCTGTCACTGGGAGCAATGCTGGTGTCTTGCTATGACGTCGCCACCCGTCCTTTGCAACTCTGCCCCTGCGACTTGGAGCCATATGCCGCGGGGATTCCCCTCCCAACAGCTGCCATGCCGCGGCCTGTGCTGAGCCCTCACTGGAGCTGCTTCGAACCCCGACCCAGAGCTGTGTTACTTGTGGCAGTGGTCTCCAGTGCCAAACAGCTGATGGCCTCCAGCACCGACACTCGTTCACTTACTGCCCTGTCGCTTCCAAATGCAGTAAGTGAGTGAGCAAGCAAGTGGCGTTTGGAAGCGATGTGGCAGTAAGTGAGTGAGTGAATGAGCAAATGGCATTTGGAAGCAACAGGGCAGTAAGTGAGCAAGCGAGCAAGAGGCCTTTGAAAGAGACGGAGTGAGTGGGGGAGAGACTAAATGAGGTACCTTTGAAAGAGATGGAGGAGTGAGTGAGAGTGACTGGAGGCTTTTGTGAGCAAAGTGTGAGTGAGTGGGGGGCTTTTGCGAGTGAAGGGTGAGAGAAAAAGGGAAAAAGAAAAGGCACTGACTTCTGACTTCCACTGTTACAGGAGTAGAAGGAAGCATTAACATTGAACCTCAACTTTTTGCTTTTCTATAATATTATAAACTAGCCATTTCTATAACAATAAATGAATCTAACCAATGAAACCCAAAATAACCCCCCCTTTTTTAGTCATCAAGTTTTTGACACCTTGTTAAGCACTGGTGGTGCTTGAATATTGTCATCTTCAAAAAGTGGTACAATTTCTGAAAAGGTTGAAAAGCCCTGATGTAAATGCAGCCTAAATTGTTTATTGCCATCCTATTTGCAAATAATATCTTACTTACCTAGTTGAGATGGTGTAGTTGGGCAGCAGGGAGGGGTGCAAAGTTCCTGCCTTCACTGCAGACAACTTGCCTGTGCAACATTTGCCGGCCGGGTCATTTGGTGCGGCCAATAGGCCAGGCGTAGGCAACCTTGACTCTTTTATGACTTGTGGACTTCAACTCCCAGAAGATGTTACATAATATAACATCAACTGGAAGATGTTAAACTGTCCTTCTGTTTCTTTCCTTCCCAAAAATTGTGTTAATGAGTCCTCTCTAAGCTCTGCTGATCAGCTTGTCCTGGATTCTTTTGCCGCAAAATGGAACGGTTTGCAAGTTGCAGTTGAGACAGCCCATCTCATTTTAGATATATCACATATAATTAAAGATTGTAATTAGTTGCGTGTGCATGTTCAGCAAGTGTGATGTATTTATGCTGGCATTTCTAGACCTCTTTCCAACCACATCTAGAAAAATTTGTAACAAACATTGGAATTCTCAAGGCCATGTTTGGTATTTCCCAGCAATATGTTACTGGAAGGAAAAAGCAATCCGTGCTGCGTTACTGATCCCAGAGAAGCATTTGCATGTATGCAGGTATCCTTAGGGTGCCATAGTTATGGATGAGAAATATTGGTTGCAAAGTTGGTATTTCTGGATGTAATACACATGTTTTGGACTTATTTTTGTTTCTTTGCATGTTTGATATTTTTTAAAAGGCATATGCTACTGACTACGCTTATGCACATATGTAACATCTTTTGCTAGGATACATGACCACTGCTTGTACGGAATGTGAAAAGTGAAAGATTGTGACTAAACAAAATTTTAATGTACAGAAATTATTTTAGCCACCAGAAATTATTTTAGCCTTTTTAATAAATGTTGTTATTGATGTTAAGCTCACCATGGAAAACATCATATATTGTTATGTATATACTAGGTTAATTATTTAAAGACTAACGTGCAACATAACTAGATTCTAAATAATCTATTTTTCAAAACACACAACAGTCCAAACAGTAAAAGTAAAGTCCAAATTAAGAATATTTCATTCTTAAGAATTGTTTAATTTAAAGTGGTTTAGTTGTAATAGATGGTTATAGATTCAAAATAGTTTTCAAGAGTATTTACAAAACATAGTATTTTTTTTTCTAGCATCAGGTAAATTAGACATATTACATTGAGAAAAATGTTTCTCATTTCTTTCCTGTTACCTTTATTGATTTCATTGCAGAGATGTTAACAGGAAATAGAATATTTTGTTATCTAGTTTTACCTTCCAAAAAACAGAAGCAGATTAAAAATGTGAGGTTCTTTCCTGTTGTCTTTTTTTAATTAGCTGTTTTAGATTCTAAAAGTTTAGTTCCTAATGAAGTAACCTTGTAAATAATTTTAATGTCCTCCTCTAGTGCAGGGTAGGCAAACTTGGCTCTTTTATGACTCAAGGACTTCAACTCCCAGAATTCCTGAGCCAGCATGGCTCAGCTTGGAAACCTCTCTCTTTCCCCTCAGCATGGCTGGCTCAGGATTTCTGGGAGTTGAAGTGCACGAGTCATAAAAAAGAGCCAAGATTGCCTATCCCTGCAATAGGCTTCTGAAAGCCAATAGAGGGAGCTTTCCCCCCCCCCAAAAAAAGGTGCCGGAATGCCGTTCTGAGCGTTCTATGAGAAAAAAAGCCCTGCTCTTTAGCTCTCCAAAATGTGCTTATATTTAGCAATAATAATATTTGCATCTATTGTTTCTCTTGTACCACAAGGTTCCGTCTTAGGCCCAGTATTCTTCAATATCTTCATCAATCATTTCAATGAGGGAATTGAAGGGGAGCTCATTCTATTCTATTCTATTTTATTCTATTTTATTCTATTTTATTCTATTTTATTCTATTCTATTCTATTCTATTCTATTCTATTCTATTCTATTCTATTCTATTCTATTCTATTCTATTCTATTCTATTCTACTCTACTCTACTCTACTCTACTCTACTCTACTCTACTCTACTCTACTCTACTCTATTCCAGGTTCAGAACAAGATATTTGCATATCTGATTTGTTTTCTGCAACTCATTTAATGGAAAGCTCTCTCTCATCTATATCTGTCTGTCTATGTCTGTCTGTCTCTGTCTATCTAATCAAGGTGAATACAGAATTTGTAGGTGTACATTTCCTTATTTCTCAGGAACAAAGAATTGTACAATTGTCTGTCTGTCTGTCTGTCTGTCTGTCTGTCTGTCTGTCTGTCTGTCTGTCTGTCTATCTATCTATCTATCTATCTATCTATCTATCTATCTATCTATCTATCTATCTATCTATCTATCTATCTATCTATCTATCTAGTTTGGTCCAGTGGTTAAGGCACCTGACTAGAACCCAGGAGACTGAGAATCCTAGTCCTACCTTAGGCATGAAAGCCAATTGAATGACTGTCTCAGCCCAACATTCACCTCATAGGGTGGTTGTAAGTAAAATAGGAAGAAGTATTAGATGTTTGTTGTCTTGAGTTGTTTATTAGAAAAAATAAAGATGGATATAAATGCATGCATGCATGTTTGTTCCCTCTGTTTATGTGTATGCATGCTATTTGAAGTGCAGACTTCAATGTGAAAAATGCCATGCCACCCCCACCCCCCTCATCTGTCTATCTATGATAAAGTGGTATTGGGTTAGATATGGCACTGCAGCGTTTTGATTGGCAAAGTGTGAAAAAGTCCTTCTGGTCTGTTTGCCTCAGTACTGTCCTACCTCCAAAATTTGCCTGTTACTGTAGTTACATGCATACAATCTGGAGCTTAAGCCTGTCAGACACCCCTTAATTAAATTAGACTTGGAAATATTCCACTGATTGTTAGGCACTGAATTCTTTCTCAACTGTTCCTAGCAGTGAGCTGGTGATCTGAATGCCACCAGCCAAGTGCTTTATCAGTATCAAGGGACTAAAATAAGCCAATGAGGTTCATGGGTACAGTTGGATTTCTGCCTGGATAATTTTGTTGACACTGTAGCTCGCCTGATTATTTATACTGTTCAGCTGCAACTGTAAAATGGGATATAATAATGAACTGTCCAAGATGCTTCTGTTGAAGAAAAACTAAGCTACTGGCAGGCCTATATTTGAACCAAAAAGGCTGTATAATACTATATCTTGGGGGTGGGGCATGAAATTAGCTTATTTCTTTTACCAAAGAAGCATTTAGAAAATGTTGAATTGTTATTCTTTATATTTGCATTTCTGTAATCAGAAGAATAAAGAGTGTTTTTATTTTCTGTGCCCACTCAGAAATCATTCCCACTGAATTCACATTAACATATTTACAGGCAGGTGTTTTATAATGTTCCGGTCTTAAAATCACCACATTTCATTTTAGTATACATAGATAAGATCATCCTATATTAGCATAAGTTAATCTCTGTCATCAAAATCCACATTCGAGCTGACTTGTCTTGAGGAATTGATATTAAAAAGACATATATTTTCCATTTCATTTTTATATCGCTGTCATTTCTTAGTGCACACTCTTTCTGGGGACCATGCCCTAAAAGGTAACAGATGATCCCATTTCATTCTATCAGAATAAAAGCTGAATCTGATTTGATTTCAGTAAAAATAAATATAACTAAATCAGATAAATGATGTTTCTCTGCATTCCAAATGCATGGTATCAGGAATGCATTTGATCATTTTAGCCTCTTTTTCATCTTTAAAGTTATAATTTTGTTAGCCTTTCTAATTGGCCACACCCAGTCTGTCACAATATTGTTAAAAATTTGAGGAGTACAATTTCATGGTTATCTGCAAAGTACAAGGTTAGGAAAAAATCTAAAATCTCTAAAATCTCAAATCTCTTTCAATAAGATGTTAGGTCTGTTTATGTTTGTTGTCAGTATCCTGTGAAATTCTTCCACTTCTTGGATTATTTTCTGAAATTAATGCCTTATAGCATTGCTAATGTACTTTTACACAGAGTAACTCAAGTGTGCCAAAACATTACTGTAAAATCAGAGTATTTAGTTGTTTACCTTATAACCTGAATAAAGCTCTTTTTTTGTTTTATTTCCAGAGGGTATACAAAAATATGACTTCTCAAAGTGCTTTTCAATGGAATTGATTTTTTTAAAAAATAAGGAATGTTTGTGCTGTTGGCACTGGTAAATAACAACCGAGATATAGAAGATCAAAGAGGACTTGAAATAAGGAATGTTAATTTTCGCACCACTAGTGAATCAGAGGCAATTTTAGAAACATGGGTATATTACAGATTTGTCTGCTAATCTGTATGGAAATTACGGCAGTTATAAGGGGAGATTTTAAATGCTTAGTGTTAGTGTGAGAAGAAAACCATATATCATGCATGCCTTTCTCATCCATGTAATATATATGTCTTGGGGAAAAAAGAGGGGAAAAGTAAAACTTGGCTTGGGGTGCTTCTGGAAGAGGTATGGCAAATTGAATGTGGATCCAATAACCACAGGAAAGACCAAGGATGTTATATACTCAGCAAGAACACACACTCACTCCCCTCACAACTATAAGGAATCCCCGGCAGCCGTTAGCCGTCAAAAGGCTGCCGCGGCATTCCCCCCCCCACAGACGCGGCAAGCGGCCGATTCTGACAGCTGTCAAACTGCCGCGCATGCGCAGTACACTGACAGCTGTCAAACCGGCCGACTCTGACAGCTGTCAAACTGCCGCGCATGCGCAGTACACTGACAGCAGTCAAACCAAAGCCGACCGCGCATGCGCAGTCCAGCCGGAGCTGTCAAAGCTGACAGCTGGCCCCGGCAACAAGCCGCTGTCAGCCGCGCCTACCTTTAGCCGGTCTCCTCATTATTGGTCGTTCTTGTTAGGCGGGAGAACCCCGCCTGTTTATTGGTTCTAGACAATGTTGTTGATGTTCCTGTTTACTATAAATACGGGGGATTCCTGGCGGTGCCTCGCCCGGGACCTCTGCCCAATAAACGAATTGTTTTGGACCGTGCCTACTGTCTCCTGTTGTCCCTCAAGACACTCCACCTGGCGACGAGGATGGGATGCGGGTCTGCTTGTTAGCTGAAGTCACTAGCTGAAGCCACAAGTGAAGGAGGGAAGCCGTCCCACCAGCTGACACCGCTGAAGTCACTTGCTGGTCCGGGAGAGCCCTCCACGTACATCACCCTAAGCAGACCCGCGGACCAGACAGTATGGCCAATCTTGGGCATGTCCGAGAATTCGATGTCTCCCAGCCCGAGGGCTGGGAATCACATCTCGGGCAAGTAGAGGGGTACCTCCTCGTTAATAACATCGTCGAGGATCGCCCCAAAGCCGCGGCGCTCCTCTGCCTCAGCGGCCCGGCAGTCTATGATGTCACCGTAGGGCTCTGCGACCCCGTCCCGGTGGCCGCTGTCCCATACGCCGAGCTAGTCGACCGCCTCAATCGACACTTCTCGCCAAGACGGTCCGAGTTGTACTGGCGCCTGAATTTCGCCCGCCAGTACCAACAACCAGGCGAGCCGGCCAAATCGTTCATAGCAATGGTCCGACAAGTGGCCCGACGCTGCCGTTTCCCGGACCTCGAGGACCGCATAAGGGACCAGGTCATCGTCGGTCTGAGGAACCTGAAGCTTCAGAAGAAACTCGTCACTAAGCCGACGATGGACCTGGCCGAGTTAACAATTGAAATCATGGCATACGAAGATAGCCATCGGGAAGACGCGCTGCCGGCGGGAAACCCCTTCACAGGGTCAGTCCACCACGACTGCCCTAGAAATTCTGACACGGGAACAGCCGAGCAGAAGACCAAAGTGGACGCCATTCGTCCGAGACCTGCCAACCCCCAGGCTCGCCGTGAGGGTGACAAAAGACCAGATCGGCCGGCCGGAGGCTCAAGGGACACCACCAACCGCTCCAAGTGCGCCAGCTGCGGTGGCAACCATACCAGGGCATCATCGCAATGCCAAGTGCCATGGCTGCGGCAAAACCGGCCACATTCGCTCCGCCTGCCGCAGCACCGGCCGCGAGACCCTTCACGACCTGGAGGCCGCCCCGGAAGGTAATATGCCCTCCCCCAAATTGCCAGGGAAGACCCTATGGTCATCTGTCATGACCACTAGTACGGACCAGGGGCTCTTAACCACCAGCTATATCCGCCCCAAAATTAAAATTCAGGTCCGGATACAGGGAATTCCCTGCGAAATGGAGGTGGACTCTGGGTCCTCAGTCTCCATCCTCTCCTGGGACACTTTACAAGGAATCGCGCGTCAGTGCAGACGCCGGTTCCCCATTACCCCCTTGAAAATTTTTCTAGCCGATTTCCAGGGCGCCGCTATTAAATTGAAAGGGGAAACTAGGCTCTCTATTAACTACCAGCAATTCCAGGGAGACCTAACAGCCCAAATCGCAGCAGGTAAACGAGCCAGCCTCATTGGCCTTGACTGGTTCGAACCCCTGGGGATAAAAATTATGGGCGTGAACCACTCTCAGCCTCACCAATTACAATACGCGGACGTTTTTGACGGGTCGCTTGGGAAATTCAATGGCCCCCCCCATTGACCTAAAACTAAACCCAGAGGTCCTGCCTATCAGGATCAAGGCAAGAAGAGTTCCTTTCGCTCTCAAATCTAAGATAGAAGCGGAGCCCGACAGACTAATTGCACTGGGAGTCATAGAACCTACAGAAGGGGGCACTTGGGAAACCCCCATAGTCACCCCTGTCAAGCCTAATGGGGAGGTCCACCTCTGCGCGGACTATAAAGCCACCCTTAATCGTGCTTTAAACCCCCACGCCTACCCAGTCCCAGCTGTCAGGGATGTGCTCTCCTCTATCCAGGCAGGCACTATATTCGCCAAATTAGACTTAGCACATGCATTTTTGCAGCTGCCAGTCTCAGAGGAAACGGCCAATGCCCAAACCATAGTCACCCACCGTGGAGCGTTCAGGGTGAACCACCTGCAGTTTGGAATCGCAGTGGCACCTGGAATATTCCAGGAAACCATGGAGCGAACCCTTAAGGGAATCCCCGGGGTCTGCCCTTACTTCGATGACGTGCTCATCGCGGGGGAATCCGAGGAAATACTGGCTGACAGGCTGCGTGAGGTGCTTCAAAGATTCCGCACCGCCGGCCAAAAACTAAAAAAAGAAAAGTGCTCCATAGGGGTTCCTTCTACTGAATATTTAGGTTACAAAATTGACGCCAACGGAATCCACCCCACGGATTCTAAAGTCAAAGCCATCAGGGCAGCCCCACCCCCCAAAAATAAGGCAGAACTACAAGACTTTTTGGGTCTCATAAACTTTTATCATGCCTTCCTCCCCCACAAAGCTTCCATAGCAGAGCCTCTCCACAGGCTACTAGATAAAGGAGCCCAGTGGCTCTGGTCACAAGCCCACAATGACAGTTTTAACAAATTGAAACAACTCCTCTCAAGCAAATCTACTGTCACCCATTACAAAGAGAAAATGTCCCTCTGCGTCGCTTGCGACGCCTCACCCTATGGCATAGGCGCTGTCCTCAGCCACCTCCACAGCGATGGAACTCAATCCCCCATCGCATACTACTCTAGGACCTTAACCAAAGCCGAGCGCAATTACGCGCAAATTGACAAGGAGGCCCTAGCATTAGTGGCGAGCGTGAAGAAATTTCACGATTACTTATACGGTCGGCATTTCACAATCTTTACCGACCACAAACCCCTGCTAGGGCTCTTCACCTGGGACAAATTGACCCCACAAATATTATCCCCCAGAATGCTTCGCTGGACCACATTTCTAGCAGCATACTCCTTTAAAATCGAACACAAACCAGGCAAGGAAATGGGTCATGCAGACGGCCTTAGCAGACTGCCTCTGCCCAACTTCGACCCAGACCCCGCACCCGCCGGTCAAATCCTGGCTATCCAGGAACTGCCGGACCGCCCCGTATCCGCAAAAGAAATTGCGGCTGCAACCTGCAAAGACAAACTCCTGGAGAGGGTTCTAACCTGGGTCTTAACCGGCTGGCAATCCACCTCCCCGGGTCCAGAATTTCAGCCTTATTTCCTAAGGCGCCATGAACTTTCAGCCCACCTCGGCTGCATCCTCTGGGGCAGCTGTGTCATCATACCCACCCCGCACAGACAACAAGCTCTAACCTCCCTCCACGACGGCCACCCCGGTGTGGTCAAAATGAAATCCCTCGCCCGCAGCTACTTATGGTGGCCGGGGCTCGATGCAGACATCGAAAACTTTGTAGCCACCTGCAACATGTGCCAGCAGACCAGGCCACCCCTCCCACACGCCCCTGTCCATAAGTGGGAGGTGACTAAGAACCCCTGGTCCAGAGTTCATATTGACTACGCCGGCCCCTTCCAAGGGCAAAATTTTCTTATAATTGTGGATAGTTTTTCCAAATGGCTCGAGGTCATTCCGGTTGCCAGCACAACCTCAGCAGCCACAATCAGGGGTTTGAGGAGGGTGTTTGCCACCCACGGGTTGCCTGATGTCATCGTATCCGACAACGGCCCCCAATTTACCTCTCATGACTTCCAGATTTTCACCAGGGCCAACTTGATTAGGCACGCCACCTCCGCGCCTTTTCACCCCTGCACGAACGGTCTCGCAGAGGCCATGGTGAAGGCGACTAAAGAAGCCCTAAAGAAAATCATCTCCGGCGACTGGCACTGCAGACTGGCGAAATACCTCCTGGCCCAACACTCCACGCCTTGCTCCACCACCGGCAAGTCTCCGGCTGAGCTCCGTTGGGGGCGCAGCCTGGTCACCTAACTGGACCGTTTGCACCCCGACAGGGCAGCCGCCGAACCAATCCACACACCAACTGTCAAAATCTTCCCTCCCGGCCAGCCCATCTGGGCAAAGAACTTCGGGGCCGGCGACAAGTGGCTACAAGGTGTGATCTCCAACCAGACTGGCCCAGTCTCCTACCTCATCGACTTAGGAGACGGAAGGCTCATCAGGCGACACGCCGACCAATTGAGATCGCGGGTGCCACAGGACCGCAGTTCCCGAGCTCAACCAGGCATGCTAATTTCCCCAGCGGCGCCACCAATGCCACCTAGCCCAGCACCGCACGTCCCAGACATCGCCGACAGCCCCCAACCTCCAAGCCCCGAAACTTCCCCCGCCGAGGAAACGGAAGACCAGCCCAGCACAAGCCAGCCCAGCCCAAGCCTTCGCCGCTCCACCAGACTGCGGAAAGCCCCTTCGTACTTGGCGGACTATGAATGGGCCGGCAGCAGAAACAGCGGAGCCGACCCAAGCTGAACTTCCAGGGGCAAGGGGGGAAGGGGTGTTATATACTCAGCAAGAACACACACCCACTCCCCTCACAACTATAAGGAATCCCCGGCAGCCATTGACAGCCGTCAAAAGGCTGCCACGGCATTCCCCCCCCACAGACGCGGCAAGCGGCCGATTCTGACAGCTGTCAAACTGCCGCGCATGCGCAGTACACTGACAGCTGTCAAACCGGCCGACTCTGACAGCTGTCAAACTGCCGCGCATGCGCAGTACATTGACAGCTGTCAAACCAAAGCCGACCGCGCATGCGCAGTCCAGCCGGAGCTGTCAAAGCTGCCAGCTGGCCCCGGCAACAAGCCACTGTCAGCCGCGCCTACCTTTAGCCGGTCTCCTCATTATTGGTCGTTCTTGTTAGGCGGGAGAACCCCGCCTGTTTATTGGTTCTAGACAATGTTGTTGATGTTCCTGTTTACTATAAATACGGGGGATTCCCGGCGGTGCCTCGCCCGGGACCTCTGCCCAATAAACGAATTGTTTTGGACCGTGCCTACTGTCTCCTGTCGTCCCTCAAGACACTCCAAAGGAACTGGTGAGAAGACTGCTTGGAATGTTCTGGATAAGGAGAGAACAGAGATCACCCATATATGCTATGGACAGCTGCTTCTTTTGATGAAGACTGCAGGAGAGTAGTTTTACATGAGTTTAAGTGTGTGGAGATGATGGGATTAGTCATTTTGTTCGCAACCAGAGCAGAGACTTTTAAATGACTCTAGGTTTGCAAACCTCTTTTTCTAATCACTTCTGAAAATTGCTCATTAACTCCTTCTAAGCTATTAGAGATTTTTGGAATGACTCAGTGGGTGAGTTTGCCTTTAATCCTGAATGAAAGAAAAAATTAATCATAAGCCTAAGAATTTAGAGAATCTGAAATAAACAGCAAAAAGCTGAATAAGATTTTGATCTTACGAAGTTATAAAGGGACTAAAGTTCCAGATAAAATTGGAATATTGAATGTTATGGATTTGGAATTAATTATAAACTGTAAATAGCTTTTCATGGGAAACAGATCCTGTTTTGGTTTTTAAAAGACATAACATAATTTCATGAATTCAAGAACTGGACACTAAAGGAGACTAAATATTTTAGGTAGAAAAATATGCTGGCCTGCAAGATGGTGTATGTTGTGATGGCAGTCATAATACTGTTGAAGGAGAAGTCTTCATCATAGCTCAGTCCAAGCCAGGGATAAAGAACATGGCAACTGTTTTGGAAAGAAGGTTGCAGTTTGTTGAAGAGGAGAGCCAGACAGAAACATTAGCTCTGGAAGAAAGAGACAGCACATGTAGGGAGTGGATTTTTATACCCTCTAGTGCTCTTGAGGTTGTTTCTTGTTCCTGTTTGAGGCTTTGTATTTCCTGTGTCATGTATTTTGTGCCTTTTGGCATCTGTGGGTTAATCCTAATATGTCCTGTCTTAGAGTTTGGGTGGGGTATGTAGATTTTAGGTGTCTTTGTCCTCTTAATCTTCTAGCTGGGGGCTTTTCCAACCTTCTTGGATGGTTTACATCTGCATTTCTATAGAGCTGGTTTCTACTTGGGGGAGGGAAACTTGGGACTATTAAGAAAACTGGGCATGCTTTTCTGCCTCTTTAAGATCCTTTGAGGAAATATATTTTTCTGCCCTTTTAATATTTCCTTCTCTGGGGAACTGACTTCCCACAATACTAAAGGAGACTTTTGAAGAATGGAATAAAAAAAAATAGTAGTCACGATACCAACAATGTCAGTAATGACAATGCCCAAAAATGTTATAGAAGATTTGTCAGAAGTAAAACAAATTCAATCTGACAAATTAGAGATGGTATTGAACATGGGTTTACAACTGACAGGCCAAGGGAATGATTTAGGAAAGAGTATTTCACTGGATCTACAAAAGAAACTAGCTGATATTTTAAAATGCAAAATGGGATACAGGATAAAGAGATAAAGGTTTGAAACTTGAGAGTATGAAGAGTTACTAAATTTGTAGAAGAACGAAGAACGAAGCTGAAGCCATCAGCCTGAGGATAACGGATGAGATTTCGTCGAAACATTGCCCTGATACCTCCAATTCTATGTGGGAAAAAACCCGAATGACCAAAGATCTACATATAAATATATATATATATATATATATATATATATATATATATATATATATATATATATATATATATATATATATATATATATATATATATATATATATATATATATATATATATATATATGCATACATACACACACACACATTATATATATATATATATATATATATATATATATATATATATATATATATATATCAAAAAATTTACACACACACACACAAACATACATTGTTAATTTTCTCCTTTTTCTTTCTTTTTCATTACACTTTTCATTCCTGTTTTGCAAGTTATGTTTGTATTCAACTCTACTATTAATCAAAGTTCTTAATAAAAAATTATATATAAAAATAAAATAAATCTTTGCTAGGCTTTCTCTGAGTTTTAAATGATGGGTTGAAAATTAGCATTTGCTAATAAAGCTGAATCACTACAAAATTAAAGTAACAGGAAGCAAAGGATGACGAGGTAATTAAGCAAATATTCAGGAGATGCAGCTTTTTGGATGTGAAATACGTTGACTTTTTCCCCAATCTGTTGTCTTTGGATCTGATGTCCATATCATATCTATGTGGATATATAGCCCAACCATGTCTAATGTGTATTGGGATGAACCCAAAGAAGGGAGAAAGTTCCATGTAACATACAATTGCTTTCCTAAAAATTCATGAACTATTTTTCAGTGAAGAGAATTGTAACCTTGTTATTTCTCTGTCAACTTGGGTGTATGCAGGTAGTTCTTGACTTATGATCACAACGGAGCCCAAAATTTCCATTGCTAAGTGTTGGAAGAAAAGTCTCCATCATGGTTCCTCCAAGCGGGGAATAAACATGGCAACTGCATTGGGAAGAAGGTTGTAGTTTATTGCAGAGGAAAGGCAGACAGAAAGATGGATCCAACAGGAAAAGAAGGGCTGAGCACATGTGGGTAGTGGGTTTTTATACCCGCTGGACTTTATTGTCTGGAGTTATTTCCTGTTTCAAGCTTTGTATTTCCTTTGTCACGTATTCTGTCCTGAGCCTAGGTGTGCCCCTCTAGGATTCTTGCTGGTTGTCTGTCCCAGCCCACCTCCCTGGGGCTGGGGTATGTAGATTTCAGAAGTCTTCTTAGCTCCAACCTCCCTGAATGGTTTACATCTGCATTTCTATAGAGTTGGTTTCTGCTTGGGGGAGGGAGACTTGGGGCTATTAAGAAAAACTGGGCATGCTTTTCTGCCTTTTTAAGATCCTTTTAGGAAATATATTTTCCTGCCCTTTTAATATGTCCTGCTCTGGGGAGCTGACTTCCCACATAAGCAAGACAGTTAAGAGAGATTTGCCCCATTTTATGAATTGTAATTCACTTAACAACTGTGGTGAGAAAACTGTATTGTATGTGCAGTGAAGACACAATATTTTATTAAGGCAAGGAAAACCATAATAGAGAATTATTATTTCTAGGAAATTTTGACATATTTGGGAAAGACTGGTTGTGGGTCTGTTGGTCAGTCACTCACAGTTCACAGACTGAACAAATGTGGTTCTATTTTATCAAAAAACAGAATTGTTCATTCTGCTGCCCTCATCATTTTTCTTCTAGATTCTAGCTAATCCCTTTGTGTTGTCCAGAAACAAAAGCAAGATAATTCTACATACATTCTCTTTTGTGTCTCTGTTTCATCTAAATCAGATACTAAATTTTAGTACACATTTAAGTGACACTGATTTTAGTCGGAAACGCTTCTATTATTAGGTTGGTGCTTTTGGATCCTGTTTTCCCTCTTTGGAGGCTCAGGGTTGCAGACCAGTACTTAAACATAACAACAAAATCATTGCTTTACTGATGACTTATTTCTAGATATTAACTCATAGTAACTGTTCCATGGAGAACAATGTGATTATAAAGTTGGCTTGTCTACATTATCATCCTGGACCTCATGATACTTTTTTTTTCTGATGAGCCTGTGCCAAATTTTTGTTGCTGTGAAGTTAATTAGTCTTAAGAATCCCTTTAGCGTTCCATCCCTATATTTGAGGTTCTCAGATGGTGATCTTGAGACCTACCAGTGAGATATGGAAAGTTTTTGGCTGCCAGAAAAGGAATTAATACAATAAGGCTAACATTAGGGGAAGAAATTTCATCCATTCAATTGACTTCATCAGGCAAGTGATATAGATCAGATATCGCTTACACTGTCAGAATCCAAACAGAACATTATCTACTTTTGAAATATAATGTTCATGTGAATGTGAACTTCCCCCTTTATTAACTTATCCAGTGCATAATTATCACACTGACCCTTTTGCTAATCTCCCAACTACTCCAGGCAGGTAAACTTACCTATATGAGTAGAGTGAATTACTATACATTCTATTTCAGTCTTCTCAAAACAAATATATTCACAAAACCTAAGGGTTATAAATACAAGATTTCTCAGCCTGCACAGTGCTGGAAGCTTGCATATAAATTTGCACTGGGATATTTTGATAAGAAAATTGCAAAATGAAATGATAGTAGAGGTGACGGTTGGCTTTGTATAGAAAGCTGTAAAGAGCAGCAAAAATGATTAGGGGACTGGAGGCTCAAACATACAAAGAACAGTTGCAAGAATTGGGTATGTCCAGTTTAATGTAAAGATAACCAGGAGTGACATAATAGCAGTGTCCAATATCTAAGGGGCTGTCACAAGAAGGGGTCAGCCTATCCTCCAAAGCACCTGAAGACAGGACAAGAAGCAATGGATGGAAACTAATGAAGGAGAGAACCAACCTAAAATTAAGGAGAAATTTCCAGACAGAACAATTAATTAGTGGGATAGCTTGCCTCCAGAAGTTGTGGGTAAAAACCTCACTGGAGATTTTTAAGATGAGATTGGGCAGCCATTTGTCTGAAATGGTTTAGGGTTTCCTGCTGGCACAGGGTGTTGGACTAGATGACCTCCAAGGTCCTTTCTATCTCTCTTATTTTGTTAAATCTGCACATCCTGTCTTCTGACATTTATATATACATCATGAACTTCTGTAACAAGAACACTTATGCTGAAATATAAAAGTTTTCTTGTTTGCATATATTGAATATTTGGACATCAAATATTCAAAGGTTATATCTGCCTAGTTTGCTGGCAAGATCTCAGCTATGAGCAGTTAATATAAGACCGTGATTTAAAGAATATTTCTTTTTGCTTAGGCACTATCTGTAATTCTGCATGTGTAGTGTCTTTCTTATATTATTACAGCAGTCATAAAGTGTTAAAGCCAAATCTATAATTTGTCACAGATTTTAGGAATTGCCAGCTATCTAGTATGGCAACATTTTCCTGCTTTATGTTGTGTAGTAGGAAGAACACATTCAAAGGGCTTACATCATGGTACAATTAAACTACAGCTACAGGAATTTATCGTTATTTGTTTGTTTATTCACTTATTTTGCTTTGCTTTGCTTGTGTGCTACCCATTTCTGAGCCTCTGGGTGGCTAACAGTGTCAACATACAGTATAATGAAATTACCCCCAATTATGCTATAGTTTTAGGAATGTATGCTTTTATTAGTGTTGTTCCTTATGCTTTTTTGTATAAAGTCTGATCTCATACAAAGGAAGAAATGTCTTTCATGGGAATTGGTTAATGAGCTGATATTTTCAGGCTGCATTAAAATACTGTTATAGATATTTGGTCGCACTTTTGTTGTGGATTAGGTTCACAGCTTTCAGTGCAAAGCCAACCGCCACCTCTACTACCATCTGGCTTTACACTTTTTGGATAAAATACCACAGTGCAAATTTATATGCAAGCTTATAGCACCATGTTTGCTGAGAAATCTAATATCTCTTAACTCCTAACATTCTGGGAGAAACTCTGTATTGAGAAAGTTGAACTAGAATATCTATAAAGTCCTCCACTGATTAGTGTCTCTTCCTGGAATAGTTGTGAGATTGAGTTGTGACATAGACAAATAGACATTTTGTGACTATAATTTCTTGATGGTATAGTCGCTTCTGCTCTATATGAAGCAATCTGGGAACCATGTACCAGAAGGGTTGCTTGGTATAATAAGCTAACATTCTCAGTCAGCTTACTGTTTGGCATGAATACAGCCAATAGCTCAG
This sequence comes from Vipera berus, assembly GCF_964194415.1. Lineage (NCBI taxonomy): Eukaryota > Metazoa > Chordata > Lepidosauria > Squamata > Viperidae > Vipera > Vipera berus. The sequence continues at coordinate 115,974,438 of NC_138205.1, read as the reverse complement.
GTTATATTTTACTTATGCTAGCATTTTGAAGAATGCAGTTACTAAACGGCATACATATAATTCAGATGAATATGGGATAAGGCACTTAAATATTTAGTGATTTATAGAAGTAGTCCTTGATAAATGATGATAATTGGACCTGGAAAATTCTTCTCCTAAGCGATGTGGTCTTAAAGGATAACATCACATGACTGCCAATTTAGGACATCAATTCCAGTCCTGCACAGTTGTTAAGCATGAAATCATGTGATTGCCATTTGCAACCTCTTGCTGGCTTCCCCTTTGTCTTTCTTTTCAGAATCCAGCAGTGATATTAACTTTGAGGAACCATTGTATAGCACTATTGTATCTTCAAATAGGTATTGAACAAATGATTATTAATTGAGGATTATCTGTACATAGCTTATATTATATAAGAGCCTTGGTGGAGCAGTGGACTAATGCCTCCTTAAGTAACACCATCTGCCTGCAATTAGTGCAGGTTCGCATCCCACCAGGCTCAAGGTTGACTCAGCCTTCCATCCTTCCGAGGTAGGTAAAATGAGGACCCAGATTGTTGGGGGCAATTAAGCTGACTTTGTAATAATGCCGCTGGGGTGTGTGTGAAAGCCCTAATAAGCAGGCATATACATAGCATGAAGGCTACTGCTAAGCTTGTAAGCCGCCCTGAGTCTTTGGAGAAGGGCGGGATATAAATGGAATTAAAATAAATAAAATAAAAAAAATATTACATAGCTTGCAAGCCATGTCCTCCTAAGCTTCCAGAATCAAAAGAGTAGAAGAGGAAGTTAGGTCTTCTAGTCTAATGTTCTGTTCAGGGCAGGAATCCTCTTATCACAGATAAAGGGTTGTCCAGATTTTGCTTGAAAAACTCCAGTGATCTCCAGTGATGGATCCCAGCACTGTGACAATACTTGCAGCCTCTTTTCTGTATCTTTGTTGAGAAGCCACCTTTTGATCACTTTTCAGTAAGTTCTAATTCTAAGTGGATCCATTCCTGAAAATGTTTATTATTTATTCATTTCTGAACCTATGTAGGAGATGATGATTGTATCAAAAGCAACTGATAATGAGCCCCTGGTCAGTGTCAGGAGCAGAAGCTGGGGAGAAGGAAAGGTAGAATTAATGAAGTTGTAAATCTTTGGATTGGGTAACTGAAAAGCCCAAGGATTTTTTCTGGAGAAAGTGAACCATAAAGACCTACGTTTATTTTTAGCAGGAAATTCAGATGCCACAAAAGAATTGAATATATATGTCAATATCCACCTTTATTGCTGAGTGTAGGAGAAGCAGTACATTGCTCAATTTAATTGAATATGCTGAACACACATGCATAACACATTTTACATTTAAAAATCAACACAGTTAAGGTGCAGTTCTATATGCATTTTCCTGCAAATTAGCCCCAGTGAGTTCAGTGGGATTTATTATTAAATAGGCAAATTAGGATTGTACTGTAAGTATTCCATTTGGTATTGAATGGTGTTGCTTGTATTTCAACTTTGTCTCCTCTTCAGAAAACGTGAGTGGCAGAAACTGTTTTTAAAAAATGTCTATAACATTTTTGCTTCTTAAATGTATAAGCTATTTCAGTTATCATATTTAACATCTGATGGCTTAAGAATATAAACAAGTATTTGAATTGAAAAGACCTCCCATATCAAATCTGGCAAGACATTTTAATCTTTTTGTGTCTGATTTCTAGTTAAATAACTATTTTCTCACACACAGAATAGTAATATAGTACACTCAACAACATAGTCAATAGTTGTAAAAATACTAGAAAAATCTAAACAACAGCATTCTATATGTAGCGAAGGATGAGTCTTGTTTAAAACGAGAGTAACCGGGTTTTATTTTTTAATTTTTAAAATGTGCTATAAAGGACTTGGTAAGTGCGCAGGGGGAACGATTGTCCTGTGACTTCAGATTATTCACTTTGCACAGCCATCAAGAATTCTAATGAAGAAGTTTCACATGACTGAGCAGGAGCAATGTGGTTCTGTAGTGCACATTCTTATGCAATTTATCAGTCCTATTAATAAAATATCCTTCGTTGCTTGATGTAGCTGATAATGATGATGGAGTTGTAGTATCACTCTCTTTCTAATTACAAATTAATTTGTTGTTTGTAGCTTGTGGCTATATTTGATGAGCAAGAGCCAAACCATGGAGGAGATGGCACCAGTGCCAGTTCTACAGGCACACAGAGTCCTGAGATATTTGGTAGTGAACTGGGCACAACTACAGCATCTTACGAAGCAGCAAGTGAAATTGAAGTCACACCTTCAGTTCTTCGTACAAGTAAGTGAAATCTCTCCAGGTCTTTGCACATTTTGTCTTCATTTACTAAGATGCCAAGTTCTGTTACTCTCTCTGCTGCTGGGGAGATGATTCATTATGTGTCTTTATCATAAGCCAATTAAAATGCAGAAATAGACTAAATGTTGAAAATGGCCAAGTAAAAAGCTTGGACCATTTTTCTTTGCTTTTAATAATGTTGCTGAATTCTTTAACAAAAATAAACTTGTAAAAGTGAAGGAAAATCCTGCTTTTAATAATGTTGCTGAATTCTTTAACAAAAATAAACTTGTAAAAGTGAAGGAAAATCCTGTTCTCAGTTCAATTAAAGGACTAAGGGTAGTTCTGTTGCTAAGTGAGACATTTCTTAAGTGGATTTAGCCCCTTTTTTACCACTTTCTGGCCACAGCTGTGGAGTGAATTCACTGTAGTTGTTCAGTTAGGAACATAGCTGTTAAATGAGTCTGGCTTCCCCAGATGGATTTTTAATTTTTTTTTAATTATAATTTTAATCCCATTTATATCCCGCCCTTCTCCGAAGACTCAGGGCGGCTTACAATTTAAAGCACAAATCAATGTGCTTAGCAATTTTACTTGTCATAAGGTGATCACGTGACCCTGGAAGAGTCATATGAATCAGTTGCCAAGAGTTCAAATCTTGACCACATGACCACAGGGATGCTGCAATGATTGTGTGAAAAAATAGTTATAAGTCACCCTTTTTTAGTGCCATTGTAACTTTGAATGGACATTAAACAAATGGTTCTAAGTCGAGGACCACCTGTACATTGGGAATAGTTCCTTTGGTTTTGAACTCCAAAGAATTGTGCAGGGCTGTTTCCAAAAATCTAAGCAGAAATGTGTGCATTTGAAAAGAAAAAAAAGGGCATGGATGGATGATTAACTAGATACAGGGGGAAATGTCCTAAATTGCATATTAAGGAAAAGAGTTTACAAAAATGTTTGCTTAACAACCTTCATTCAGGGACTGAACTTACGTCAGCACTAAATGGGGTGGTCCTTACAAATAGTCCTCAAGATTCTGGCCATTACAGCATCCTGTGGTCCTGTGATTGCCATTTGTGACTTTATTATAAGCAAAGTCAGTGTAGAAGCCATAAAGAAATTACAAATGCATGACATTATTGCTTAGCGATCCATGGCGATTTACTTAATAACGGCAACTGTAAGAGCTGGACTTTCTATTGCAGACATGTCAAACACAAGGCCCAGGGGCCGGATCCGGCCCACGAAGTTATTTCATGCGCCCCGCGAAGCCATCCTGGAAACAGTGAGGGAACGGCCCCCACTGCCTTGGCCCTGGCCCAGAGACCCTCCTTCTGCCAGAGACCCTCAGATCTGTCCCACTCCTGCCCAGGCCCCCATAGGCACCCTTGATGCGAACAAATGTAGAGCTGGCCACGCCCACCCAGTAGGCCACGCCCACCCTGGCCATACCCACTCAGCCCCTTGAGGGCAACCACAATGGTGATGCGGCCCTCAATGAAATTGAGTTTGACACCCCTGTTCTATTGCTAAGTGGCCAGGCAAGTGACATTGGCCACAGAAATTCCAATCCCAATTGTAAGTTGCCTGAGGACACTATAATTAGCCACTTGGGTATAAAAATATGTATATTGCTACAGATGCAGGAGAAAATACAGATTATCTAATATACTTATTTTAAAAATGTAAATTGATGTGGAGTTAGAAAGAATGAGAAACTGAGGGGAAAAAACAGTACTGACAGACTCATCCATTCTTATTTGAGTTTTATATCTACAGTTCCGAAATAACCAAGCAAGAAACATTTACAACTAATGTTGCTTGTTTGTAATTCTGGAATTGCACTTTTGACCTGAAGAATAAAGACAAAAAAGATGAAAACATCTTTCTTTAAAATAATACGTGCTTTGTGTTGTACCATTGGTGTGAAGGCTACAGTGTCCTTTCTTTCTATAGTCTCCCTCTCTTTCCTCCTCTTTTTCTTCATTCTTTCTTTATTACTTTCTAGCTGTACATTATCTGCTGATGTATATAACATTTCCAGTTAACTACTTTTTGTTGCCAACAGAATAACAAAGTTGGAAGGGACTTTGGAGGTCTTCTAGTCCAACCCACTGCTCAAGCAGGAAACCCTGTATAAGAAGTCCTCGGCTTAAGATCACGATTGAGCCCAAAATTTCTCTTGCTAAATGAGACTTTGTTAAGTGACGTTTGACCTATTTTACGACCTTTCTTGCCTCAGTTGTTAAGTGAATCCCTGCAGTTACTATTAAGTTAGTTTACACGGTTGGTAAATGAAGCTGGTTTCCCCATTGACTTTGCTGGTCAGAAGGTTGTAAAAGGGGATCACGTGACCTTGGGGCACCACAACTGTTATAAAAACGAGTCAGTTACCAAATGTTTGAATTTTGATCATGTGACCATGGAAATGCTGCAATGGTTGTATGTGTGAAAAAAGGGCCATAACTCACTTTTTTCAGTATCATTGTAACTCTGAATGGTCACTAAATGAAATGTTGTAAGTCAAGGACTACCTGTACCATTTCAAGTGTAGGATCAGGAGGAACACCTCCTCTATGCCTTTCCAGTTTATTCTTCCTATGTGAACATGCTATAGTCAAAGAGAATGCAAGGGCATTTCACTATAAACATTATTATAACCAGAGCTGCTATTGAAAATAGTGGCCTGCCCTATTGCAGAATATATTTCATTGTTCAGATGTCATGCTGATGATAGACGCAGGGAAACAAGCTTTGTCTTTATTTCACAACATGTTAGGAGTTGGCCAAAGGCAAAACAAAGACTTGAAGTGTCATTCTGGATGTCATCCTATGTTTCTGAATTTCTATTACTTTTTTCTGCCCAACCTTTCCTCGTTTCTTTTTCCTATATTTATAAAGTAGAGTAATATATCTTGGTGTTATGGGTTTCGCTCTTGTATGCTCATTTTTCTTGAGGCTTTCTGAAACTTAGCAGGTGATCGGAGTCTGACATTCTGTTATGGAATAATCTTGTCAGCTCAGAAGCCTTCACAGCTTATCATGTGGGAGCAAGTTGAGTTGACAAATTCCCTGTGAGCCAGTGAGGTGAGAAAGTGAAATCAATTATTAGATCCCCATCGCCCTCCAGAGATACCATAGGATGAGCGAATGAGAAAGGATGGAGCTTTCTGTGCCCTGTTTTCAGCTCTGTAAAGAATTTCATAGGATGTAACTTCCTTTTCTAGTACTAAACGTGCAGATATACACACATGCTCTTTATTACCTTTTCCAGCAGGAAAATTAAAGAAAGGTTAGGTTAAATACAGGTAGTCCTCAACCTATGACCACAATTGATTCCAAAATTTCTGTTAAGTGAATTTTGCCCATTTTACAATCTTTCTTGCCAAGCCTGTAAAGTGAATCATTGCAGTTAAGTTAGTAACACAGTTGTCAAGTGAATCTGGCTTCTGAGTTGACTTTGACTTGATGTCGCAAAAGGTGATCACATGATCCGGGGACACTGCAACCGTCGTAAATATGAGTCAGTAGCCAACCGTCGTAAATATGAGTCAGTAGCCAAGCGTCTGAATTTTCATCACATGATCATAAGTTTGAAAAACAGTCATAAGTCACTTTTTTCAATGCCATTGTAACTTTGAATGGTCACCACATGGACTGTTCTAGGTCAAGGAGGAACCTGTGTGCCTTTAAGGCCTACATGTGCTCTTCAAGGTCAGTGCTAAGGCCATTCTCTAGGTCTTGCCTATAGAAGGAGTTTAGAGAAAAATCAAAGTTGCTTTAATGTGCTTGACACGTTATAGAAGTTTGATTTGATTGCTTTCATTTTGTCACAGTAAAGATATGTTTGTAGGCAGTTTCTCTTTGCAGCACTGAGTGAATTGATGCATTTTTTTTCCAAGAGCTGGAACTTGTTTTTTTTCTGATGTTAGCAGATCATTGGTGGTAGTACCACTAGATTTCCTTAGCCATGATACTCTCCTGTGTTTGAACTTCAACTCCCAGAATTCCACAATCTTTGTGGCCATTGCTAAATAATAATGTTTGTGTGTGTAGCAGGATGGAGAAAGTTTTTCTAAATTACTGCCTTAAAATGTTACAGGTGTATGTCTTCATCTTCTATAGCTATTTTCCAAATTGGGCTGCCTGCTTAAAATCATATGTTGGAAAAATGCAAGGTGGTGCATTTGCATGATATGAATGCTTAGAGAAAAAGCGTGTGAAATATTTTGGCAAGTTACCCTGGTAAATCAAAGGCAATGTTTTGTTGTACCACTTAAAATAATTCCTTTCTGTGAGAACAGCCTTTTGTTCTTCGGGATGCTCTACCATAGTGATAATTGAAACAGTGCTACAGAAAACTGACTTTGAAATACCTGATTGAAATCTACTTTGAATATGGGAACAATATCCTTGTTGAATTTCCTTTTTTGACTTAGGAAGCATGGCACCCAAGTGGCATTGTCCATATTTCAAATAAACACCTTCATATATTCTGTTCAGCTCATAAAAACACATCTAGTATCAGGGTAGTTTCAGATTCTGATTATTACATGTTGGCAGGATCATATATCTATTAATTAGATTGGAGATGGGATGCAAAATTGCTGTAATTATTGTAATTTTCCAGCTAATTGTAGGGTTGGCGGTGAATATTTTCCTTCCGCAAAGCGAAAAACACTATTCCATTTGAAATTGTTTGGTGGTAATTGTAGGTACTTCTCTCTCTTCTTTAGTGTTTTTATAATTTTATTATTTTTTTCCTTGAAGATGCCTTTTCTAAATATTGAATGGGTTATTTTATTGACCGAAGGAGCTCAGGAGGTAAAACTTACATTTTATCCTGCTGTTCACACTCATCGGCAAGGTAGTGGTGCAAGCTCTGTTCGGCTGCACTGTCTAAGCATATTAGGTGAAGGTTGAATGAGTTGCTGAGATTTTCATCTTCTTTTGTTCAGGTTGCCATGTTACTCTTTCTCTTATTTTATTTTTATTTTTCCTTTTGCATTTGTGTATAAATTGAACTACCTTCCCTAGAAAGAGACAGTTAGATAGATCAGCTCCAGCTGAGAAAGTAATATGCATCTGGAATTGTACTCCCCCCTCCCCCCTTGTGCAAATATATAAGCCTACATTTGATGCAGTGTAGAGAATGCAGAATTCGATCTTTGCAATGGAGCAGGATTAATGCTGGGCAACCAAGTCTTTGTGATCTCCAGTAATGAAACCACACAAAGCATGTTGTATATTTGCTTAATGTATGATGTGCAGAACATAACCATTTTCCTTCCCGTTTTCCACTGAGGTTTCTATTTGGTGGTGGCGGATGCTGTTGTTATTTCCTTTGTTGAACTTTTTTCTGCAGCATTTTGTTTTGGAAGATCCAGAGTTTCCCCCACCCCCAAGTCTGCTACATCTGCTTTTTTGAGGGGGAGGGGGAAAGACGATAATGGATTTCTGTATGCTTTAGAGAGCTGAGAAACTTGCTGTAGAAGATGGGCTGTGGAACTGAAGTTTATTCCCTGCTGAAATACATCATCTGCAGGCGCAGGTGAAAATTGCCAAAACTAATGAGCAATTTGGTAGATAAGATGGCTTGTCACTCTGTGACAGTGGAGCCACAGTTGCACTGTCTGTGAACCAATTTGTTTATTTTTGAGGATGGCTATTAAATACATAAGTATAATTCTAGTTCCCTTGCCATCACAAAGCCACCAGCTTTTATATAATTATGTAGACTAACTTTTTAAATATATAGAATAATTTAGGGTTATATATTCTAATTTTCTATTAATTATGGGTCAGAGATGACTATTCTGAAAAAGATTTCTGTTTACAGTTGAATTCATTGGGGGTGGTGTGGTGGGTGGTTACCTAGGATAAATACAGATCCAATCCCATATTTATAACAAACGTAGCTGTTGCCCCACTTCAGAGACACTGAATGGATTAAATGACAAATGAATTTTCTTAAGTAAAGGTCCAGTCAATTCGCATAATTTGAGGATGAAAGCATTAGGGCAACATGTTCTTTCTTTTCTTCAAGGAAATCTTGAATTAGAATGTTCATTAGTTTATTTAGAATTCTAGAGCAACAGCATTTCATTGAAATATGATGTCACCTTTTCTCCAAGAACAGACCTTCACAATATTCCCATTTTAGAATGTTCTCAGGACTAACCAATGAAACGGGTTAAGTTGAGGTGTCCCCAACTCAGCAGGGAGTTGAACCTGGTTCTACACAGGCTAATAAACACTGTAATCAGTATTCCTCTCTTTTCATGCTCAGTCATTCTATGCACCGGCCTTGATTGACACTGTGATCTGGAGAAGAAAGAAGAAAAGAAAAATGCTAGAAGGAGGGCATTTTCACTGACTTCCCATTCTTTTCACCCTCTGGCATATTGGTGTACAAAAATTCTTCCTTGACAGAAAAGCAGGATAAGGCAATCCAAGTTACACAAAGTTCTTGCCCCAGAGAGTAGCTGAGCTGTCTAAGTGAAGAAGTTCAAAAAATTCATCCAAATTAAAACAGCCCTGACAAAAGTGTTCCTGCTTGAATAAACACAGCAAAGGGACACTTGATCTTTTTTCCAGCTAATTGTTTGCTGTGTTGAACTATTTTACCAAGTTTCTTCTCATTTCCAGCTTGATTCTGCTTTTCTGTAACTTAAACTCATTATTGTATGGTCTGGACCATACAATAGAGAACAGATTGGGGCCTTCCTCTGGCCAAGAAATCCTTCCTGTTGGTTGTCTGTTCTTCAGATCCAAACCTATTCAGATCCTTCAAACACTGTAAGCTTCTGCTTGTTTCCACACATCAGTTGTTGACTTCTTTACATTTTCATTGGGCTTCTATTAGCCTTAAGAAATCTTGACCAGTCACTAGCAGGATGGAATTACTGCAGACTTTCTCTATTTTTCCATTAGAAGTTGCATGCAAAAACATAATTCCAGTTTATGTGACTTGGATGGTCATGAGAATCTGCAGTGAGACATTTGCCTGAGCCAATTGTCTCAAACCAGTTGGGAGCGGGGGGGGGGGGGAGTGAGAGGAAGAGGTAGACCACCCACAGCAAGCTGTTTTTGTTGTTTTGCTCCAATGCACAGATGTCATTCCCTTGAGACTAGGAGCATCAAGTAGGTGGAGCAGGAAAGATTTCATCTGTGGTTCCACCCTGTGGTGCTGTCTAATCAACGAAGAGTTGAAGCAGATAACAAACCAAGACTCGAGCACAGCTGTTTCTTTTCCCTGAGCTATCTGGGGAACCATCAGTGCAAACCTTCCATTCAAAATGACATCTACCTTCCCAAAAGTAACAGAGGAGGGAAAAAAGTTCCTTTCACATATATAAATTTGTTGTGAAAGGTTCCTGAAAATTCACCCTTCTCCTCATTGTCTCCATAAATCCATTTTTTTCTATAAAATTCAATCAGTCTTATTTTATGGTTTCTATTGTTTGTTAGCCAGCAGTGTGGATTTCTGCTTTTCTATATTGTGAATAATTTTGTCAGCACCAAAGCGTGGCAGATAAAACCTCTTCCTTCCCTCGATAAGGATCACTTTGTTTATCTGTCCAGACTGTATTTACTTTTCATTTCCTTTTAATGTGAGAAATTGCTTTGTAGTCTCTGTTTGAAATTTCATTCTCCCAGCTGGAGAAATGCTTTGTAAGGTCAGACTTCCCAGCCTTCTCCTACAGATATGTTGACGTATAATACCCAGAATGCCTGGTTGGTGGAAATGTCGGAAGTTCTTTTACATCTTGAAAGCACCAGATTTGCTCCAGGTGATAATACATTATTTATTTTGTAAGAGAAAATAGAATCCCAAATATATATGCCATGGATGGGGGATTCAGTTGTGCAATCATGATTGCCAATTTGATTTTTTTAAATTACTTCCCATGGGCATTCCTCTGTTGAAATTCAGAACCCAAGGGTGGCCCATTTGGAACTGGCCGCATAAGTGGTGGGTGAGCGCACTCGCATGCACAGCTCTACTTGCACAAGCATAGGCACTCCCGTTTGCATGCAAATGCATGAGAGCAAGTGTGAGTGCCTGCTGCTTGCACAAGTGGAACTGTGCACAGAAGCAGGTACGCCTGCTGCTTGTGCAGCCCACAACCACCCCCTCTTCCCCTGCCGCTGCCACCACTGACGCTACCAGTCTGCAATGCCAGAAAGTTTGGGGACCTCTGCACTGTGCAACTAGAGGGAGAGGAGACTTTTTAAAATTTAAATTTGAACTTTGATTCTGTTATAGATGCATAAGGTTTACATCTTACATTCTGTAGTTCCTGAGGTTCCCTTAACAGTTGTTCTGTTTCTCACAGTAGAGCTGGTTTATCAATAGTCGTGCTCTAGAATCACTCTCTGAATGCTTTCTACATTCACGACTGCTTGGGGAGAAGATTGACAATTAGTAAGTTGTTGGCTGGAGGATGTCAAGGGAAACAGGGATAATTTATCAGAACAAAAGCTTCTCGCTAATGTACAATATATCCAAATAAGGAGCATGGTGGCTCATGAGATTAGAATGCTGAGCTGATGTTTGGCAGGTCTTCATTCAAGAGCCATTGCTGTCCGGGGACGGAGTGAGCTCCCATCACCCAGCAGTTCAAGGACCGTGAGTAGATCAGTGAGTACCACTTTGGAGGGCAACTTCATGGGGACACAAAAGGAGCCCCCAACTGGGCATCTCCCCAGCAAATCCTTCTACCACAGAAGCATTTTGGTTCTTTCAACATGGAAAAAAGTATATCCAAATAGCTGATAGTTCATTTTAAGACTGATGCTTCAACTTCTTTCATTTTATCTTCTCATCTCTTTTTCCTTCTGCATCATATCTTTGGTATACCAAGTTGTGTACCAGGATTGAGTTTCTCTTCCGATATCATGACTATATCAAAACCATTTTCTGGCTGATAAATGAAAATACTATATATCTAATAATGAATGAATTGTTGTATATCACCAGAGTTTCACATGAGAATATAAACACATTAATAGTCTTAACAATAAGTCATGAAACCACTATGCATCTGACATAAGAATGAAATTAACAGTCCTGTTTGAATTAAGCGTTCCCAGTATGGCACAGTAAATACAAACATGTAGTCTTCCAACTTCCAACTACAATTGAGCCCAAAATTTCTGTTGCTAAGTGAGCTTTGCTCCATTTTATGATTTTTCTTGTCACAGTTGTTAAGTGAATCACTGCAGTTGCCAGATTAACACCTGGGTTGATAAGTGAATCTGGCTTTCAAATTGCTTTTGTTTGTCAGAAGGCTGCAAAAGGTGATCCTATAACACTGCCATAAATATGAGTTGGTTGCCAAGCAATCAAATTTTGACATGTTACCATGGAGATGCTACAATAGTAAGTGTAAAAAATGGTCATAAGTCACCTTTTTCAGTGCTGTTGTAACTTCAAATGGTCATTAAACGAATTATTGTAAATTGAGGACTACCTGTGCATAGTTCCTTTGGTCCAACTGTCATAAATATGAATTGGTTGCCAACAATCTGAATTTTGATCAAGTGGCCATCAACAGTTGTTTGAACAATGTTCATAAACCACTTTTTCCAGTGCTGCTATAACTTTGAATGGTCACTAAATGAACTGTTATATTTATTTATTTTTTTTAATTCCATTTATATCCCGCCCTTCTCCGAAGACTCAGGCGGCTTACAAGCTTAGCAGTAGCCTTCATTCTATGTATATGCCTGCTTATTAGGGCTTTCACCCCCCCCCAAGCAGCATTATTACAAAGTCAGCTTATTGCCCCCAACAATCTGGGTCTTGGGTCCCCCAATATGTTGGGGATTACCTGTACATGGAAAATTTCCTTAACATTCTAAAGTGTGATTTCAGCATTCAGTTTCATTTTTGACTTCAAGGTCTGCAGGATGACAAGTCTGTGGTCAGGGCTTTGAAATTGGTCTCCTAGTACAGTGGTCCCCAACCTTTGGGGCTCTGTGTGTGTGTGGGAGGAAATGGTTCTGTGTGAGCTGTGGGCATAGATCAGGGGTGTCAAACTTGCAACGTCACATGACGTGTCACAACGTTTCGTGACTTTTTTTCCATTGCCGGCAATGGGTTGGGCACAGTTTTGGCATGATGCATCCGGCCCGTGGGCCAGCAGTTTGACACCCCTGGCATAGATGCTCACATGTGCAGCTCCATTTGCACAAGCTGTGGGTACTTTCGCACACATGAAGCTCCATTTGTGTGAGTGGTGAGACACTGCTTGCACAAATGGAGTTGTGCACGCCTGCTCACCTGCCACTTAACATAGCTTGGTTCTGAATGGGCTGGGGATCCCTGTCCTAGTAGATCCAGCAAATTTAGAATCTCAATATACCAGGGAGAAAGAACAGAAGTAAGGTCTGGAAAGTTTGCAGTTATGGAACAAAAGTGAGCCTTAGAGAATTCATTTGTTTGCAATTTTGATGAATGTAAGCAGAGCTAGCTTTTTCTTTAAAAAAATTGAGCCTGATTTACTATTACATTGTTCATCATTGAGCTTGATATATGAAATGCATTAAACAATTTTAACTTGTCAGCATGCATGATTTAGCCTTCTATATGTGAAATATATGATTTACTGCCTTGTAGGAGTATCAGAGTAGTATTGCAATATTCTGGATTCACAATTTTACTTTCTGTACCTGAAAATTAGCTTGTTCCCTTTCGTTAATGTTTTGCAGGGTTATTATTTTTTAAATATGAATTTCATATAGCTAAGAAACATATGTGCTCTCGGATAGAGAGGATTGTGTGCTATGTGGCATTAAAGTTGTAAAAATGTCAGTTTACATAACATAAGATCAGTAGCATTGAAATGAGGTGATGTAATTGAAATCTAGATGTATTAAAAGAAGAAAATACATAACATTATAGAGTAATACCAATTTCACCATTTCAGTTATCTTGTCTTTTAAGATAATTTGTCATACAAATTGTATTTTAAATAGTAATATTCTTTAAACATTATACTTGTTTGTTAAACAGCTGCAGGAGTTGAGATAATATAGTTATTTCAGCTTATCATTGAAAAGGAACAACTGAACTGTCTTAATAATTAAGTGAACAACAAATATATATCAGTGCATTAATTGACTGCAGTGCTTCAATTTAGAATTTGCTAGAGATCTTTTTTGCACATTTATTCCTTCAAACATTAATTCTGATTTCAGCAACTCATTCTAACTAAAATTGGTGATATGTTAGTCCAGATTCTTAATGCTTATTTTCAATAGTTTCTTGATATATATCAATAGAAGAAAATGGATTTTAACTGAGTGATATTTTAGTAATACAGAGAAAAAAATACAAGACACAACTACAAGTTAATGGAAAACATGTTCTGAGTTTTGCAGTATCATCATAAATAATGCTTTCTAAACTGTTTAAAATAAGAACATATTTACTGGCAATATCTTAATGGGGGGAGTTTGCATCATATAATTCATGTTTCCTTTATAGCATGGAACTAATCTTGAAGCATGCCTGATATCGTATTGAATGAGGAATGTGTCAGCTAATGTTGCAAGACATTCTATTTATATATTGTATTTATACCCTGTCACAATTGTACAGTTAAAGATAGACTTTGATTTACAACTGTTTGATTAGTGACTGTTTCATTAGTGACCATTTGAAGTTATGATGGACCTGCCTAAAATCTACTTATAACCCAGTTTCAAAGTTCTGACAAGTACCTCTCCCCTGTGGCCATAGGAATTGCATTTTGGATGCTTCATAACAGCTTAATGTCTATGGAGAGTCTCAGTCATAGTTATCCCAAAGTTATCCCAAAGATGCTTTTTCACAAGGCAACTGGATTTTCGTGTTTTTCTTTGAAGACGTTTCACTTGTCATCCAAGAAGCAAAGTTCATATTTTGGACAGAGAGGACCGCTGGTTTTAAAAAGGGGTCCTAAAGGCCATCTAATCAAAACTGAACAGCCTTCTCTCATCATCTATCTCCAGTCTGCAACACAGTCCTTTCAACAGTTCCAAGAAGGCTCCACACCCATTTGCACCACTCAGGTGACCCTGACAACACAGATAATCTCCAGGTAGCACTAACCACTTGCTAAAAGAATGCAAGCTGTCTGCAAGGAGTATAAATCTTCCCATTCCCCACCATCCAGTCAGAGCTGAAGAAGCTTCTTGGATGAAAAGCGAAACATCTTCAAAGAAAAACAAGAAAGTCCAGTTGCCTCCTGAAAAAGCATCTTTGGGATTCATAACAGCTTGTAATTACGGCCCCTTATGTCATCCCACTTCCAGTTTCCAACCGCAAACTCTCCATTGGGTATTATGCACTAGCCCACAGGTCTGCAACCTGCGGCTCCGGAGCCGCATGCGGCTCTTTCAACTGTCTCCTGCGGCTCCCGGTCCTCTGCCATGTGCAGTCCCCCCCAAAAAAAAGTGGGACTAAAAAGGTTCAAAGAATCAATTCAAATATGCAGGGTAGGTGCATATCTCGCCTTGGCTCCACTCTTCAGTCAAACCCTGTTCTGCGCATGCGCGCATGTACGCACATGCACACATATTTTTTGCGGCTTCCAGTTTTTCCTTTTGTGAGGGAACCAGTTCCGAGTGGCTCTTTCACTGTTTCAGGTTGCTGACCCCTGCACTAGCCTAATGACTGCTTCACTTATTTAATGATTGCCGCATTTGCTTAACAGCTGCCACAAAAAAGTTTGTAAAATTAGGCATGACTACCATGACTTATGGACATAATTCTGGACTATGGTTATGGTTATGGTTTTAAGTCAAACACTGTCTGCATTTAGTAAGCTATTATACTTAATTGGAAGGAACTGGTTTTATTGCTAGTTATTTTCTGGGCACAATTCATAACACTAGTTTTAACATTTAACTGGTGTCTCTTGATGGAAGGATATAGAGCTGATTCAATCATCCTACCCAATGAGTATAGAGTTGTATCAGAATGGAAGGAGGTGTCAAGTGTCATACTGCTGAATACCATGCTAAACCTTTTGCTCCTCAACATAATTATAAATTGCATGAAAGAGGCTTTGAAAAATACAATTATCAAATTTTTGGACAAAAAAAAGATGGTGAACATCTTAGACAATAGTATTAAGATTCATGAAAATCTTGACAAGCTAGAACAATGGTCAGAAACTTACAAGTATTTTAGCTGTGACAAATGGAAAGTTCTACATTTGGGTAAGAAAATCAAAGGCATAAGTATCCTGAGCATAGAATGGGGTTGAGTGTGACTATTATTGTTGTGCAGGGTATACAATATACAAAAAAATACTGGTCTTTCTTGGTGGATCACAAGCTTAATATGAGTTGTTCCCCAAAAAGCAATCCTAGATTTCATCAGCGGAAATGTACTGTCAAAATGGACATGTTGTAATTCCTATCTAAAGTTCGTTGTTCAGACTAGACCTAGATTATTGAGTCCACTTCTGGGCATCCCAGTTTAGTGACAACATTGAGAAATTGAAGTATGTTCATATGAAAGCACCCAAGCTGACATAGATGGAAGAAACTTAATAGTTGGAGGCTGGATACATTTAGCTTGGATAAAAAGATGTAGTAGTTGTTATTTATATGGAGAGCTGTGGTGGAAAATTGAGTGGACATTTGTAAAACTTGACAGAAAAAAAGACAATTTAACAAAGGTTAGATTATTCTAGATTATTCTAACTTGATTTAGAAGACACAGTTGAAAATAATGAACTTAAATTACAAAAAAAAATACATTTTATTGGAAATTAAATATAATTTCACAATGACAAGTACTGTTTAACAAGGGAACAATACTGTTCCATAACACAGGAGGTAGTGGTGATTTCTCTTTCACTAGATGTATAAAGATTTGGAAGAGAAAACAATGCTGTTGTGCATTTCTGCATGCACAACAAGTGATATTTCATGACCATGAGGTGCTTTCCAGACTTTACTTTCCAAGATTCCATAAGAATCTGAAGGAGCAGCTTTTTCATTATGAACCTCTCCAGATGTTGCCAGCAGATGCTTTCTAAGATGGCCATTTTTTTAGAATCTCATAAATCTGAGACAAAGAAGAGGGTGATTTATCTGGCCTTCTTCATTTCATGGCCTTTACTCCAAAGCTATGAAAAACGGGAATTGTGGCTTTCTGTTTTCAGAAAAAAAAAATTGCTTTTCTGTCGGGTAATTTATAGGTGCAATTATTGTTTTGATGGGCATTTTAAAAATTATAAGAACAAAACCAGAACCTTCACTCTAATCACTGAATAATCCCTTTTTTTGGTTACATCTTACATCTTTGATTGTATGGTACATAATAATAATAATAATAATAATAATAATAATAATAATAATAATAATAATAATAATAATGATAATGATAATAATAATAATAATAATAATAATAATAATAATAATAATAATAATAATAATAATAATAATAATAATAATAATAATAATAATAAAAACTTCCAGTGTTGGAGCATTCACCACTTCTGGAGGCAGGTTTAAATATTTTTCAGAACAGCTTTAATTTCTAATATGATTATTCAAAAATCAAGAATCAAGAGTTTTATCTCTTTAGTTTTGATCTTGAATTTTGTGAAAAATAGCAAGCAGAGTTGTCAAATCTTAAGCATTGTTCATTTGCAAGCCAGGTGGACTGGAAGTGGTCTTAGCTATTTCTTCATTGAGTGGGATAATAAAAATTTGATAGTCAGTTACAAAATGCATTGGTGAGAAGATTCTCAACCCAAGTGAAGAACTGATGGTCACAGAGAGAAATGGTAAACATAATAATTTTACCACATTTCTGTGTCACCTGTGCTGTTATATTATATCAATATTATTTGAAATGTAGTATCAGATGAATAAATCTATTGCTTTTACAAAAGCGATCTTCCAGATAAATTAGCTTCCTAATTCAATATATCTAAAATGTGTTTAAATATTTATTGCTCTATCTTATCTCTCCCATAAATGAGTGAATATGAATTTAACTTTTGTATATGCTTAATTTCATGCAAGCATTTTAATGTTGTTTGGAATGAATTAATATATAAGAAACATGTAAGTTGAAACTTAAGAAAAATTGTTTAATGCAAATGGATAATTTGCCCGAAACACACATATTTGATGTAGAAATATATTTTTATGATTTGTAGTTAGCCTCGTGAAAAAGATTAGAATTAAAAGAAAAAAGCACCTTTCCAATCAGTATAAATCACTGTCTATTTTTATATTGAATACTTGTTCTGCTTTCTCATTAAATTGTCTCAAAGCCATTATTATTTTAGTAGACAAACACACAACTGGTCTTCAGTACAGTAGGCTTAGAAGTTCCCAATTTGCTTACAGACAAGCCACAAACATCATAAAAGGCCAAGCTTGTCACATACATTTTTCTGTGAATTATTCACTTGAATTCTAATTGGGAGTGTCCGCCTTTGTGACATGAAGAATTGTTTGTCAGCAGCAGTCAAGAAGAAAACAAGGGAGGGTGCCTGGGGGAAGAGACATCCTTGTTATGAGTACATGTCATCCCCTAATAAATAATAATTGCTCTGCTGCAGTTCTTGAATACAAAAACAATGAATAGAAAACTATTAGATATGTAAAAAGCAATGTACTGTAAGAGCCTTTTCTGAACCAGTGGTTAGATTCACATATCTGGCTGAGGAATTTTGGGAGTTGAAGTCCACAGGTTTTAAAGTTGCCAAGTTTGGAGATCCCTGCTCTAAAGGCAGATTCATAGTGCATGAAACTGTAGGTTAAGCCATCTATCTCTGTTCACAAATGGTAGTAAAAGCTAAAGGTCACTTCTGAAATTCATTGGTTTTTCTCATGTACCTCATGAGTCACAGATAATTAGAGTACATCTTTTTAATGTTATAATTTTGTGAGTACCGTATTTTCCGGTGTATAAGACGACTGGGCGTATAAGACGACCCCCCCAACGTTTGAGATGATTTTCAAGATTTTTCGCCTTATACGCTGGAAAATCAGCGAGCCCTGGAAGGCCCGCCCTCCCCTCTCACTGTGGAGGAAGCAGGGCAGGCTGGCGTCTGGAGGGAGCCGGCAGGGAAGTCCTGCACACGCACGCGCTCCCCAGCTCCTAAGGAGTCCTTGGGGAGTCATGGCAGGCACCTCACGCTCTTCCCTCTTGAGGCAGCATCGGCGGAGCTGGCCGGTGTCGGGCGGGAGCTGGCAGGGCAGTCCTGCGCACGTGCGCGCTCCCCGGCTGTTAAGGAGCACTTAACCGCTGATGCTGCTTCAAGAGGGAAGAGTGTGAGGCGCCTGCCATGGCTCCCCGAGGACTCCTTAGGAGCCGGGGAGCACGCGCGTGCACAGGACTGCCCTGCCGGCTCCCGCCAGACGCCAGCCTGCCCTGCTTCCTGCACAGTGAGAGGGGAGGGCGGGCCTTCCTGGGCTCGCTGACTTGCAGCCAAGCCGGAGCCGAAAGGGGCTTTTCCTTCCACCCACCCTTTGGAATAGACGCAAGAGCTCCCGGGGTCTGGCATTTGCAAGGGGGAGGGGAAGGCGCTGAGAGGCTCTTGGGGGTGGGAAGGGAGAGTCACGTTGGAGGGGGGACTGGACTAAGGAGGCTTGAAGTTGCTTTGCAAGAACGGGGGCGCTCGATTGATTTATGTACTATTTTCCGGTGTATAAGACGACTGGGCGTATAAGACGACCTCCCAACTTTTGAGATGATTTTCATGGGTTAAAAAGTCGTCTTATACACCGGAAAATACGGTACCATTGTGGGTCATGATGTTCAGGATACAAGGGAATTCTTTTAACTAAAAAAGCTAGAAACCAAGCTCTCTTGAATACAGATACTGTATATACTTGAGTATAAGCCGACTCGAGTATAAGCCGAGACCCCCAATTTCACCCCCAAATACTGGAAAAAGTTGTTGACTCGAGTATAAGCCGATCCGCCGTTCTGCAAGCCTCTGCCGCCAGCAGAGGCTCGATCCGCCATTTTGCAAGCCTGAATACACAGGAATACCCTGTGTGGCCACGGCTCTCGGGGAAGCCCTGGCTGTCCGCTTCCTCGCTCCACGCTGCCATTCGGGGCCCGCGCGTTCTCCCCGGGCAAATCTCGGCGCCCAGCAGGCAAGGAAACACGCCCGCTCCAGTCGCCCCCCCTTCCCTCAGGAGACGCGAAGCAAGTGACCGCCCGGAGCTTACCGAGGACTTGCTTTGGTGCTTCCAGGATCGCGCGCACCTCTCCCAAGCCGCCGCCATCCGGAGACCTGCCGAAGTTTGGGGAGGTTTGGGGAGGTGCGCGCGCACCTCCCCAAACCTCCCCAAACGTCGGCAGGTCTCCGGACCTCTGCGCCCTGCCTGCCTGCTTCTTTCCGCAGCGTAAAGAAGCAGGCAGGCAGGGCGCGGAGGAACGGAGACCTGCCGACGTTTGGGGAGGTTTGGGCGCCTCCCGAAACCTCCCCAAACGTCGCCGGGTCTCCGTTCCTCCGCGCCCTGCCTGCCTGCTTCTTTCCGCTGCGGAAAGAAGCAGGCAGGCAGGGCGCGGAGGTCCGGAGACCTGCCGACGTTTGGGGAGGTTTGGGGAGGTGCGCGCGCACCTCCCCAAACCTCCCCAAACTTCGGCAGTTCTCCGGACGGCGGTGGCTTGGGAGAGGTGCGCGCGATCCCGGAAGCACCAAAGCCTCGGCCGCACACAAGTCCTCGGTAAGTTTTTTTGTTGACTGGAGTATAAGCCGAAGTGGAATTTTTCAGCCCAAAAAGTGGGCTGAAAAATTCGGCTTATACTCAAGTATATACGGTAGTTCTCCACTTAAAACTATTTGTTTATCAAACATTCGAAGTTACAGTGGCACTGAAAACTGGTTCACATACTTAACAACCGTTGTTGCATATCCAGTGTTACATGATCAAAATTCAAGCATGTATTTATGATAGTTGCAATGTCCTGGGATCAGGTGATTGTCATTTGCAAACTTCCCAGTTGGCTTCCCACAAGCAAAGTCAGTGGAGAAAGGTGGATCACTTAACAACTGCATGATTCACTTAATGACTGCAGGGATTCGCTTAACAATTGTGGCAAAATATAAAATTACACACAACTCACTTAGCAACGGAATTTCTGGTCCCATTATGATAGTTGAGGACTATGTGTATCAGATTTGTGTACACTCCACAAATTGTGGATAGGGAAAATCTGTATTCCATTCTGTTCGCTTTGACAAGACTTTCCAGAAAAGCCTGTTGATAGCAGATATCCAAACTAAGCACTAGTTTCTGACAACAGGTGCTTACAAATAGTACTTCTAGCTTTCTGACTGCTTTGGGCCTAGTTTCTACATTTAATAGAGCTTAGGACTGCCCCTGACCTTCGCTCATTCCGCCGGGACCTGAAGACCTGGCTCTTCGAGCTTTCTGGCCTGGACTGAGAGTATTAACTGGGGTTTTAATTGTATTTTAGTTGTAATTGGGGTTTTTAGTTCAAGGTTAGTGTAATCATTTTAATTGTTTTTAATTTTTGTAACTTGTTGTATTGTTTTTTAAAAAAACCTTGTGAACCGCCCTGAGTCCTACGGGAGAAGGGCAGTATATAAGTCTAATAAAATAAAATAAATAAATAATATGCTTTCTCATATTTATTAACTATTTTACCAGTTACAACAATAAGTAGTGCTTACATTCTTAGGATTCTGAAAGCACACAATTATTTTTTAAGATTGTCCTGGCAATTATATTGCTTGTCGTTAAAGATTAGCTTGATATAGTGCCAAAACTCAAACAGACGTCAGCGAGTCCGATGGAAATAGGAACTATGCAATTGATTACAGGAGGGCAGGTGGAGAAGAGACCCGTAACACACTCATTAGCTAAACTACTGGCTTCACAGAGAATATAAGAACTTGTTTCCTAATCCTGGCTTACACTATGATGATGTCAGCAAACACTGATGAAAGCTCAGTTTCAATAAATTTTTAGTCTTGGTGATCCTTGTTTCTAGTTACTAGTTATAATAGTTTCACTATTATAGGCTTCAAATTGAAAACTGAAATTCTGGTAGGTTTAATATGACCAGAATAATATCGGCACATAGGCAAATATATTTATTATTAAGTGCCATTTTTTATTTATTTGTCCATCAGTCAAACTTTATCACATGACACAAACAAGTCAGCAAACAAGTAAACAAGGAGAAGAAAAAAGGGGAGGGAGGGAGGGAAGGAGAGAGGGAGGGAGGAAGGAAGATTACAGTGTAGCACGCATAACAAAAAGGCCTTCAGTTGTGCATAGTCTACTTTGCTGCAAAACAGCATACAATTCTACAGGGTATAAACTTTGCAATATCAAGAGTTATCTTGGATCTAGTGCTAAAAAGAAGCCACACCTAGAATCCTTCTGTTCAATCTGAAAATGGTTTGAGGTGTTAAAGTATGGATCCTTTGATAAAAATTGCAATACATTAGGCTGTGATTTCATAATTCAGTGTTCCCAACTTTGCAGCTACAAAATATTTCAGTGGATGGGTTTTTTATTTATTAAATATAAAGTGTTGTCAGTAGGATCCTTCCTTCCTTCCTTCCTTCCTTCCTTCCTTCCTTCCTTCCTTCCTTCCTTCCTTCCTTCCTTCCTTCCTTCCTTCCTCCCTCCCTCCCTCCCTCCCTCCCTCCCTCCCTCCCTCCCCTCCAGATTTTGATATGCTGTATTTACTCCCTTTATAATTAATTTACATGGGTTTTAGGATTTAGATAGTATTTGAAAACTATTTCATACAAATACAGATAACAATCATCAGGGCAGTATAAATATTAGTTGAACAAAAGTCATTGGCTATGCCAATGTTATAAATGTTAAAATGATTTCAGTGTTTTAATATATACCTTTTTTTCCTTTATACATTTTCAGTATTTAAACTAGGAGCCTCTGTTAGTCACCAAGATGGGAGGATAAAGATGATAATAGCTCAAGGAAAGTAGTTGATTCTAGAGGCACAGGCAGGATTTGATCCCAAGACTGAATGGTGTCAACTATTACTGAAAGTTTCATACTTTTGTCAATATCAGCTATCCCTAGGAAAATGTGCCTCCTTTCTTATTAATAGCTCTTTATATATTAAGGTTTTTCAAAGATTCTGTAAAGATTAAAATTGGTTCTGAGGGACTAGTTACCCAACTAGATAAGATCATTGGTTCCCATATTTGCAGGCAAACAGCCTAGTTAGAAAATTCCAAGAATTCCAGAAGGATGTGAAGTGTAATTCCAACTTACCTATAAGATTGATTGCACAACTCTCTAAAGTTGCGGTACTGAAAGTCAGACTACTAATATCTCTTTTGCGGCATAAAATATTGTAGGGTTCTTTTGCATGGGGTGTGTGTGGGGTGTGTGTGGAGAATGGTACTTAAGCACAATTTCATTTCTGATTTCATCCCAACTCCCTGATCACTTTCAGAGTGCAGCCTTCAATGTTACAAGGATATAAATCTCTACTGTAAGCCATAATTTTATTCAGTTAGGATGTAGCATATTGTACAATCCAGCCAATTGTGATTATTCAACCATTTACAGTTAAACAAATTGTGGTTTAGCATGATGTGTGTTGTGAACCTGTTCAGTCTAATTAAATGAGTTACTAGTGCATTAGGTAGCCACACAGTATAATAATTCTGTAACAAAATTTAGGACACAGGTTTGTCAATAACCAGCTACAAGTTCAGTAAGAGGCCCACCAGTATCATTTCATATCTTGGAATATGGAATCTACTGAACTTTTGATGGGGTATAGTTCAGCTGCTGAAATTCTGGTAAACCCTTCCCTTTCTTAATAAATCTTGCAAAGGTGATACTGTGAGAATCATATTTTGGAAAATTGCTTGTGGTTCAAGTAGATAACAAAGAATCTAACTTTGTTATTAGTGGACCAGGAAGTAGACAATGCTATCTGCTAAAAATAATTTCTGATTTACTATTCAGAAAAATAAATGTCAGTAATATATTTAGTTTGTTTATCATATGAAAATTGGAATATATAACCTTATAGGAGAGGAAATAATGACAAAAATAATAATGTGTTACTTGGAAGCTCTTTCTAGATGGGATTGCCTTAGGCTGGCAGTTAACATTTTTCAGTTTATACTGTAAAAGATCAAAACTACTTATGCAGTATTAATTTAGGCCAAAAAACAAATTGGCATTTTGGAAGCATTCAATTTACATCATAATTATCTCCATTTGCTTGGTCCATTATCAGTGATTTCAGGCAATTAAGTATTCTCATCTTAAGAGATTTTACTTAGCTCTTTGAAACTCAAGATGTCAGATAGTTATATCTCTGCATTTTCTCACTCTCTGAGTTACATCATTGTTTGGGATGTCTTAAGTTTTACTTATTAAGTTTTACTTTACTTATTTTCAAATGTATCTTGTTTAATTTTTCTAAACCAGGAACAATGTTCATTCATCCAGTTTTGTGATTCCTTTAGAATGGGAGTCTGTGCAGTATTTTGGAAAACCCTGTTTGAAGAGTTTTCATATTTAAAGAGCTGTCCAAACTAAGTCTTTTTTTTAATTTAGAGGAAACTTAACAAGGGTGTGGGGACAACAGATGCCAAATTTTTCATCAACAATGAGCACTTGGATCACATACCGAAAAGTCCCACAGTCATAGAATAAGAGACTTTATCTGATTTATCTGTGTAGTGCTACCACTATTCAATTCTCCTTCTCCTCCTCCTCCTCCTCCTCCTCCTCCTCCTCCTCCTCTTCCTCCTTCCCCCTCCTCCTCCCTAGCTATTGTCTATCCACTGAAGAATGAAGGCCTTTTCTGCATGTTTCCAACCAATATATGTTCTGCATGTTTCCAACCAATCATTTGTCTATGGAGATTCTCAGTTATCCAGGTCATGTTTGTCCCAAAGAAAGAAAGTCCAATTGCCTCTTGAAAAGACACCTTGGGGACAACCAGTCATTTGGTTCTGTGTGTTTCCAACCAATGATTCCAATCATTTATTCACATTCTTCCATAAGCCGTTAGATATATTTTGCTATATCATATAACATTAAAATGAAGTTTTCACAAATCTACAATTAGCTTATGGAAGTCGTATATAAATTTTGGCCTTTTATGTATTTCATTGAAAATTTCCCCCCCATTGTGTTTCAGGATCAGGCAGTTTTCCCATTCACCTGAGGATCTAAAATGAATAGTGCAGGAACCAGTATGGTCAAATTTTGTTTGTCTGTGAAACTAAGTTATCTTAAGTTTGTTTTTCTAAGACTGGAGGGTCCCAAGTAATGTTCTCTCTATTTTCCAATGCAAGAATGGAAATATTGATCTCCATCTCCATCTTAATGATTGATTAGAATACATGATAAACCATGGTTGTGGACAGGTGTGAGATATGAGAATATTGCAATAATATGATATAAGACTGGTGGAAGACCCAGAGAATGAGAAGACTGCATATGGCAGACATTCTTACCAATAGGAAACCCCTTATATTTAGATTTTATGCAGCTCTACTACAGTGAGTTTCAAATGAAAACTTGGTAATTGGCCTTCCAGTGAACTGGTTGAAAATTAGCTCAATTGCCAAACTGTGATCATGTGAGATCACAGGCAGTCCTTGACTTTGGTACCAGAATTTCCATTGCTAAGCAAGATGGTTCTTCAGTAAGTTGCACCCATTTTGCAACCCTTTTTTGCCACAGTTGTTAAGTGAATCACAGCAGTTGTTAGGTGAGTCATATGGTGGTTAAGCAAATTTGTTGATTTGTTCAAAGCTGGTCAGATTGTTTGCAAATGGCAATCATGAGCCTCCAGGATGCTGCAATCCTTGTAAGTACATGCCAATTGCTAAGCATCTGAATTTTGATCACTTGATTGTGGGGACGTTGCAACAGTCATAAGGGCAGGGGACCAGTTGTAAATCACTTTTTTTCAGTGCTGTTGTAACTTTGAATGAATTGTTTTAGTTGAGATCTACCTGCAGTGCCAAAATTTTATGTGAATTATCTCCACAAGCATGGGAATGGGGTTATGGTGGAAATGTACTATTTTCCTAGTATTTGTGGATGACAGGGTAGAATCCTGAGAAGGCAGTGTCTTTTTATTCCTTTCCCTAATACTGTACGTATGGCTTGGAAAAGTCATAGGGAATTTTAAAGGAATTGCACAAACTCCATGGATTCAGTTTAGAAGTGTGTGAGAATGCAAACATGGCATCTGCCTGAGATTCATTAAAACAGACACGTTTATTTCCAAGTTGTGCAGTTGTAACCAGACTCCCTGCTGTCCTGAATAACCTCCAAAGCATGGCCCAGCTACATAAGGTCTTATTACTTTTTAGAAAATGCCTTTCATCTCTCTTTCAACCAGAATTCTTGAGGGAGAATTGCATTTGCCACTCATCTTCTGACATGCTGCCTCCTCTTACTTTTCTGCCTCTTAATCTCAGAAGCACCTGCCTTCTGCCTCATTTGCAGAAAGTACTTTTTTCTGAGGCAAGCCCAAAGGAAAACTACGAGTGTTCACTTTGATTTTTCAGTTGCTTACCTTCATAACAGCCTTGTAACAGGAATATTGGATTTTTTCTTAAAAAGCAAAAAAAGAGCAATATTGTTTTGAATATAGACATTTCAATGTAGATGACAAAAATGATAAGAAAAATTAAAAATAGTAGTTTTGACTTTCAAAGTGAGATCTCTGACATTATGCTGGCATTCTATTACAAACAAAGAAGTTTGTAACACTTTAAAGTCTAACACATTCATTTGGCATATATTTTCAAGGACTGTGGTACTTCTCATCAGCTGCTCCCGGTAGTTGTAACCTATTTACATAAATTATATTTGAATCTGGCTCATGAGTGAAGATATTGGTCCATTAAGCCCACTATTATTTTAAAGAACAGTTTTCCAAAATGTTGCAAGTATTCCTGTTAAACAGGGATTAATCATAATCTTTTTGATATAGTAAAATGTTCTGCCAAGTTATACTTAACCTTTTCCAAATCTTATAAAAGTAAATCCAGATTTTCAGCACTAAAAGTCAATAGGGAAGATTAAGATAGGGTACCATGATTGTCTGGTAGTAAATATAGTAGTAAATATATAACTTTAGATCAGGGGTCTTCAAACTTGGCCCTTTTATGACTTGTGGACTCCAATTCCCAGAATTCCTCAGCCAGAATGCCTGGCTGAGGAATTCTGGGAGTTGAGGTCCACAAGTCTGAAGACCCCTGCTTTAGATGATAGTGAAAATTGGACATTTCCCCCTTTTAATAGTATGGGAGGTGATAGAGGGTAATAGCATTTAAGTGAACCTCTGGGTGGCTGATCTTGAAAAAACAAAGCAGGAACAGACCTTATTAGGATGGGAGACTACCAAGTGATTTAGTGTTGGTTAAAATGGAAAGTTGAAAAATCATCCTGGAAAAAGGCAGTGGCAAAATACAGTATATCTGTAAGAAATAAAGCCAATAAATAAAGCCAATAAATCTACCTGGATGTGTCCATGTAGACATCAGGATACAAGCTCTACCCAAGGGGGACAGTGCCTTTTAATTGTGGGTTAGGAGTAATTTCTTCAGTGTCTTCTTGTGCTGGAAAGTATGATGATTATCCTAAATATTAGGAGCATTTTCATAATTAGCAAAGTACTTCCTCCAGCCCTTCCTACCCCAAAACTGGAGGTGTGCATAATTGCTATCCCCTCATAGTGTGCCAAAATGTAAGCATAAAGATAAATCTTTTGAAATTGGGAGGGATCACAATTTTGTGATCCCTCCCAATTTCAAAAGAAGATTTATGATCTTGATAAATATTTCTTGAGTTGCTATTTTGGGAGCTATGTGGCTTCTTTATTCAGAGAGAACTTTAGTATAAACGAGATAACACATGACAGGTCTAAAGCTGATACTCGTGGATAATTAACCTAAATAATGATAACTGGGAGTACCAGTGAACTATGGAACTGAGATGCAATATAAAGTGTTGATTTCAAAGGATATGATCACCTTCAGTTATTGGAAAATGAAATTCTATAGGTTAATAAAGAGATACAATAAATTAAAATATGCAGTTACATTGTGAATTTATATATCCTTTTAATAATCATACAGGTAGTCCTCAACTTATAACTATATTGGATCCTAGAATTTCCATCATAAGTCATAGTCATAAGTTGAGGTATCCATGTGACCAGACCCAATTTTATGACCTTTTCATTGCAATGACTGTGAATGCTACAGTGAACACAGTAGTTGTTAAGCTAATCAATCAGTAATTAAGTAGGACTACATGTATAGTACAGTAGTCTCTTGGTGTAACTGAACCATGAATCTATGGTTTTAGGCAGGGAAGAATTGAGTATATTGGGAAATTTGATGTATTGTGTGTTTTCACTACCTTGAGCTATCTATGAAGTAATAAAGGGAGGATAAAATAATTGAATAAATAAATAACAATATGAATGTTATTTTGAGTGCTGAAACTATGTTATTCACTGAAAAGCCAAAGGATTTACTGGATAGATTGTGTGAAATGACACACAGTATGGATCTGAAAATTAATGTATCAATGCTCAAGTTATGTGAGAGGGAAAAATGAGGTGAACGACTGCAAATTGTACATGAATGATGAAAAACTACAGCAAGTAGATTAATTTACGTATCCTGATAGAATGTTTACCAGAGATGACAAAATGGATGGAAGCATTTTATTATGTGCTGGGCTCTGTACTAGGTACTTTGTGATCTGTTACAAGGAATGAATGCTTGTCAAAAGTAATAAAAATGGATGTGTACGAAGGTATATTTCTGCCTGCTGTATACTATGAAATAAGACTTGGGTGTGCCGGGAGAAACGTTGTTGTTAGCTGCGAATTCATGTCCGACCCATTGCAACCCCATGAACAACGTTCCTCCAGGTGTTCCTGTCCTTTACCATCTTCTGTGGTCCATTTAAGCTCATGCCTACTGCTTCAGTGACTCCATCCAGCCACCTCATTCTCTGTCATCCCCTTTTTCTATTGCCCTCAATCTTTCCCAGCATTAGGCTCTTCTCCAGTGAGTCCTTCCTTCTCATTAGGTGGCCAAAGTATTTGAGTTTCAACTTCAGGATCTGGCCTTTTAAAGAGCAGTCAGGGTTGATCTCCTCTAGGACTGACCGGTTTGATCGCCTTGCCGTCCAAGGGACTCGCAGGAGTCTTCTCCAGCACCACAGTTCAAAGGCCTCAATTCTTTGGGGCTCTGCCTTTCTTATGGTCCAACTTTCACAGCCATACATTGCAACTGGGAATACCATAGCCTTAACTATACACACTTTTGTTGGCAGGGTGATGTCTCTGCTTTTTATTGTGCTGTCTAGATTTGCAATGGCTTTCATCCCCAGGAGCAAGCATCTTTTAATTTCTTGGCTGCAGTCCCTGTCTGTGGTGATCTTGGAGCCCAGGAAAATAAAATCTGTCACTACCTCCATTTCTTCCCCATCTATTTGCCAGGAATGCCATGATCTTGGTTTTCTTAATGGGGAGAAACATAATCATTCTATAAATGGAATGGGCAAAAAAGAGGAGTTGCAAAGTGAAGAATGAAGAGGTGCTGAATGAATGTGAATTCAATATTCCAGCGAGTGACCAATAAAAAAAATAAAGACTGCGTAGTGGCATGATCCTATGAGGACTGAATTGCAAAACCGTAAAGGAATGAAAAGGAGGATCATGAGTGGAGAAGGTTGATATGATGGAATGTTGTCGACATTCCCAGGAGGGAAAAAGTGCATTCTACTATCAAGGGAGAGTGCAATTCTGTGTGAGAGAAAGAGAATGACAGCCCCTCTCTAGTAGTTCCCATAGTATACATTTTATGGTGCAAGCAGTCTGATTTAGTTTGGCAAGATTTTATCTATTAGTGAGGAACAATAAGGGAAACTGCTCAGAAGAGTGATATAGCAGAAAAGGCATGTTGTGAATATCATTTGCCAAGGACTTACCTTTGCTGGATGACAGGCAGTGGGTCTTCTCTGCTATGGTGCCCGCCTTGTGGAACATCCTCCTTTCACCCTGTAATATGACCATTGTAAAGATAGCTATCCCTACTTGTTTGGGGAGGGGGGTGTTACATAATATTCCCAAGACTATGCTCTTTTCTGAGTATGTCTTTCACAAATAAGCATTTTTTTTTGGGGGGGGGTTGATCCATGGTGCTCTGAGCTTGGTTGTTTTTATTACAGATGTTTTGTTACCATACTAGGTAATGAACCACCGCTAGCACTGCTGATGTTGTGTAGTTTGACTTTGCTGGTATCTTGGGATATTAGCCTTCATGGTGATTTTTTCTATACATTCTTCCTCTTGCTATTGGCCTATATTTAAGCCTCTGGAGACTTTCTTTTTATCACAATGTAGAACTGTTATCTGGATGTCTAGATTGTAGTAAAGGAATAAGGAAATAAGGGGGGGAATTAAGAATTGTTCTCACAAATCCATTACTTTCTATGGAAGCTACTGCAACATTGGTCAGGACAAGATTTCTTTGCTTTATAGAATTCTCTTGTTTTTTTAGGAATGTTCCATCCCCCTTTTAATTAAAAAGGTAAAGGTTCCCCCGCACATGCGTGCTAGTCATTTCCGACTCTAGGGGCTAGTGCTCATCTCTGTTTCAAAGCCGAAGAGCCAGCGCTTGTCCGAGGACGTCTCTGTGGTCATGTGGCCGGCATGACTAGACGCCAAAGGCGCACGGAACGCTGTTACCTTCCCACCGTAGTGGTCCCTATTTTTCTACTTGCATTTTTACGTGCTTTCGAACTCCTAGGTTGGCAGAAGCTGGGACGAGTAACAGGTGCTCACCCTTTTGATTATGTATATATTAATCATATGCTTTAGACAAGTTGTTTAGGTTATGGATAGTGAAAACTGGCTATATCTCTAACAAAGAATAGGATTACATTCTTCTAAGTAGTTGAGTCTCACTAAGTTTCTACTCTCCTCAGGAATAACAATTCATAAAAATGTTATTGTTAGCTGAAATGGTCAGATGTGGGAAAACCGTTATACCCAATAGTAAGTTTGCATAGTGCTTACATGAGAAAGAGTTTGAATTGTATTGAAATTATTATTAATGTAGCATTGAATAATTTGACCTTCATGATTTCAGGATATTCAAGTAACTGTGACTAGAATCTGTAGACAGTCTCATGAGAAAAGACTTGAAAGACACATTGATAATTTTATGTTTAAAGGTGGAAAAGATTATGGTTGTTGCCTAGCTACATAATAATGCAACAGAGGACTGGCATTTTCATGTGTGAAAATAAAATGCTTTCATAGCATGAATCCACAGGGTGTACTCTCAGGAACACGAGGATAAGTACTTGGAGTGGAAGCCATTTTGATCCCTATTTGGAATGTAAGCGGCAGAGTCTGAATAATTCTTCTTCTTCTTCTTCTTCTTCTTCTTCTTCTTCTTCTTCTTCTTCTTCTTCTTCTTCTCCTCCTCCTCCTCCTCCTCCTCCTCCCCTCCTCCTCCTCCTCCTCCTCCCTCTTCCTCTTCTCCTCCCTTCTCTTCCTTCTTCCCCTCCCCCTCCCCATCTCCTCCTCTTCCTCCTTTGAATTTGAATTTAAATAGTTTTCATTCAGGAATGCCAAATGATTTTTAGGCTAAGGCTGTGCTTGACAAAGTTAACAGCCATGCTCTCCAATGTACTCAAGTGTGAGATACTCCTTGAGAAACAGAGCGAAATGCTGGCTAATGAATGGTCAGATAAGAGGAGACATAATCCACTGCTGCATAATGGGAGAAAGTCTCAGAAGCGGCCTTTACTAGGATAGCTGTGGTGGCTCAGCGGTCAGAATCCAGTATTTCTCCCGACTGCCAGCATTTTGATTCTGACTGACTGAAGCCTTCCATACTTCCAAGGTCAGTAAAATGAGGACACAGATTGTTGGGAGCAATACGCTGGCTGTGTAAACCACTTGGAGAGGGCTGTAAAGCACTGTGAAACATTATATAAATCTTAGTGTTATTGCCATTGCTATAGCCGAAAATGCAAGTGTTCTGCAAGCTGTAGTAATAAAAATCAAGGAGCACATTCAAAAAAGTGCTCTAAGAATAAATAGGAATATGTGCAAACTAGTGATTACAGGTATGTCAACAGTGTTCAGATTGATAATGAAGACGCCAAAATGGTTAACATCTGTCTTTTAGGATCAACTATTGACTATAAGAGGTGGCTGATAGAAAGATACTGACTAAACATTAACTTTTTTGGGAGGGTGGATATCACATTAAATATGACAATACATCAACAGTTAGAGGTACTCTGGGAATTTTGTCTAAGATTTCAGGTCCCCCATGGCATTAGGTTGAAAAGATGGATAGAAAAAAAGAGCTAATAAATAATATTTATTTATTTATTTATTTATTTATTTAGCATGGGGCATTTCCTATATATCTGCCTATATATAATGAACTTTACAAAGCTAGAGAGTGGCTGTAACGTCCTGCCTCAGCTAGAACTCCTATTGAAGAACTCTTAAAACTAGCATTGTTTCAGCAGGAACTTTTATTGAGAGCTAGTGAAAGCAGAAAGGCAAGGCAAGATTTAAAGAATTCTTATGCAAAATGTTACATTAAAACTTCCCTTTTCAAACCCCTCCCCAATGCCCAACTGTCCAGTTTGTTTCCAGCCAATCCACAGATGTGAAGTTGTTATCCACAGGAGCGATAGGGGACAGTTCCAAGGCATAGTGTCTTCTTCAAAACGGAATGGAGATAAGCCTCTGGCACATTCCTTTCCCTTTTCACATTCCAAGAGGTACATCTTAAAAAAAAAAAGGTGCTGGAACTCTCATCTTGGTGGGCGCAGGAGGTGGGGGGGCGGCGCTGCTGCGGTCACGGGTGCGAGGGGTGTTGGTGGCGGGCTGCCCCCCGGGGCCGGAGTCAGCGTGGCTGGTGCTGTGGGAGCAGCGGGGCCCGCTCTATATGGCGGGGCTGCGTGGGGCGGTCAGGGGAGGTGGTGTGGGCCAGGCAATGCAGGGCGGCCACTTAGGCACGCAGGGCGAGGCGATGGTGGCACAGGTCCACCACCAGGTAGGCCACCAGCCTGGCTGACATGGGTGAGCACAAGGAAGGAGTGCACATGGACTCCGCAGAACCCACCTCCCACTCCTTGTCTTCTCTTACTTACCTAGTTGAGATGGTGTAGTTGGGCAGCAGGGAGGGATGCAAAGTTCCTGCCAACTCGCCTTCGCTGCAGACAACTTGCCGGTGCAATGTTTGCTGGCCAGGTCTTTTGGCACGCTCAGCAGCAATTCCTATTGCTTTCGAACACCAATAGGCTTTTGAAAGCCAATAGAGGGAGTAGCATAGCTTGTGCAAAATCTTTTTTTTTTTGTGCAGAAAAGGGTGCCGGAATGCCATTCTGAGCGTTCTATGAGAAAAAAAGCCCTGCTTTTATGTTTTAATCTTATGATTTTAAAAATATGTTTTTTTCTAATGTAAGTTGCCCCAAACCTCGCCATGTGGATTACATACAAATATTATATAATCGGTAAATAAAGGTAGAACATATGTTAAATATACATAAAATGATAATATGCTTCCCTACAATTCTTGCTCAATGGCAGACCAAGGAATTAACTCGGAAAGGCAAGAGGGAAATCTAGAAGAGGTCTGTGTAACTTGTAGAAGGGAAAGGCCCACATTGATAAATTAAAAATCTTTGTGGTCTGCAAAGGAATGCTGGTGGGCTAATCAATGATTTGGTGTCTAGAGGAGCATCTACAGCAGACATGTCAAACACAAGGCCTGGGGGCCCGATCCGGCCTGTGAAGTGGTTTCATGTGGCCCCCAAAGCCATCCTGGAAACAGTGAGGGAACGGTCCCCGCTGCCTTGGCCCTGGCCCAGAGAGCCTCCTTCTGCTAGAGACCCCCAGATCTGTCCCAGTCCTGCCCAGACCCCATAGGCACCCTTGATGCCAATGATGTAGAACTGGCCATGCCCACCCAGTAGGCCATACGCACTCCAGCTGCGCCCACCCAGTAGGCCGCGCCCACCCTGGCCATACCCCCCCAGCCCCCCCGAGGGCAACCACAATGCTGATGTGGCCCTCAATGAAATTGAATTTGACAACCCTGATCTACAGTGTTGGTGTTCGTGGTCATGGTAAGCCATGGAGACACTAGGCAACATGACTTTCAGGGCAGTGGTGGTGATTTTATTACTTTTTTTTAAAAAAAAAAAAGTCTGTGCTCTGTCCAAGGGTGATTGGTAGGCTGCATGTACAGGCCTGATCTAGAATTTATTTTGGAGCATTCAACTATCTACAGCAAGCATGTCAAACTCATTTTGTTTGAGGTAGCTTCTTATAAAAGAATTGCCATTAATTTGTTTTAATAAAATAATTTAAATCAATTTTTCACTTGATTTCAAATTAAATGAATTATATTGGTTGACAATGAGATTTTTTTAGTACAATTGCCAAATGCAATAAACTGGTTTTAGGTATATGTGTGCACTCATTATTTCAACACCAATACATTTTAACAACATATTCTAAATGAATGCAAATGCAAATTATACAATTTTTTTGTGCAAAAATAAAACAAAATAACAGATTTAAGAGTTGTTATCATTAGTTATCCTTAGATAAAAAAATAATTCCATCATCGAAAACTTTGTTATACTGTATTTAACGAACAGATGCTTTGGGGTTAAAAAAAAGACTGACTACATTTGATTGTGTATCACCATGACATTAAAACAAAATTCGAACAGTGTATGAAAAATAAAGGTTCCCTAAACGTCTTCTGGCTATATCTATATATTTTTCTTGATAGCACTCTATTGCCTTCTTTTTAGCCTTTTTTTCAACTTCCCAGCTTAAAAACGGCAAGGCACCGGGAGCTGAAAGTTACAGAAACTGTTTAAGCAGATTGCTAAACAATCTGTTCACACTCAGCCCTTCTTAAATTAGCCTGTATGGATCGCATTTCCTTCGATTTGAGCCATCTGAAGGCCTGTCGCTGTGATGCATTCTGCTGCTGTGCAACCTGGCTGCCTGAAGAGAATTTGGCTCTCCGGAACAGTTTCCTTCAGCTTTGTGTGTGTGTGTGTGCAAAAAAAAAGGTGCCGGAATGCCATTCTGAGCGTTCTATGGGAAAAAAAGCCCTAGATATATCACATATAATTGAAGATTGTAATTAGTTGCGTGTGCACATTCAGCAAGTGTGATGTATTTGTGCTGGCATTTCTAGGCCTCTTTCCAACCACATCCAGAAAAAATTGTAACAAACATTGGAATTCTTAAGGCCATGTTTGGTATTTCCCAGCAATCTGTTACTGGAAGGAAAAAGCAATCTCTGCTGCGTTACTGATCCCAGAGAAGCATTTGCATGTGTGCAGGTATCCTTAGGGTGCCATAATTATGGATGAGAAATATTGGTTGCAAAGTTGCCATTTCTGAATGTAATACAGATATTTTGGACTTATTTTTGTTTCTTTGCATGTTTAATATTTTAAAAAAGGCATATGTTACTGACTACGCTTATGCACAATTGTAACATCTTTTGCTAGGATACATGACCACTGCTTTTCCAGAATGTGAAAAGTGAAAGATTGTGTGACTAAACAAAATTTTAATGTACAGATAATACCACCAGAAATTATTTTAGCCTTTTTAATAAATGTTGTTATTGATGTTAAGCTCACCATGGAAAACATCATATATTGTTATGTATATACTGTTAATTATTTAAAGACTGACGTGCAACATAACTAGATTCTAAATAATCTATTTTTCAAAACACACAACAGTCCAAACAGTAAAAGTAAAGTCCAAATTAAGAATATTTCATTCTTAAGAATTGTTTAATTTAAAGTGGTTTGTTTATTTATTTATTTATTTATTTATTTATTTATTTATTTATTTATTTATTTATTTATTTATTTATTTATTTGATTTATATACCGCCCTTCTATTTAGTTGTAATAGATGGTTAGATTCAAAATACTTTTCAAGAGTATGTACAAGATACTATTATTTTTTCTAGCATGAGCTAAATTAGACATATTACATTGAGAAAAATGTTTGTCATTTCTTTCCTGTTACCTTTATTGATTTCATTGCAGAGATATTAACATAGGAAATAGATTATTTTGTTATCTAATTTTACCTTCCAAAAGACAGAAGCAGATGAAAAATGTCAGGTTCTTTCCTGTTGGCTTTTTTGAATTAGCTGTTTTAGATTCTAAAAGTTTAGTTCCTAAAGAACTAACCCTGTAAATAATTTTAATGTTCTCCTCTAGTTCAGGCTCTTTTATGACTCAAGGACTTCAACTCCCAGAATTCCTGAGCCAGCATGGCTCAGCTTGGAAACCTCTCCCTTTCCCTTCAGCATGGCTGGCTCAGGATTTCTGGGAGTTGAAGTCCATGAGTCATAAAAAAGAGCCAAGATTGCCTAGCCCTGCAATAGGCTTTCAGAGGGAGCTTTTTTGCAAAAAAAAAAAAAAAACAACAAGGTGCTGGAGCCCCGTTCTGAGCGTTCTATGAGAAAAAAAGCCCTGGGTACATCAAAGATGGAGAGAAGAAAGTAAAGGAAATGCATCCGTGAGCTCCCCTCCCCTCCATTCAAAATGGCAGAGCCCAGAAAAAATGAATTGGAGGGGTCCTGACAGTGGCAGTATTACATCCAACAAGCTTTCACCTGTAGGCAATTAAGTTATTTTGCAGTTTAACTATAAGTGAGCTTAGTGCTTCTACATGACCTTCTGGAAAGTCCTATTATATACAGTATATCAAGAAGCATCAGTAGGTTAAAACGTCAACAATGTCCTCTGAAATTTTCAAAGGGCTGCATACAGGTTGTCCCATGACTTATAACCACAGTTGAACCCCAAATTTCTGTTGTTTAGTGAGACATCTAATAAGTGATTTTTGCCCCATTTTACGACCTTTCTCGCCACAGTTGTTAAATAAATCACTGCAGCTGATAAGTTAGTAACACAGTTGTTAAGTGAATCTGGATTCTCCATTGACTTTGCTTGTCAAAAGGTTTCAAAAGGTGATCACGAGACCTTGGGACACTGCAACAGTCATAAGTATGCATCAGTTGCCAAATATCTGAATTTTGATTACATGACCATGCTGCAACAGTTGTAAGTGTGAAAAAATGGTGAGGGCCTGTAACTTTGAACGGTCACTAAATGAATGGTCCTAAGTTAAGAACTATCTGTATATGGTAAAGCCTGTCTTGAAGAGACTCCCATTTAGCAGACTTTAGGTATAGCATATAAAGGTTTGGTTTTGACCTCATCACAAAATAATGGACAAAATCCTTAGTAGTTTGCACCAATTTATGTCATAATATTAAGTCACTGACATTTTGTTATCACTTGTGTCAGTTATGAAATTATGCTAATGATGGGGGGGATGTAATATTTATAATTGCATAATTATGCAAGTGATGTACATTGATGTAAATAATATACATTGAAATTGAATGAACATTTGGGTATAATTGACATCTTTTTCCACTCAAAATGGTCCTTTAAAATGAGTTTTACATTTATATCTTTTCTGGCCAGCTAGATTGCTAAAAGTTTTCACAATATTTACTTTGCCCAGTTTTTATATTTGGTTACCTAGGAAACAGTGGTGAGGAATTTGATTTGCTTGGTTGTCAGATGTATGGCTGAAATTTAAACTAGAGAGAAATACCCATAAAAGAATATTTGCACAAGCCAAAAGCTGACTAGATCATCTTATGAATTTTTGGCATCTCAGTCAAAATAGTGTTAAGAAGGTCACAAAAAGAAGATTGAGTATGCTTGGTGGTATATAGCTCAAGCTGGATATGGATGCATTTGAAAACGTAGAATTAAGTTCAGTTTCCTCAGCTTCAGTTAAAAATCAAATGCCAATAAAGCAAGATGAAGAATCTGAAAGTTCATATTAAATGGGGCAGCTGGATATCTGTCCACGTATTCTTTTTTTGAATCTTTAAAATATTTTTATAGGTTGATCCTTGGAATATTAATTCTGCTGAAATAACAAAGATGATTTACACAAATGGCTGTTTGGAAGGTTCAGTTGACTGGTATAAAACGGTTTGTTAATGTTCAGCTTACATTAAGATACATGGAAAAAATTACCTTACAACCTGATGGCTGAACAGTTCAATTGGGAATTTTACTCCTAGAATTCCTGATGCATTTAGAAGGCATCAACTGAGGAATATTCTTATCCTAGGGGTGGTGATTTAGGCCGTGTCCAAAAGTGTTTTTTTTTAAAGGCAACTGGACTTTGTTTTTCCTTGAAGATGTTTCACTTCTCATCCAAGAAGCTTTTCCAGTTCTGAGAATTTCAGTTCTGAGAACCTGAAGAAGCTTATTGACTGAGAAGTGAAATGTCTTCAAGGAAAAAGCACTTTTAGGACCACTGTGACCTGGATGACTGAGAAAGGCCCTGTTTTTATTTGCAAAAGAACAGTAAGATGTAACATAATTGCTCTTTGTAAAATTCTTTGTACATCAAAGCATTGAAAAATAATCATTATCTAGCCTTGGGAAATTATTTCTATTTGGTATCTCGTTCTGTTATCTTGCCAATCTAGCTTCTGTTATACTTTGAAGCAGGGGTAACAGCTTTCTTAGCAAAATATACTCTTTGGCATGTCCATTCAAAATTTCTTTATGTATTTCATTATCCATCTCTTCTTGAGTTAATAATACTGAGAATGTTTTCAAAGATATTTAAATTCCTAGTATATCTTCATTTCATTTCATTTTTCTCCTCTGGTTCTTTGTTTTTTTTAAAAAAACATTTTACAGTGTGTGATTAGATTTACCATTTTCAGTGCTTATTTAAAATGCACCTTGCCTCTAGAAGGAAATCAATATTTACAGTGCATTAGTGCCAATGAGAATTTGAAGCCTTGTGATTAGAGATCATGACTGTTTTATACAGTCTTCAAAGGAGCCTTAAGCATCAAATATGATGAGGTATCATCCAGGATTTTGTGACACTACATCGTGCCTACCAATGTCCTATTCTAATGTTTTAACTATGTAAAATAAATTGGTACATTTTTTAATTTCTTTTTAAAAAGGAGTATAATTCTGAAATACATAAATTAACCAGCGATTATATCTGTCATTCTTATTGTTGTGTAACATTTACCTAATGCATTTTACAGTGAGAAGACACTTTGGTATAGTGGTTAAGTCATCAGGCTAGAAATAGGGTGTTTATGAGGCCAAGTCCCATCTTAAACAAAAGCCAGTTGAGTGACTTGGGACATGTCACTTGGAAGTAGGTAATGGCATATTTCACTATTAAAAATCTTGCCAAGAAAACTGCAGGAACTTGTTCAGGCAGTCACCCAGAGTTAAAACTGACTTGAAGGAACAAACAAAAAATCAAACAAAAATATATACAATAATTCCTGTTCACAGTAGGAATTATAAGAGTAATTGGGTAAGGGGGGAAAGGGAGAAGTTTATTAATGATCTGTAAATAAAATTCAATAATACAATCCATTTCTGGTAGATATCCTTTTAGCAGATGAGCATATCTGGATGTTTAAAAACTTCCTAAATGGAACGTTTTTGCTCTTAGGTGCAAAGAATCAGAATTAGTCATGTAGATTGCAGCATAAATGATTTATTTGAAGCCTATACACAGCTAACTGCTGTCATTGCTAAATTGGCCTTGGATAAGTGTCAATGGAATTCAAAAGACTGGACTTGGATTTATTTATTTTTTTATTTTAATTCCATTTATATCCCGCCCTTCTCCAAAGACTCAGGGCGGCTTACAAGCTTAGCAGTAGCCTTCATTCTATGTATATGCCTGCTTATTAGGGCTTTCACACACACCCAAGCGGCATTATTACAAAGTCAGCTTACTTGCCCCCAACAATCTGGGTCCTCATTTTACCTACCTCGGAAGGATGGAAGGCTGAGTCAACCTTGAGCCTGGTGGGATGCGAACTTGCACTAATTGCAGGCAGCTGGTGTTACTTAAGGAGGCATTAGCCCATTGCTCCACCAAGGCTTTAATGTTGTGTTTGCCCGTGCAGGGACTCTAAACTGATGATACATTTTACTCCAGCTGTGTTTGCTCTTGTCCTACAATCAGAAAAGGGTTTTCAAGAGAAGAATTGATTCCTAGAGGTTCCCAAGATCATTTTTACAAACACTCCTTCCTATCCTCCACATGCTCTTTAGGGTAGTCCTGTAATTCCAGACATAGCGTTAGCTTTAGCCACCTGCCACATATATTTTCCAAGAATTTCTATTGAGCGGTTTCATTCCAGAAGCACTCTTGAAAAAAAATGCTATTGGAAGCTGATTGATTCTTTCACAACATATCAGTTTCCTATTCAGTGATTTATTTAAAATATTAATGATTTTGATTAAACCTAGATAGGTGTAGCATCAGTGATAAAGAGTTGGGACAATATTTTTATTTATATAAAATTGTGTATTTCTGTGTGCATGTATATCCACTCGCAGATTTACTGTAATTCTGGCTTTAAACAATTGTCCTATTTTTTAATAATCTCTTTTTAAAAAGTACTCCATTATGTTTCCCCAGTTTAGGCATTCTAATTGGTTTTTCTGTAGCAAAAGTGTATACGGCACTTGCATTTAAATATAGATTCAGCTTCAGGGGAGGAGTATAAACTGGCAGCAGACTCACTTTACATCATACCTTCTCATTACCCACATGCGTAAATCTTTTGGGAGAGCAGAGAGACACTTGAAAAGATGTTTCATTGCCCAACTGGGTAACATCATCATTGCTGTAGGAGAGTGGGGTTTGCTCTCAGTTTATATACAAGTGGCTTGCTCTGGTTCTCCAATGACTTTCTGCCCCACTCCCTTTTGGCACTGATGATGTTTGGTGAAGTGTGAAGTGGTGACTGCAGGGAGGCAACCAAATTCAGAGAGCACCAAGGACCTTGAAGAAGAAGCACTCGACCAGTTTGAAAGCTTGCCTCCAGAGGTTGTGGGTGCTCCATCATTGGAGGATTTTAAGAAGAGATTTGTCTGAAATGGTCTCCTGCTTGAGCAAGGGGTTGGACTAAAAGACCTCCAAGGTCCATTCCAACTCTTTTATTCTGTTATTCAGAAGCAGCAAAGCAATATTTGTTTCATTATACTTAACACCTGTTCTTGAGGAATTCCAAATGAGAGTTTGGGAATCATTAGCTAATCAGTGAATGTATTATTACAGGCTTCATTACTTTTGATTTATTTTTACATGTTATAATTTTGAGGTTATTAGGCAGTTAGATGTCCAGCAAAAATATGCAGAGTTACATATTCAAATCTGGATAAGGATTTGGATTTTTAAAATCACTTTTATTGCTTTGTTTTTGATGTCTAGAAGGAATTGAACTGGGAAATAGGATGGAGAACTCGGATCAAGAAGTATATTCATTATATATTCCATTACTAGATTCTAAATCTTCCATTATTCACACATAAACAGACTTGCAAATATGCCGAAGTAATTTTTTAATAAGTGTATCATGGGGAAAAATGGAGATGGAATGCCACAATATAAAGGAATATACATACATACATACATACATACATACATACATACATCTCCTCCTACCTCCTCGGCCGCTCACAGTCGGTGTTGACAGGAGGACAAAGGTCCACCCTGAGATCTCTCATTTGTGGAGTCCCTCAGGGGTCGGTCCTCTCTCCCCTCCTGTTCAACATCTACATGAAGCTGCTGGGTGAGCTCATTCGTGGTTTTGAGGTGGGGTATCACCAGTACGCTGATGATACCCAACTTTTTCTTTCCACCTCTAACCAACCCAGTGATGCCCTCGCCATGATGCCCTGTTGCCTAGAGGCGGTCTGGGTTTGGATGGGGAGAAACAGGCTTCATCTCAAGACTGACTGGCTGTTCATACCGTCATCTCGGGCTGACCAGTTTTCTCCATCATTAACAATAGGGGATGAGGTGTTACCCCCCGTTGATAGGGCTCGCAACTTGGGCATCCTCCTGGATTCACGGCTCAGTTTTGAAGATCATATAGGAGCCGCGACCAGGGGGGCTTTTGCCCAGATTCGCCTGGTGCGCCAGTTGTGGCCCTATCTGGACCGAGATGCCCTACACACAGTCACTCATGCACTTGTGACCTCCCGGTTAGACTACTGCAATGCCCTCTACATGGGGCTGCCGTTGAGGACCGCTCGGAGGCTTCAACTGGTGCAGAATTCAGCCGCGCGAGTTGTGATGAGAGGTTCCCGATACTCCCATGTAACACCTCTTCTCCGCGAGCTGCATTGGCTTCCAGTTGCCCTCCGGGTGAGATTCAAGGTGCTGATAATGACCTATAAAGCCCTAAATGGCTTGGGTCTGGACTATCTAAGGGAACACCTGCTGCCAGCATCATCTTCCCATCGTCCTGTGCTCCCCCACAGGGAGGGCCTTCTCAGGGTACCACCGGTTAATGAATGCTGGTGGGTTATTCCCAGGGGAAGGGCGTTCTCTGTGGGTGTGCCTGCCCTATGGAACCAACTACCCACGGAACTTAGGACTGTCCCCGACCTCCACTCATTTCACCGGGACCTGAAAACCTGGCTCTCTGAGCTGTTCGGTTCAGACTGTGGGGTTGTTAATTTAATTGGGTTATAGGTTTACTTTTGGGGCTTGAATTTAATTGTTTTATTTGATTTTTGATTTTATTTTTTTGTATTTCATTGTTCTAACTGCTCTGTAAACCGCCTTGAGTCCTATGGGAATAGGGCGGTATGCAAATTCAATTAAATAAATAAATAAATACGCGCACGCGTGCACACACACACACACACACACACACACACACACAGTATACCATTATGGAAGAGTGTCATTGGAGCAAAAACAGATTGGAAATTGGGAATAAAACAACTGATATTATTACATTTTAATGTAAGATATAGTGTGGTCATGTGTATAAAATTTTGTATATTTCTGATAATTTGAAAAGAATATGTGGAGCCAGAAAACCCCCACACATGGACACACACATACATACAAACCACATTCAACTGTCCGAAATATTCCATCGTACATCCCTTGCTTTTATCTAAAAACATTTGGGGTTTTTAATAATTAAAAATAATGATTTTTAAAAGGGAAATAATATTGGTTAAATTATGGTCATCTGGGGAAATAAATGATAGCACATTAAACATTCACAAAAATAGGCATTCCTTCACACAGTGCACAACAATATTTGCACAGCTTGTGTAGCTTTATAAAAGAATTAGAAAATAACTTTTCTGAGTATGTTCCCACATTTGGGACAATTAATGGTCTGAAAGTCTCTAATGGCCCATTAACACTTTTTTATGGATCTCAAATACTAAAATAATAATAATAATATAAAAATTACCCCTCGGTTTCAAAAAGTCCACTTTGGTTTTGGAACATTGCCTATATTCAAATGTTTGGTTGCATTAGTTGATGGAAATATGCATCAAAGAACACAGACTTATGGTCTTGGTTTGAACATAAAAATAAAGCTGATTAAAATGTTTAAGAATCTCATAAATTGCATGCACATAAATTGTATGCTGTTAGGTAAGAATAATATACCTGCACAGGAATATAATTATTTTTATTCCATTTTTATATCCCAAAGGTGCTTTAAAATAGGAAACTGGATTTCTTGATTTTTCTTGAAGACATTTCACTTCTTATCTTATTCAGTTCTGGATGAAAATTAAAACATCTTCAAGAAAAACCAAGAAAGTCCAGTTGCCCTTTTAAAAGCACCTTTGGGACGACCCAAGACGTCAGAGAACTCCATAGAGACGTTCTATTTTTATATTACATTTTCCGTCATGGCTAGAAACATGTTTCTTGAAAGTTCATTTCCTGTACTGAACATCTTGAAGTGCAATAAAAATATATGGTTTTTAAGCAGGACAGGGAGATAGTGTAGTGAAAATAAATTTTATTTTTTTATTTCACTTACTTTTCCCCTTCCCAAGTAAAATATTTGAGATCTGAGTTTTTGCTTGGGTGCTGTGTGTGGCCAAATAAATTTAAAAGACCCAGTATCACACTATCCAATAAATACTCAGTGTAGCAATAATCTTTGCTTATATAAAACTTTATAGTTGGAACTATGGTGCCCTGTTGTCTTTATGCCAGTTACAATTGGATTTTCAGTCCTGATCAAGGCATGAATAGTCCTGTCTAAAAAGGGCTTGAAAAAGATTATGATCATTGTACATAATGGTTCATAGCTAAGGTCTCTTTTACTCTAATAAAATAGGTATTATATAAATGCCCACAACTGTATAACATCAATTGTTTTGTCCTCCCAAAGTTAGACAAGTATGCAGAATATAAGATGAAATCAATTGTGATTATTAGAGGCTTAAACAAACTTTGGAAAGAGAAGATCAAACTCTCTTGAGTTTATATGCTTAGGTAAAATTGTGCTTTGTAAGAAAGTCTGATAGCTCCAGCCCCATTTTTGCAACTTACATAACTTTAAAAAAAACATGCTGCAGAGATGTAGTGACTAACTGCCTCATAATAT
This sequence comes from Vipera berus, assembly GCF_964194415.1. NCBI lineage: Eukaryota > Metazoa > Chordata > Lepidosauria > Squamata > Viperidae > Vipera > Vipera berus. The sequence continues at coordinate 115,930,582 of NC_138205.1, read as the reverse complement.
TTTTGAAATATCCTAATTTTTCCAGGACATAATTTATTAAACCCCTGGATTATTTCTAAAAGGTGATCCACTGTAAAAAGGAGCAGCACAATTAATAGGTCCTGTTTTTGTTTTCTCCCTTATGTCATAATCATAATAGTAAAGTTGGAAGGGACCTTGGAGGTCATCTAGTCCAACCCCCTGCGTGTGGAGGCTGAATGTGTGGAGGCTGAATCTGCAATCCTTGTGAAATAACCTGATCCAGAAATTGCTTATGAATGACTGATAGTGAAAGATGTTGCTGTTGCAGTTCTACAATATTTACCCATGGAAGATGATTGTTGTGGTGTTTTTGTAAATTATATTGATAATATTCTATTTTAGGGACAGGAATCATAAGGAAGATTGTAACATCTAAAGCCAAGTTTATTATACATTTAGAGGCTATACACTACAGTAATTAAATAGTATGATGGAAGCATGCTCTTAGCTATGTATACATCCTTCAGTGTGAATAAGGACTGAGCCAAATTGCTTGTAAACACAAATGATGTGATACTCTCCTCAGTTGTCTAGAAGGGGAAAATATTATTCAGAATCATCCAGGGACTTTAGATACATCATGCCAGTCACTGTCACTTTATAAAGGGTCAGTGTGATTGTTTTTGGTTAGAATATCTTCCTTTGACTAACTGTTGAATGAGGGAATATTCAGAACTTCATAGTGTTTGTTCAAGGAAGTTCAGTGCTTAAAAAAGGGAGTACAATCCAACCCAGGATTGTATATAACCCATAAAAGCTTTGAGTCATTGCCCCAAAGCTTCTCAAAAAATTATAATCACATTACAAGTAGTCCTTGATTTATGGCTGTAATGGAGTCTGGAATTTCCATCATAAGTCATGGCGGTTGTACGTTGAGGCTTATGTGACTAATTTTATGATCTTTTTCATGGTAGTTATTAAGTGAACATTGTGGTCATTAAGTGTATCGGTGCATTTGAATGGGCATTTTTTGCTGGAAACCATCTGAGAAAATTGGTTTATGAGAAAAACTGTCATAAATCATCTCACAAAATCACAAAATGCTGCAACTGGCCATAAAAGTTAATTGGTTTCTAAATATCCAAGTGTGTGTGTATGTGTGTGTGTGTGTGTGTGTGTGTGTGTGTGTGTGTGTGTGTATTGGTTATAGGGGGATCTGTTGTAACTTTAAACAGCTATACTGGAATAATTGATGTAACTTTGAACAGTTGCTAAGTTAAATTGATGCAACAGAAGGGGAGAATTATTAAATACACAAAGTAGTGTATTAATTGAATTTAACTTATTTTTTTAATTCTGCCATCACCCACTGATTGCTTAGATCCTATAAAGCAGGGTTTCTGGCCTTTGAACAATGTATTCTTCCATTGATTTCATTAGATAAGTAATTGGGACTTTCTTGTATTCTGCAGGTTGGATATTATAACCATTTGGTTTCCAAATAAGAATAGTATGAGTGTCTCCCTTTGTTGGAAAAGTCTTGCCTCACTGTTTCTTTTTGTTTTTATCTCCTCAGATATGCCACTTCATGTACGGCGCAGCAGTGACCCAGCATTAGTGGGCCTCTCCTTATCAGTCAGCGATACCAATTTTACTTCAGAAGAGCCTTCACGAAAAAACCCTACAAGATGGTCCACAACAGCAGGCTTTCTGAAGCAGAATCCTTCTGGTGGCACAAGAAGTCACGAGCGCAAGGTATTACATTTTTTCCTGCTAGAAAGATGACATTCTTGAATGTTTCAGCATGGTTGCTTCATTTGGGAACTCATACTTCAACTTACACTGAACTGTCAGTTTTAAATTGGCTTGCTTATCTTCTCATACTGCTCTAATCGCCAAACTGCTAATCTTTTTACATTGCTCTAATCGCCAAATTGCATCACAGAAAGCTCAGGAATTGGGTTATTTGAGGCTTGATTCAACTGTTGACAGACAAGCTCTCATCAATTCTAGATTTGCTTCATGGCGTACTAGGTTGAAAATAGACTGTAGACAACCTACCTGGTTAACAGAAGTCTTTATAAATTACACCAAGATTTCTTAGTCTTTTCATGTGACATAAATTGATCGGAGTTTTTGCTCAATTACTTTGACATACAAATTTTGTATGTGTCCGTGTGCACGCACGCAGAATCTGTGTTATTGAGGAAAAACTCCAATCCATTACTGCCACATCTAAAGATTATATGTGTGTGTGTATATATTTATGTGTGTGTGTGTGTGTGCACACACACAGAGACATATATCCTCAAATTTCATTATCTCTAAACTTCAGAGTTGACTACCTGATGGTCATAATACTATTTTGAAAAAAAATCCTTTATTATATTGAATATGCTGTATTAGTTTGGAGAAGATGTGATGTAGTGAATATTTTTTATTTTACCTTGTATAATTCTAGGTCATGTTTAGGTTTATAAGCATAGTTGCTTGTTCAAATACATATTTTCACATATGGGAGTACTTAGGTACATCAATTTTTTCTCTCTCTCTATTCTGTTATACACATGAAGTTGACTTCGTTTTTTTACAAGCAAAGTGAAATCCACATTCCTAAACTGGATGGCTTCTTAGTTATGAACACTGAAATGAATACCACAGTCTTGCAAAAGTATGAATATAAGATTTTTCTTAGGTTATTTTACTCAAAAATATGGACCCTAAAATGCTATTGCTTTCTCAGTGATTCTGGATTTCTACTATTCTAACAAGGTTGTATCATTTAATTGCAGAAGTCCTTTTGTACCTTTCTCCACAGAACAATGAACAGATACATATAATAAGGCTACTAATTTAATGGCATCATTTAAACTTCCAAGAAATACGGACACCCAGTGGGTGCTATTATTCCCACCAACCTATCATAATTTTTCTGGGTTCAGTATCTCCAGATAAACAATGAAACTGATGACTAAAGAGATTGGTGTGAAGCACTTTTTGCTGTATATTGTTATTCTTAAATGGGAGACATCAAAGACATTTTTTTCATTTTTGTTTAGTCCCTCTGCAATTTCTTCTTTGACCTAATTCTGTCTGTAAAAGTATTTTTCTTTAGCAACGTGATATTATTTCAATTTCAAAGCACAGTTATAGGAACCCAGGCAAAACAAAGACTGCAAGTTAATTGGTTAATTAATGAAATTTTTATACACATGCTGACACTGCATCTAAAAATAATGAAAGAAAATGAATACACACATGCATAAGTACCCCTAAGTAGATAAGGTTCAATATCACATGTATTTTATTTAAACTGACAACTGAGTGGATGAAGGAAAGCATTTTTTAAATTTAGAATCCTTATTTTTATCTTTTATTCTCTATCTACCCTTATCATTTCTCTTATTAATAAATGCTTTTGTTCTTGTGATTATTGAGGTTTTTCTTTCAGTCCATAGACAAAAGCTTTAATGCTCCCATTTCTTCTTTGTAAACCTGTAATATGAGAGAGCACCTAAAGAGTTAAATCCTTTATTATAAAGTAGTTACTCCACAGTAATGTATGTTTTTCAATAGTTGTGTTAGATTATATTTAAGTTAAGTGCCTATACCTGATTTCCCTATTTTTTCCTACAAATAATTTTGTGTACTGAAATATTTTGATGTCTTCCATTTGTCCTTTGTGCCCTGTGCAAAAATCTTTCATCAGGTTTCCTGCTTTAATGTAAAGTAAAAATGTAAAGAGGTTTCTTGCGATGTTCACTGCAAAAAAAATCTGTAGCTAATGTCAACCTTTTTTTTTAAGAAGAAAACTGCTGTAGTAGAAAGATGTCTCTTGAGCATTCTTGATTGGCACTTTGTCTGGAAAATTTTCCTTGCTACACCTGTAGTCTCTTAATATCCCATATGTCTAATATGCTGTACACTTTTATGAATTGAACAGACTCTAGTACCACTTGCTAAATTAATCCTATAAACAAAGGAATGTCCAACTGTGCCTGGACCAAAACTTACTTCAATCCAATCCTAACCTAAGTTTCAAATGTTCTAAGATTCACAATAAATAGATATTTTAGGAATCCATCTGTAACAAGAATGATTGGGTCATTTAGGACACTTCTATTTTTGGAAGCTCTATAGAACCTCTAGAATATCTTAGATTTAGTGAACCTAGTTTGTCTTAAAGGGAATAAGGAAGACCCTAATGTAGAGTCTCAGTAATAATCCTTATCTACAATGAAAGAATAAGATTTTTTTTGAGAGAGATAACCAGAAAAATCAAACGCTCTTTAATAGACTAAGAAGTAAAAAAGTTATATCCTGGAAGAAAGCAGTGTGAAGCTACTTCCCTATTGTTGTCAAGAAAACTCTCTGAATGTATCTATAAAATCATCAGAAGTTAAGGCCAAGTACAAGGAGTCCTGATTTATGATCACAATTCAGCCCAATATTTAAGGCAAGGCAAGGCAGGGCAAGGCAGGGCAGGGCAACCTTTATTGTCATTTTTTATTGTGGACACAATGACACACATCAAAAATGAAATTTAGTTGTCTGCTCTCAAAGTGAACACATACATGACACACACCTAAACATGCTATGTACAACATATACATACTATATACGACACGTGTAGATCTACACCCCTACCTATGCATAACATATGAATATTAAACACTGTCTATCTTTTGTGGCTAAATGAGACAGTTGTTTAATGAGTTTTGTCCCATTTTACTACTTTCTTGTGACAGTTAATTAAGTGAGTCACTGTAGTTAAGTTAGTCACATATTTGCAAAGTGAACTGGCTTCTCCATTAACTTTGCTTATCAGAAGGTCACAAAAAGTGATCACATGACCTTGGGATACTGCAGCCGTCATAAATGCTACCATCATAAATATGAGCCAGTTGCCAAATGTCTCAATTTTGATCACATGACCATGGGGATACTGCAACAGTTGTATGAAAAATGGTCATGTCTTTTGTCAGTGCCATTGTAACTCTGAATAGTCTTTAAATGAATGGTTGTAAGTTGAAGACTGCCTGTAGGTAGAGACTTTCCCTTTGTGGTTTGCCTAGCTATAGTTTTACCCAGGAGCAGACTTGTGAAAGTATGTGCTTAATTCTCAAAGAGAGGTAAGGAAAGCTATGGAGAAGAGACCTCTCTTACTTTGAATATGCAGCTTTTTGATTTGGAATTTTTTTGTGTTCAGATTAATACAGTATATATTTCAGAAATACATAAGAAAAGGACCCTGGTAGCAAGCCACATACTGCAGGAAAAAATGCAAACGTTTCCCAGCTCTTGGTTTGTCCCAGACACAAACTTCTACCAGACATATGTACAGAGATTCTCAGTCATCCAGGTCATGGTTGTCCCAAGGGTGCTTTTTCAAAAGGCAACTGGACTTTCTTTGTTTTTGCTTGAAGATGTTTCACTTCTCATCCAGGAAACTTCTTCAGTTCTGACTGAATGGTGGAGAATCAATCAGAAGAAACAAAAACAAAGCAAGTCCAGTTGCCTTTTAAAAAGTACCTTTGGGTTCTAAAAGACATGATGAGTATTTTCTGATTAATCCACTTATGAATTGGGAAGCCTCAGAGGCATTGAGTTTTGTGTTTTGAGTGCAAAAGTATTATAGTTGGTTGTGAAGTGCAACTTCTTTAATTGTTCAAATTTTGATTGTTTATAGATTTATCAAGTATTTATATTCATATGGATAACATGTCATTCAAGCACTTATATGAAATTGATTAAGGAACTTTTACACCTATATTAGGTTGGATCATCAAAGCAAATTTGAAATGTTACCTGGATCAAGTATATGCATTTAAAATTATAAAGTAGAAGTTTTGGTCTCTTACAAATCTTCAGGGGAATGAAAAATAGTGGTAAAGTCACAGAATCCCTTGACACATTCCTCACTGGTAAGCAGATTTCTGGAGGCAAGCTGTTCTATTGGTTAATTGTCCTCATTGTCAGGAAGTTTCTCCTTAATTCCAGGTTGCTTCCCTCTTTGGTCAGTTTCCAACCATTGTTTCTTGTCCTGCCCTCTAGTGCTTTGGTGAATAACGTGACCCCTCTCTTCTTTGTGGCAGCCCCTCAAATACTGGAATACTGCTATCATGTCTTTAGATGATAGACTAGCCAAACGCAAGTCCTTTAGACTAGCCAAACCCAAGTCCTGCAGCTGTTTTTTGTATGTTTTAGTCTCCGGGCGTTTAATCATCTTAGTTGCTCTTCTCTGAATTTTTTCCAAACTCTCAACGTCTTTTTTGTGATATGGTGCCCAAAGTTGGCTGCAGTATTCCAGGTGTGGTCTTACTAGGCTTTTATAAAGCAGTACTAATCCCTCGTGTGATCTTGATTCTATACCTCTGTTTATACAATCCAGGATTGCATTAGCTTTTTTGGCTGCTGCTGCACACTGCTGGCTCATGGTCAAGTGATCATCCTCTAGGACTTCAAGGTCTCTTTCACAGTTACTGTTTTTAAGCCAGGTTTTGTCCAATCTGTATTTGTACCTTTGATTTTTCCTGCCTAAATGTAAAACTTTGTTTTTCTCCACATTGAAATTCATTTTGTTGGATAGGGCCAATTGTTCAAGTTTGTCAAGATCTTTTTGGATCCTGAGTGTCATGGTTACGATAGATGAAACCAATTAAAAGAACTTGTAGGCAAATATTTCTTCCTTAAAGAACATTTTATTCAGGAAACAAAGTATCACCACTTACATAGTTGAACCCAAAACTGAGATTCCCTCCCCCAGATACAAAGTAACAAGTTACAATTCCCACCCCAAAACAGCTGTCAGAAATCTCATGCTCCAATTAATGCAAAATGCCAAAACTTTATGCAGCAATGTCCCACACAGCTGCAGTTGTTATGGCTAACTAAACCCTCATGCATTTACCCCATCTGCCCCTTCTACATCTAAACTTCAAAACAATAAAAGGCATTCTAAAAGCAAAGGTAACATGGCTGCTAATTCTCAGTTGTCATAGCGTTGACATCCATTGTCACAGTGTTGACACTGAGTTTGTCTTCCAGTGTGTTGGCCACTCCTGCCAGTTTGGTGTCATCTGCAAATTTGATGAGTTCCCCTTCAATTCTCTCATATAAATCATTGATGAAGATATTGAAGAGTACTGGGCCTAGGATGGAACCTTGTGGTACCTCACTGTTTACTTCTCTCCATGTGGATATATTGCTATTGAGGACTACTCTTTGAGTACTGATCCATCTAGTGGTGATATTTGTCTATTCCAGCTTTTTCTAACATACTAAGGAGTAGGTTGTGGTCTACTTTATCAAATGCCTTCTGAAATCTAAGTATACTACGCCCACAGTATTTCGCTGGTCTATTAGTTTAGTCACTTTGTCAAAGAATGAAATAAGATTGGTTTGGCATGATCTGTTTTTAACAAATCCGTGCTGGGTACTAGTTATAACTTTGCTTGCTTCTAGTTTTTCGCAGATCTATTTTTTGATTATCTTTTTTAGGATTTTCCCAGGTCTTGATGTTAAGCTGATTGGTCTGTAGTTTTCTGGGACCCTTTTTTTCCCTTTCCTAAAGATGGGAACCACATCAGCCCTTTTCCAATTCTCAGGTACTTCCCATGTGCTCCAGGATTTTTGAAAGATGTGGTGCAGTGGTTCTAAGATAACATCTGCCAGCTCCTTCAGAACTCTGGGATATAATCTGTCGGGTCCCGGTGATTTATATTCGTCTAGGTCAGATAGGTTTTCTCTTATTATTTTCTTGCTTATTTTAATTTTTGTTTCTAATTTGTCTTTTGCAGTGGTTTTTTTTTTTGGTATGTTGGGCTATGGTTTCTCTTTGTGTGAAGACTGATTCAAAGTATGAATTAAGCAGCTTTGCTTTCTCCCTGTTGCCTGTTATTCCTTGCCATCTTCTCTCTTTAGTGGGCTTACAGTTTCCTTGACTTTTTTTTGTTAATATGTTGGAAGAAACTTTTTTATTATCCTTGATTTCTGTTGCAAGTCTTTGTTCATTATAAGCATTTGCTCAGAGTTTTAGGCTTCCAAGCTTTTAGACTTGTGCTGGAGACACATTCTGGTGAGAGAGAAGTTCCCCTGGTATGGGCTTCAGTACAAATCCAAAAGTTCAGAAGACTAAACCTCTGGTCCCAGTGACTGACCAGATTGGATCCTGAGACATTATCCTGGGACACGTATATTTGCCTTCATTCTTGATTGCTATTATTTAAGACTGTAACTATAATCATGTAAATGTGGTTATATTTCTCTAAAGATCTTTTCATCAAATGTGGTAAGGAACTGAGCTACAATATCTATTCCTGGCACCCTCAAGTTTATTTTTTTCTGAACGTCTAAATGTTAGTGTTTGCATTTTAGCACAAAGCAGCCATATACATTTTTTTTAAAAAAAAGGAATAGAAAATTAATGCCACCCAACTATGTTTACATTTCTTTGCATCATTAGCAGCTGAACATTTGCTTTTTTGTCTTACAAGATATTTTCCTGAACTTCCCTGAAGCATGACATCTGTAGAAATGAGCAGAATGACCAAATGAAAAGGAATTTAGTTGCTTTAGCATAGTCACTGGGAATTTGGACACTAAGGAATATTAAATCAGTAAGATGGGACAAATATTGCAGTGTGGATGCAACAGATATTAATATGTCATTTTTAAAGCTTTTCATGAAGTTGATAATTGTAAAATAGAAGATCATTGTGCATCTAAGTAATAATTCAATGAATGCCTTAAATATACAGTGATTTACTTTTTAATTGCAGAAACTGAATGTTCAAAAAGTGAATTTTTAGTTATGGGGATATTTCCTCCTTTTCATACTGGGGAAAACTTCCCATGTCTGTTGCAGAAAATTACACAACTGTGATAAATATGGACAGATAATTGATGTAACATCTTTGAAATCCAGACTGCATCTTATTTATTTATTTATTTATTTTTGGGACTTATATGCCACCCTATCTCCCGAAGGACTCAGGGCGGCTAACAACAATAAAAAATACAATAATACAAAAGTTAAAAAAGAATTAAACTAGCAGCCCCAATAATAAAATTAAAAACATTTTAAAAATCCCTGTCGTCAGTCCAGGTCAGCCTGATGGAAAAGGAATGTTTTAAGGCCGCGGCGAAAGGACCGGAGATCTGGGGCCATCCAGAGCTCAAGGGGAAGTTGGTTCCACAGGGCTGGCACTCCCATAGAGAAGGCCCTCCCGCTGGGGGTCGCCAGCCGACATTGTCTAGCTGACGGCACCCTGAGGAGGCCTTCCCTGTGTGAGCACACTGGGCGATGGGAATTCGTTCCCGGCAGCAGACGGTCCTGCAAATATCCTGGGCCTAGGCCATGTAGGGCTTTAAAGGTAAGTACCAGCACCTTAAATCTCACCCGGAGGGCAACTGGTAACCAATGCAGCTCACGCAGGAGGGGTGTAATATGGGAGTATCGGGATGCTCCCATCACTACCCGCGCGGCCACATTCTGCACCAGCTGGAGCATCCGGGTGGTCTTCAAGGGCAGCCCCATGTAGAGAGCATTGCAGTAATCTATACAGGAGGTGATTAGCGCATGAGTGACTGTACGTAGGGCATCTCGGTCCAGATAGGGGTGCAACTGGCGCACCAGGCAAACCTGGGCAAATGCCCCCCTGGCCACAACTCCTATATGATCTTCAAAACTGAGTCATATATCCAGGAGGATGCCTAAGTTGCGCGCCCTATCAACGGGAGGTAACACCTCTCCTCCCATAATCAAAGATGGAACCTCTTGGACTAAACGAGAAGCCAGTACGTAAAGTCTTAGCCGGGTTGAGCTGGAGCCTGTTCTTCCCCATCCAGATCCGTACCGCTTCCGGGCAATGGGACATCACGTCAAGGGCATCGCTGGGTTGGTTCGGGGTGGAGATGAAAGGCTGGGTATCATCAGCATATTGATGATACCTCACCCCGAAACCACGGATGATCTCACCCAGTGGCTTCATGTAGATGTTGAACAGGAGGGGCAAGAGGACCGACCCCTGAGGCACCCCACAACTAAGGGGCCTTGGGGTTGACCTCTGCCCTCCTGCCAACACCATCTGCAAATGGCCCGAGAGGTAGGAGGAGAACCATTGTAAAATGGTGCCTCCCACTCCCAACCCCTCAAGACGTCGCAGCAAGATACCATGGTCGATGGTATCAAAAGCCACTGAGAGATCTAAAAGGACCAGGACAGAGGAATAACCCCTATCTCGGGCCTGCCAGAGATCATCCACCCGCGCGACCAATGCCATCTCCGTGCTGTACCCGGGCCTGAAACCCGATTGGTATGGGTCCAGATACTCAGTTTCCTCCAGTACCAAAGGGAGCTGCTGTGCCACCACACTCTCAGCAACCTTCGCAAGGAAGTGAAGGTTGGAGACAGGACGAAAGTTATTTAAAATAGCTGGATCCAAGACAGGTTTCTTGAGGAGGGGCCTCACCACCACCTCCTTCAAGGTGGCAGGGAAGCACCCCTCACTCAAGGAAGCATTAATAACTGCCAGGAGCCAGCCTCGTGTAACCTCCTGAGCCACATAAACCATCCAGGAGGGACACGGGTCCAACAAACACGTGGCGGCACTTAATTTCCGCATGATCCTGTCCACCTCATCTGGAGTCACAGGATCAAACTCCTCCCAAAAGTTATCGGCCAAACCCATCGCTTCCCCCTCGTCAGATACTGCCCAATCGGAGTCCAGACCAGCCCGAATCTGAGCGATTTTATCCACCAGATACTTACTAAATTCCTCGGCCCATCCCCACAAGGGGTCCTCCCCCATCCCCTGATTTAAAAGGGAACGGGTCACCCTAAACAGGGCAGCTGGGCGGTTATCTGCAGACGCAATGAGGGTGGCGAAGTGAGCATGCTTCGCCACCTCCATTGCCACAAGGTAAAATCTAAAAAAGGATCTTAACTGTGTTCGGTCAGACTCGGACCGACTGGACCTCCAAATGCTCTCTAGGCCCCTCCTCTGGCACTTCATCTCCTGCAGGTCCATGGAAAACCAAGGGGCCAACCGGGATCTGCACCGGGTCAGAGGCCGCAAAGGCACAACGTGGTCGAGAGCCTCCGAAGCAGCCTGTTGCCAGGCGTCAACTAAGGTCTTGACCGGGCTGTGGGAAAGGGAGGCAGGAATCAGTTCAAGTGCCGTTTGGAACCTATCTGGGTCCATCAGGCACCTGGGGCAGAACCACTTGGTCGGTTCCGCCTCCCAGCAGCGGGGGGTGGCATGATGGAGGCCCAGCCAGAGGAGATAATGGTCTGTCCATGAAAGGGGTTGAGAGGTTGGAGTATCCCCACCCAGACCATTAAGCCACTGCCCAGAGATAAAAATAAGGTCAGGCGTGTTTCCCCCCTCATGAGTCAGATCCTGAATAATCTGGGTCAGGTCCATGGCCATCATGGAAGCCATGAACTCTTGGGCCACCCCCAACGCACCACCCAGGGAAGGCAGGTTAAAATCCCCCAGAACCATGAGTCTGGGAAACTCAATCGCCAGCCCCGAGAGAGCGTCGAGTAGCCCAACTGACCCCCAGGGCCCCACCTCAGGAGGAGGGACTCACATCTGCCTATCTGAGGGGCAGTGGCCTCCCATGGACAAAGGGCCTCCTTAATAACAACTGCCATACCTATAGCTTGGATGTACTTAGATTTTTAATTTTTCAGCCGCAAATTGGTCTTACCATTGCCAGAATATGACCTTAAATGTGCAGAAATATTTGAAGATGTGCATGATTCCAGTTTGGGTATTTTTACATAGTTATAATATTAACAGGGCAATTTTATAGAATCCTAAAAAGAGCCGGTATCAGATGCACATCATATGTGTCACAATTCATATGAATCAGTTTAATCTTTAAGTGCCATCACATTTCTTTATAACTAACAACTGAGATTTGGTATCTCTCTCCCTCCCTTTCCCTCCCTCCCTCCCTCTCTCCCTCCCTCCCTCCCTCTCTCTCTCTCTCCCTCCCTCCCTCCCTCCATTCAATCATGTCTGGTTTTCAAAGACTGTCTGGAAAGTCTGTGCAATTTTCTTGGCAAGATTTGGCATGGTTTTGTAAAAGTGTTTGCCATTGCCTCATTCCTAGAGCTAAATAAAAGTGACTGGGCCAAGATCACAAAGCCACCCAGGTGGCTTTGTGCCTAGGACAGGAGTAGAACTCATGGTCTCCCTGTCCTTAATGCGTTAAGCACTACATCATACTGGCTCTCAAAATATTAGATAACATATCTAAAAAACATTTGAACTTGTATTTTAAATCTCAGTATGAATAACTGTATGTTGAAAATAAGCAAACCTAATTAAATTAACCTTTCAATTTATTCTGTTGGTAAGCTTTTCATTTGTTTACAAAATATGGTTATCATATGAGATTGATTTGCAAAGCATGCAAATTTATTTCAAAATTGTTAACATTTATACAATTATTTTAATAAAGCTACTGTGATTAAAAGTAGGATAATGTATTCATCTACATCAGGTGAGGCATATTTCTTTTTAAAAAATCCATAGAATTCTATGCCTAAATGCCTTGTTTTGAAATCCAATAATCTACTATCAGCTTTTCATATGGGGATAATAAACATTAAGCAAATGCACCAAAACAAGTGTAAAATTAAAATTTAGAGGGAAAGAGACAGAGTACTAGTACTGTCTTCTTTTGGGGGCATTGTTATATCAAAACAACTAGTGTTTTTTATTGTAAAGCTATAAAGGTATAACCAACTATTGTTACTGCTGCTTTGGCTATTCTTTTTTTTTATTGAAAAGTTTTAAAATACATTTGAAAACATCCCCCCATTTCCCCTCCCTCCCCCTGCCACCCCCGACTTCCCAGAGCTGAATACAGGGTATTAACTTTTACCAACCTAAGCTAAAATATGCTAACTAACTAAAAAAAACAAAACACTTTAAATTCTATCGCACTTTAACTCCTCTTAAACATAACTAAATAACTAAATAATAATAACTAACTAATAATAATACTTATTCATATGCTAAATGAAACTTTTTAGTCCCATATTTATTCTGAATATAATCAATCCATCTTCTCCATTCCACAATATATCTCTGTTGCGATTGTTCTTTCAAATATGCTGAAATCTTTGCCATTTCCTCCAGGTTTGAAACTTTCAAAGTCCACTCTTCTATAGTAGGCAGTTCCTCCTTCTTCCAATATTGCGCTACCAAAAGTCTTGCTGCCATAATTAAATTCAACATCAATTTAGTATCTATAACAGTACAGTCTGTAATAATACCCAACAGAAATAACTGTGGAGAAAACCTTATTTTTTTCTTAAATATCTTCTGCATGTTCCACCAAATTTTAATCCAAAAAACTTTAATATTTTACAAGTCCACCATATATGATAATGTTTCATCATCACAACCACACCTCCAACATTTAGGCTGATAATTCGGATACATACTTGCTAATTTTTTAGGATCTAAATGCCATCTATAAAACATTTTATATATTTTTTTAAAATCCCATTTATATCCCTCCCTTCTCCGAAGACTCAGGGCGGCTTACAATCTAAGCACAAATCAATGTGCTTGGCAATAGCCTTCATTCTATGTATATGCCTGCTTTTTAGGGCTTTCGAGGCCTCCCTTAAGCGGCATTATTACAAAGTCAGCTTAATTGCCCCCAACAATCTGGGTCCTCATTTTACCTACCTCGGAAGGATGGAAGGCTGAGTCAACCTTGAGCCTGGTGGGATGCGAACCTGCACTAATTGCAGGCAGCTGGTGTTACTTAAGGAGGCATTAGCCCACTGCTCTGCCAAGGCTCTTAAATTCTCTTTTAAATTTTGTGCCTGTGTAAATTTTACATTTCTGACCCATATGTTTTCCCAGATATCCATCGTTATGGGCTCCTGAAAATTCTGGGCCCATTTTATCATGCAGTCTTTAACAAGTTCCATTTCTGCTTTGGCTATTCTTCAGTGGTTGATTAGAAAATGTTGTGATCCTCCCTCTGTGTTGATATTGGCTAAAAAAACCCCAAAGGGAAGATAAGTATTATAGATCAGGGGTCCCCAACCCCCAGTCCGTGGACCAGTCCTGGGCTGTGCCATGCCAGCAATTGGTCCATTCAAACAAGGGAGATCACGAGATGCAGACTACACACAAAACCACACCCCCTCCGGTCCACGGAAAAACCTCTCCATGGAACTGGTCCGTGATGCCCCAAAGCTTGGGGACCTCTGTTGTTGATGATGATGATGATAACAACAACAACAACAACAACAACAACAACAACAATAAAAATAATAAGTTGGAAGGGACCTTGGAGGTCATCTAGTCCAACCCCCTGCCCAGGCAGGAAACCCTATACCATTTCAGACAAATGGCTGTCCAGTCTCTTCTTAAAAACTTCCAGTATTGGAGCATTCATTGCTTCTGGAGGCAGGTTGTTCCACTGGTTTGTTCTAGCTGTCAGGAAGTTTCTCCTTAGTTCTAGGTTGCTTCTCTCCTTGATTAGTTTCCATCCGTTGTTTCTTGTCCTGCCTTCGGGGGCTTTGGAGAATAACTTGACTCTCTCTTCTTTGTGGCAGCCCCTGAGATATTGGGAAGAGTGCTATCATGTCACCCCTCAGCCTTCTCTTTGTTAAACTACACATACCCAATTCCAGCAACCATTCCTTATATGTTTTAGCCTCCAGTCCCCTAATCATCTTTGTTGCTCTTCTCTGTACTCTTTCTTAGAGTCTCGACATCTTTTTTACATCATGGTGACCAAAACTGGATGCAGTATTCCAAGTGTGGCCTTACCAAGGCATTGTAAAGTGGTATTAATACTTCACGTGATCTTGATTCTATCCCTCTGTTAATGCAGCCTAGCACTGTGTTGGCTTTTTTGGCAGCTGCAGCACACATATTTAAGAGATTGTCCACTAGGACTCCAAGATCCCTCTCACAGTTATTACTATATGATGATGATGATAATATAGATAATGATTGATGGTAATGAAGATGATGGTGACAATATAGACAAAACACGGTTTCATGATATATTTTAAGCTAAGTAAAGTGACTGTGTCTGAAGAAGATTGTGTGAAGTTCATAATGCATAGGTCTTTTGAAAAACCACATTTTAACCTTATATTATTTACATGATTGTTACTATCCATATTTTGGTCTGGAACATCCTGTTCCTCTACATTTTTCCCCCTCTTTTTAAAAAAAAACAACCAACAACAAACTAATTCAAGAATTCCTGGCCCTCAGTGGGTCAAGGGGAATTGCTAGACTCATTTCTGTCTGGACAGATCTAGAAGCAAATTGTGTCCCTCATCTCAATGTGATAGCTAGGATGTTGAGAATATCTTGATTGATGTAGGTGTGTGTGAGTTTAGCCTACATACATAGCATTCATGGTGCTTCATCATTTTTCAGTTCATGAATATTAATATCTAAGGGTATTAATATGTAAGGATATTTGTCAAATAACTAAGTCATCAAAGTTTTGGGAAGATGATGATTATGATGGAAGGAGCTGTTCTTTGGGCTGTTCCTGCCATCTACTAAATTCCATTCCGTGTTCTCTCCCACTGGATATCTTTCTGTATCTACTAGGCAGATAGTGGCTACCTGGAATAACCAATTTTTAAGATACTTAGGTTGCAAGACACACGGGGTTTGTAGGTAATAACCAGTATCTTGAACTATGTTCAGAACCAATAGTTGGTGCAGCTTCTGCAAGAGTGATATAAGATGTCAGTTGCAGAACTGATCTGCTTTTATACAGGATCCATATTTCTCACTGTGAGAAGATAGGCTGCTGGTGTCTAGGTTTCTGGTGTCCTGTCCCTTTAAGACTGCTTCTGACCCCATCTAGCAACTAGTGGCTATAGAAGCTGAGCAATGAGACAGATAGAAATAGTGGTGTTGGTGTGAGATGGAAGATGCTTTGTGTTTGTTTGGGAAACTAACACCTTAAAGCAGCCTAAGGCAGGGGTGTCAAACTGCCGGCCTGCGGGCCGGATGCGTCACACCAAAACTGTGCCCATCCCATTGCCGGCAATGGGAAAAAAGTCTCGATATGTTGTGACACGTCACGTGACATTGCAAGTTTGACACCCGTGGCCTAAGGCAAATAGAAGAGTTACTGTTTTCCAGAAGTACAGGACTCACAAAGAAAAGTAGTGGAGGAACAGGAGTTGTAGTAGAATTCGGGAAGAGTGTTGTAGTAAATAGTAAATATTAGCCTTTAAGTACTTGTGGGTATATTATCTAGAGGCCAAGTAGGGTTGTTTTGGCTCTCAGGGATTTTGGAGTCCACTGAACTGGGAATCTTCTATCCAGTCTTCAATAATATAGTTCTAGCCTATTGACCCAAGGACCAGATATTGATGGAAACATCTTTTGTAAGAAATATATGCCTTGTGTTCTATATCACTCCAGCTTCCCTCCCTCCCACCCACTTCCCTGCAGTGATCTTATTTAACAAAACATGGGAAAGTGGAACATGAGAATAGAAAATGATCACCAAAATGGGTGGCAGGCGAGGTCTTTGACAATTATAAAATGGAAAAGAGGAAAAATAACAATGTTGGAGAAAGCAAGTGAGCTGTAAATTTAGAAACTTTAAATGCTGCTACAGTGTGATAGAGAGCAAAAGGGCTTAAATACTGTAAAGTAATCATGGTATGAATAAAATAAATAAACGGCTATACAAATTGAATATAGTAATAATTTAGTTTTCATCTTGATGTATATGGACGATCTGATATCATTATTTATATAAATGTTATTTGTTATAAGAGTTCTTTTTGAAAATGCACCTGAGGAAATGAACATAGCTTTCCTTTGTTTTCTTTGGTGTTTTTTATTTTTGTCTTATTAAAATTATCCCCATGACAAAAGCTATGCTTCTGCTCCGTAATTACATTACATCAATCAGTGCATATGTTTTGTTTGTTTTGCATTATCTTTATTGAGATTTTACTGGGAAATTAAGGAGAATGAGGAGCAATAGGGAAAAATCTGCCAGAATTCCTGAATCTTGGGAATGAACATGATCTGCACTTGAAGAATTCTTAGTTTAGCCCAGTGTTTCTCAACGTGGGCTGGCTTTAAGATGTGTGGACTTCAATTCCCAGAATTCTCCAGCCAGCAATTCTGGGAGTTGAAGTCTACGTATTTTAAACTTGGCAAGGTTGACAAATACTAGTTTACCTTGTTGTATAGATATACGAAGGGACGCGGTGGCTCAGTAGGTTAGGACGCTGAGCTTGTCGATCAGATGGTCAGCAGTTTGGCAGGTCGAATCCCGAGTGAGCACCTGTTACTCGTCCCAGCTTCTGCCCACCTAGCAGTTCGAAAGCACGTAAAAATGCAAGTAGAAAAATAGGGACCACTACTGTGGGAAGATAACAGCGTTCCGTGCGCCTTTGGCGTCTAGTCATGCCGGCCACATGACCATGGGGATGTCCTCGGACAAGCGCTGGTTCTTCGACTTTGAAACGGAGATGAGCACCGGCCCCTAGAGTCAGAAACGACTAGCATGCATGTGTGGGGGAACCTTTACCTTTATAGATATACCACTGGGCATTATCCCAGTTGCAAGACTTGCAATAAATAAAGAAAAATAACTGTGGCCTTTTGGTTTTGGATTATACTTTCATCCACAATTTGAAATCAGATAATCCACATTTTGGATTCAGATCTTTCAGTGCCACTATCAAAACAAAATGTTTGTTTTTTAAAGGAGAAACATTTCCCCCCCTCCCCCACCACTTTACCTTAGTAATTTGTTCTTCCTCCTCTTTTCACCCCTCCATCTTGGTTTGGATTAGATACAGCTGATCTTTCTCAACTAAAAATAAAGTATATTTAACTTTGCCGGTTGCATTTCCTGAGCCTAAATCCATTTAAATATGACTTAGTCCTTTTAAAATATTCTAGCATTTTCCTGGCATAGTTAGTTTTACACACACACACACACACACACACACACACACACACACACACACACACACACATACACACAAACACACACGTGTCAGATTGGTTCTTCAAGTTCAGAGGTGTCAAACTTGCAACATCACGTGATGTGCAACTGTTTCTCCATTGCCAGCAATGGGGGGGGGGCACAGTTTTGGCATGACACATCCGGCCTGTGGGCCAGCAGTTTGACACCCCTGTTCCAGTTGCAGAGAACAGGGATTTCTAAAAGGCTTTTGATAAACAGCATGAGTAAGAGGCAGTTATTTTTCTCAAATGCTTTTTTGCAGAAAGCAGAATGCAAATAGTATGGCCTTGTGAGGATTGGAAATAAATGCTTGCTCTTGTGTCTTATTTCCCAATTAAAGATACTTCTCCTATTGAAGAAGACTCTTTCTCTATTGGTATAATTTTGTAATACAGACTTTCTCTGTGTATTTTGATTAATATACACCTGGAATTGTGCTGCTAGACTTGGCTGCTTTGTTAAGCACGGCTTATGGACTTCACCTGTCTCATCTGCTTTAGTTTACAAGGTCAGAGTTCCAAAATCATCAGGAAATAGGCAGAGTGTTCAATTGCATTGTAGAATGATAAAATAAATTGAACCTACCCAGAGGGGAATAGAGACTGCCAAACAATGGTGTCCGTCTCATTTAATATATACAAACATTTGTAACAAGTCACTTGCTGACGGACACAATTAGCCTCTATGTCCTTATAATAGAGCCCTGAAGTCCTGAAACGTGTGCCTGACATCCATATAAACAGAATAGTCCCAAAATGCCTTTTGTTTCCAAGAATCTAGGTAAAAATTGCTATTCTATTTTTTTTCTCTCTATCTCTTCACATACACATTAGTCCTTCAACTCCTCTTACCTTTCATAGTAAATGATATTCTGCAATAATATGCTTTTCATGCATGGAAATCTTTCTGCCTAGTAGCACATATATGAGCAAGATATCTGGTTTCTGGCTCAGCATCTAGAAAGGAGGTGAGGAATAAGTCATAATCTAGCACAGGGGTCCATGGAACTGGGCCACCCAAGCAGCTGGTAAGCATGCAAAGGAAGCTTCATTTACACGTGTGAAACAATCCCTTCTACCCACTGCCACAGCTGCCGGTCCACAGAACTTTCTGATCTTACAAGTTCCAAATAGCACCTCCAGTCTTGATTTGAACTGCTGAGAATTGGTGGCAGGGCCAAGAAGTCCTTGCCTTGATCTTAGGTTGTATTTTACTGAATTATATATACAGTGTAATGTTATACAGTCAGAAAGATTGTCTCCCAGTTCCGTATTTGCTTGAGCAGTTGACTGATCAATTATCTCAGGGCAAAATCTATTTCTACATAGATATTAGTCTTCCTTTCTATCCCTCTTCAGGCCTTTAGTTTCACAGTAGATCAAGGATAGGGCTGAAACTTGCCTCTTTTTCATGCATCTATTATTCAGTGTGCATATAAAGGAGAATGATGCTTTTCTTGAAAGTGAGCATTCTTTCTGGACTCTCCAGGGCTCTGTTAAATTAGAGTCCCACGCTTTGTGGAACAGATAACTTCTACTCATAACCTACAAATATACAGTAGCTCTTCCCTTTCCCCAAAGTTGTACATGAAAAATAACCTGCATCCAATTTGAACTCATCGTATTCCAAAAGAAGGAAGGAAACTTTTGTTGCTCAAAGGTCAGTTCAGGAAATGAGTTACCCCTTGTTCAAATACAGTAGGTCTCTTTCCTTTCTCCATCCCAGGGTCCATGATTAAATGCCACTTTCTTATAATACAGGTAGGCCTCACTTAACAACCACAACTGAGCTTTGAATTTTGCTCATTGATCATTGTGGTTGTTATGTGGGTTCCCATGTGACCTGATTTAATTTTATGGTGGTTTTTATGATAGTCGTAAAATGAATTAACACAATCGAAGTGAGTATTGTTAAACAAGGAAATAATTATTAGCTTTGCATAAACCATGATATTAAACCAACTTTTCATTGCAGTTTAATATCCTTTTTTCTATAGGAAGCTCTCATAGTTTTCGAGTTCAGATTGAACATGAAATTAGTTATTTACAGACTTCATGGCTAGTTTCACCATGTCACAAAACATTTTATTTGAATATGACATTGAATACTAACAGAAGTGAATCTAGACAACAGGAGAAACTAGTCATGGTTGTGATTTTTGTGTTCCAGAATTGTAAATTTTTTTTAAAAGTGTGTATTTATATAACAAGCGCTGGCTCTTCGGCTTTGAAACGGAGATGAGCACCGGCCCCTAGAGTCGGAAACGACTAGCACGCATGTGCGGGGGAACCTTTACCTTTACCTTTAATATAAAACATAATATATAATAATATAATACATTTTTATTTATAAAATTACAAAATGTGAGCCAATTTGGTTAAGACAGTGGATTAGTAAGTGGGAGACTATGAGTTCTAGTCCTATCATAGGCATGAAAGTCAGCTGGGTGACTTCAGGCCAGTCCCTCTCTCTCAGCCCAACCCACCTCACAGGGTTGTTGTTGTGAGGGAAGTAAGAAGAGGAAGATGGTTTGGACATGTTCACAGCCTTGGGTTACTTGTAAAAATAATAATGGGATACAAATAAATAAAATAAATAACCAAAAAGACCTAGACAGGTGGAAGAATTTAACATTTTATTTGCTGAGCCTCATTGTAACAGAAAAGTGAATATATTATCTAATGAATTTCTTATTTGAAATGGAACTTATTCTAATTTCAGACAAAACCTTTCAAGGTTGTCAAAGAACAATAATCATACACACACGCGTGCACATGCACACACACACACACACAGAGAGAGAGAGAGAGAGAGAGAGAGAGAGAGAGAGAGAGAGAGAGAGAGAGAAGAGAGAGAGAGAGAGAATAGGAAAAGAAATCAAAAGTAAAATTCAAAATTTTGCAAAATACCAAAGAAAGAAGTGGATTTTGCAGCTCCTAATTTGAATTATATGTCATGCAAGCTGTTTCTTGTTGATAATAGAATACATCAAATCCACAAATAATGGAATATCCATCATAGAAGGCTTAGCTAAAAATAGGTATTTATGGGGGGAAAAGAATTAAAAGAAAATTTATAAGACAAAGTTTGGTAAAAAAAATGATATTTTTTTTAAAAAACAAGTTTTTAAAGTTGGCAATTTCACTATTAACTTGACTGTCAAATGCCTTTTACTCTAGAGACAACTAGAGTAAAGGAGATTTAATCATATATGTTAATTTACTGCCAGTAGGGACAAGAAACATATTTCTAAGATAGTCAAGAATGCCAGCAAGGACTGTGATGTGGATACTATTGTACATCTTGGCACTAACAATCTGTCCCAAAAAGATGTACTCTCTGTGCAAAATGATTTTCAGAGCTTGTGGCAGGAACTTAGCAGTATAGGCTGTAAGCTTACTTTTTCAGAGTTTTTACCAGTGTATAAGGAACAAAATTCTGCATATAGCAGAATTCAATATGTGGCTAAAAAAGTGGTGTAAAGGGGAAGGCTTTCGTATATTACTCATGATGTCTGCAGCTGGTCCAATGAAAAAGTGTACAAAAGAGATGGCTTACATCTATCAAAGAAAGGGATTGAGTTACTCGGCAATAAATACACAGATTTTCTGGAGGAATATTTAAACTAAACAACGGGGACAGTAAGTTAATTGATGCAGAACATTCCTGTCCCTGGCAATTTAAAAATTATAGGGTTATCAGTGCATGTAATGTAGGGTGTGTGTGGTGCACTAATCAAACAGGTGATAAAAAATAGGGGAACTCAGGCACCACACAGGTTATGTAAAAAGTAAATACAGGGTCAATCAGAAAGGACTCAAATGTCTATACACCAATGCGCAGAATATGAACAGTAAGCAGGGTGAATTAGAAATTCAGGTAAGTGAGAGCAGATATAATATTGTTGCCATTATGGAAACTTGGTGAGGTGAAACCCACAAATGTAACACACAGCTAGAGGGATTTAAATTATTTAAAAGAAACAGACCAAATAAAAGAGGAGGTGGAGTTGCTCTCTCTATAAGAAATAATTACATCTCTACAGAATTAGAGCACAACAATGATGAAAACTGTCTTGAATGCATTTGGGTCAATATAAAAGGGGAAAAAAATGGCATTGCCATAGGTGTATACTATAGGCCACCCAACCAAACAGGAAATAGATGAACTTTTTGCTAATCAGTTAACTATGGTATGTAGGAAGCACATCACAATAGTAATGGGGGACTTTAATTACCCTGACATCAACTGGGAGACAAACTCTGCACCAAGTGGAAGATCAGACAGATTCCTTACAAACCTAGCAAACAACTTTGTCTCTGAAAAAGTAGAGAAGGGAACTAGGGGATTAGCCATATTGGACCTAATTCTCACTAACAGGGATGAAATAATAAAAGGTGTTGAAGCCACAGGAGCCTTGGGGGGAAGCGACCATGCAGTATTGGAATTCAACATTATGCAAACACAAGCAATAAAACACAGACAAACTAGAGTCTTGGACTTCAAGGTAATTTCAATAAACTTAGAGAGAGTTTGGGAAGGATTCCATGGACGACAATCCTCAAGGGAAAAACAACTCAAGAAGCTTGGGAAATATTGAAAAGTGAGATAATAAAAGCCCAGTCTAGCACAATACCATCGAAGAAGGAAAATAACAGTTCTCAAAAGAAACCAGCATGGCTGCATAAAGAACTCTCTGATAAATTGAAAGACAAAAAAGACAAGTATAACAAGTGGAAAGAGGGGCACATAATTAAGGCAGAATATCAGCAAATTGCCCAAGCCTGCAAAGATGAAGTGAGGAAAGCTAAGGCTCAAAATGAACTAACGCTTGCGACAAAAGTCAAAAATAACAAAAAAAGTTTCTTTCAACATGTAAAAAACAAAAAGTCAAGGAAATGATTGGCCCACTAGTGGGAGAAAGTGGCAAGAAAGTGACAAGAAACAAGGAGAAAGCAGAACTATTTAACTAATTTTTTGTATCCGTCTTTACACAAAGGGAAAAAACAGCCCAAGCTATTAAAAATAGTACCGTAAAAAATATATTAGAAACACAAGTTAAGATAGACAAGAAAATGGTAAGTGAGCACCTGTCCAGCCTAGATGAGTTCAAATCACCAGGACCAGATGGATTACACCCCAAGGTTCTCAAGGAACTGGCAGATGTGTTCTCAGAACCACTGAACTATATCTTTCAAAGATCCTGGAGCACTAGGGAACTACTGGAGGACTGGAAAAGAGCTGATGTAGTTCCCACCTTCAAAAAAAGGGAAAAAAATGGATCCAGAAAATTACAGACCTATCAGCCTGACTTCAATACCTGGGAAGATTCTGGAAAAGATAAACAAACAACGAATCAGCAAACACCTAGAGGCAAACAAAGTCACTACAAAAAGCCAACATGGGTTTGTCAAAAACAGATCACGCCAGACAAATTTTTGTCTATTGAGTTCTCACCAAGGACCTGGGATAGGCAGATGTGGATGTTTGATGGTATTGCAGATATCTTCGCAGGATTGAAGCAGTTCCTAGTAAGGCCGCCTTTTGCAATTGACTAATGACGAATTTGTCAATGCCAATGGTATTCAAGTGGTGCTCCAGTTGTTTTGGGATTGCACCCAAGGTGCCTATTACTATTGGTACTACCCTTGCTTGCCTTTGCCACAAAGTCTTTCTATTTCTATTTGTAGGTCTTTGTATTTTGTTATCTTCTCCAGTTCTTTCTCGTCTATTCTGCTGTTTCCAGGCACTGCCACGTCCACTATCCAGACTTTTTTTATCTTTCTTATTGACAATTGTTAAGTCCAGGGTATTATGTTGCAGGTGCTTGTCTGTTTGAATTCTGAAGTCCCAGAGCAGTTTAACTTTATCATTTTCTATTACTTTCTGTATTTTATGATCCCACCAGTTCTTGCTTACAGGCAAATGATATTTCTTGGAGATCTTTCAATGCACTATTGTTGCCACTTTGTCATGCCGCTGCTTGTAGTCAGTCTGTGCGATCTTCTTGCAGCAGCTTACCAGGTGGTCCACTGTTTCTTCAGGTTCTTTGCATAGGGGGCACTTACTGTCTGTTGCTGTCTTCTCAATTTTGACTGTATGCATTTGTCCTTAAGGCTTGGTCTTGTGCAGCCAGAATTAGTCCCTCAGTCTTCTTCTTCTTCTTCTTCTTCTTCTTCTTCTTCTTCTTCTTCTTCTTCTTCTTCTTCTTCTTCTTCTTCTTCTTCTTCTTCTTCTTCTTCTTCTTCTTCCTCCTCCTCCTCCTCCTCCTCCTCCTCCTCCTCCTCCTCCTCCTCTTCCTCTAGTGTATCTGGACTCAGAAAAGAGATTAAGAGTACAGTAGGAATTGTTCAGTGAAGGTAGGAATTCAGCATAGTTGATATATTTGCAATTTGCTGGAAGAATAAAAAGTGACCTCAAGAGAGACCTTGAAACAAAGATGACAAAACCAAGATAATATACTTGGACATATATATCTATATAAAATTATCAAAATGTGACAAGTTGATAGAAACAATTAAAAATTGAAAGATAAAGTAGGTGCAAAATTGCTATAAAACAATGGGAAGAGTTATAGACAACTTCTTTAAATAAACCATGTAGATAATCCAGTATTTGTGCCATTATTACTTTGATAAATATGAACAATGCTTTCCTGTTCATTTAATTATACTGAGCACTGTATCAGATACAGCAACTCCAGCATTTGTTTCTGAACACACAAGATAAATGTGCATGAACGTGCTAATACAGAGAAGGGAGAAGTTGTATAGTTTAATAATGATTATATTCAAGGCAGATTCTCATGTTTGGTTTCTTGTACATATCTGGCAAAATTCTGCAAGTATATTGAAGCCTGGAAGATTGGGAGTGGGGGAAATATCTTGAAGAAGCCAGTGGTAATTCACTTTCATTGACTCCCAAATTATGTATGGATTGTCCATTAGGTCATCAGGAGTATAATGTGACTCCAGGGAGAATTTAGTTTGTCTGTGACTTTTTAAGAGATATCTTAATAGGCAAAAAGAGAACACAAGAACATTAGGAGGGGGGGTTACTTTAAAGGGGGATAAATCTCACAAATAGAAACAGTTTCCTTTCACTTATTTAACCTATTGGACTCTATTATTGAAATACATGTAGTCCTTGACTTATCATCAAATTGAGTCCAAAATTTCTGTTGCTAAATGAGACATTTACTAAGTGAATTTTGTCTCATTTTATGACCTTTCTTGCAAAATTGTTAAGGAAAGCACTGCAGTTGTTAAATTAGTAACATGGTTGCTAAGTGAATTTAGCTTCCCCATTAATTTTGCCTGTCAGAAGGCTGCAAAAGGCGATCACATGTCCTTGAGACACTGCAACTGTCATAAATATGAGTCAGTTGCCAAGTATCTAAATTTTGATCACTTAACCAAGGGGATGGTTGCGATGGTTGTATGTGAAAAACAGTCATAAGTCATTTTTTAGTGATGTTGTAACTTTGAACAGTCACTAAATGAATTGTTGTAAGTCGAGGAATACCTGAATTGAAAGTGGCTTTAGTCTCAATATAAGATTGAAGTCTATGCAAACTTCACATAATTTACTTATAGAAACAAAAGTTGACATGAACTTGTCATAAGAGCCGTGGTGGCACAGCAGTTAGAATGCAATATTGCAAGCTACTTCTTCTGACTGCCATCTGCCTGCAATTTGGATCTCACCAGGCTCAAGGTTGACTCAAGGTTGACTTCTATCCTTCCAAGTTTGGTAAAATGAGGACCCAGATTGTTGGGGGCAATAGGCTGACTCTGTGAATCACATAGAGAAGGCTGTAAAAGCACTGTAAAGTGGTATGTAAGTCTTAACTGCTACTGGTATATCTAAATACATCTAGTCATTTAAATATTGATGTGCTTCAAAACAAATGGTTTATGTCCATGCTATCCCATAAGCTCTGGTTAACAAGATGGTGCTAGAACTATGATAGAAAATACAACAAAAACATCAGTAGATATGTAGTTGCAAAACTAGCTTAGAAACAAGCAAACTAAGCTGCCAGCTTTTCTTTTCTTTCTTTTTTTTAAAGATACAAGTTTGGTGATTAGTGATTGTTTCAGTAGAGTGCTTCTCAAACAGTATGGTTCAATACCTCTAAGGTGAAGGTGATCCAACCCCTTTAGCCTTCTGGAATGCCCTTAAAACAACTATATTTAGGATCCTGTGATAGAGTAGTACCTGCTAGAACAGTGGCCCTCAATGTTTTGGTCTCCAGGGACTGGTTCCCTAGAGAGAGGTTTTTCTGCAGACCGGAGGGGGTGAGGTTTCACATACTGCCTGCATCCCATGGATGGGGCTTCACTTGTTTTTCTGGCCTTGTTTCTGGAATGCCATGGACTAGTGCTGGTCCACTGACCGGGAGTTGGGGACCTCTGTGCTAGATAGTTACACAGGATGGTTCATTAAAAACAAATTTTTGTATGTTTTTATGTTGAATTTTTATTCTTTTAATTTATTATGGTTGTATTTGTAATGTGGTAATGAATTTTAATGTATGTACATTAACATGTACATTAACATGTACACTGCCCTGAAACACTGTATGAGGGGATGGTTAGCAATAGCACTTAGACTTATATACCGCTTTACAGCCTTCTCTAAGCAGTTTACAATATCAGCATTTTGCCCCCAGCAATCTGGGTCCTCATTTTACCTACCTCGGAAGTGTGGAAGGCTGAGTTAACCTTGAGCCTGGTGACACTCAAACTGCCAAACTGCTGTCAGCTGGCAGTCAGGAGAAGTAGCCTGCAGTATTGCATTCTAACCACTGCACCACCAGGGATGGATGGAAGGATGGACGGACGGACAGAGACAGAGACAGAGAGACAGACAGACAAACAGACACAGACACATTCAGACACACACACAGAGATGCCTGCCACCTACCTACCTACCTGTCAGTCTCTGATTCATATGAACTCCAATGAACAAAACCAGTGATTATATGAGACGTGACTCAACTAACAACCATGCTTAGGAATGGAAATTTTGGTCTTGATTATAGTTGTAAGTCAAGTTGAAGTTAAAGTTCTATAGCAGATTTGCAGTGCAAGTATTCCAAACAAACTCATTTTGTTTATAGACCAGTCAGTCTTGGTGAGCTATCTTTTAAAGTCTTGCTCTAATGTTGTTGTCCTTAGACAGTATTTTTTGCTTTAGCTTTGTATCATAGGAGTTTCATCCCTTTGTTTTAAAACAGAAAGACGAAAATTACAGAAGCCTCCCACGGGACACCAGTACCTGGTCTTCTAATCAATTTCAGAGGGATAATGCTCGTTCTTCATTAAGTGCCACTCATCCCATGGTAGATAAATGGCTGGAGAGACAAGAACAGGTAACATATATCTGTTTAAGATAATCTAGTATAAAATATTAATTTTATATACCTTCATAAGCATATAGGCACACAGGTTATCAAGAGGTAAGCAATTTGGTAGACCTCCAGAACTTCTGAATTTTAGTTTCTATTAGTGTCCTGTACTTATGCCAGTGCCAAAAGATGGTAGTGTTGAGACCAAAACATTGAAAGAGTAAAATGTTGCCTATCCTTGCAAAAAACAAAACAACAAACAAACAAACAAAAATCTTTAAACTATATTGGCTTCTGAACAACTGATAATGATCAGAAATATAGAGGTCTCTTAATAAGTTATAATTTTAATTTGTGGAAGCCAGTTTCTTCCGGTGGTTAAGGCACCAAACTAAAAACCAGGAGACTGTGAGTTGTAGTCCTTCCTTAAGAATTGAAAACCAGCTTGGCAATTTTGGGCCAGTCACTTTGACTCAGTGCAGACCTTCTCATAGAGTTGTTGTAGTGGTGAATATAGGAGAAGAAAGAAAAAATAAGCATGTTCATCACCTTGAGTTATTTATAAAAATAATAAAGGTAGGATAAATAAAATCTTAAAAAAAGGCTTAGCAATGGCATTTCTGTCTTCCTCATTTGAAGATAGAAGCACAGAGCTTTAGAGTTCCAGTGTATGTTAATGAATCTGGATGAAAGTATATTGGAAAATAGTGTGCCAATTCTAGAGATTTCAGTCTTGATCTTTGAGCCACAGTGGCACAATAGTTAGAATGTATTGAAGGCTAATTCTGCCAAATGCCAGCAGTTCAATCCTGACCGGCTCAAGGTTGACGCAGGATGTTGGTGGTAAACTGCTTACTGAGGACTATAAAGCACTATAAAGCGGTATATGTCTAACTGCTATTGCTATTAAATTTTGTATCTGTTATTATTGGTCAGTACTATTTCAGATGAAAAACCAAATATATAATGCACTCCCATTAAAAAATCTATACATCCACCTCATTGTAAATATGCAGGAAGATACATGAATTCTCCATCTACAGCTAAACTGTTCATCTGTAATACAAAGAACTTCAGTGTCAAATGGTGCTGTAGGCTTCTAGTATGGAATACAAAGTGAGTTTATTATCAAGCTCTTCTTTAAAGAAACATTCACTGTAATATATCCTTTAATGAAGTTAGGTTACATGAAATGGAAAATCACAAATTGTGTTTTGTCTTGAATCTTTATGAAATATAATTTATATGGCAGACTAAATAGTGAGTCCCAGTAATGTGGGCTGTTATTTAGAATGTAGATAGCTCACTTGTTGGCTGATTTTGCAGGATGCAAGCAAACTATTTATTTGACAAGCTAGCAAAAGCATTTAATGTGGCAATTGAATAAGAGCTATTAATCTCATAATCTTGTTTTGATTCTGTAGAACGTCACAGCCACACCCAACTTTAGTATATACCGAGATGATAAACCTGGCAGTACATACACTGCACACTGGCTCTGATATTTACCTCATTTTTTCTCTCCTCCACTGGAAAAACATCAAACATGCAAAATCCTTTTAACATTTTTCTGTAGTTTTGTTGACTTTGGATGGAAGTAAAACCCATATAGTATTTCTTAGTCTCATGTCAGATGCTAAACTGAAGACTCTAAAGCTATTGTTATGGTTATTATTTTCTTTTTCTTTTGTCATTAAATTACATGTTTATTGTTGAAAGCAAGCTGAATCAGGAGTCTTACTGGTGACCTTCTAGGAAATGTATTCCATTTGCATATTTGAATACATTGCAAATACAGTTATGCATTGTAGTGTTCTAATCCAAAATTTTAAATAAGACATTTATTTTCAAGAAAGTTAAATTACTATTGAGAAGTGATAAAACAAGTCAGAATTTTATTCAATAACTGACTGATTTCCCCCCCTTAAGTATTTTTCTATGGTGGTTTTAAAAAAATTATTATATTTGAGGTTAATGAGTTTGCATGTACCTAGAAAGAAAGAATTCTTTGGTGATTTCATATCAGTGGGATAATTAATTAAACTGAAATTGTGTAACAGGGCATGAACAACGGAAACAAGCCATAATGAGAACAGAATGGAACAAAGTACTGTAGAGGGTGATGAGGTTTTGCACATGGAAAATATAACTGTGCTTATTCAGACATTTAATAATACTTATTTGCCTTGCTTTGCTTAAAATAAATTTGGATTATTAATTTGTTTATTCATTTATTTGAGTTCTATAACTGCCCATCTTAGCAAGTGACACTATGTGGGGTAATCATAACAGCACAAAATAAATATATATGGCACCAAGTAAAATTGTTACTATGGAAGTTAATGTCAAGAAATGGAGTCTTTAACACATCTGGGGCCCTAGGCTCAGACACACAACCAAGTCTTCACTGCCTTGTGAAAGCCAATGGGGTCATAACCATCCTAAAGGGAGAATATTCAAGAGTCAGGAGATACATCTGAGAATCTCCTGGATGTCACCAGCTGAATTCCCTAACTGATGGGACCCACCACATGCCAAACCTGCTTGACTGAATTGGACTTTTTTCCATAATAAAATGATTAAGCCATATTGGGTAATACTTCCCCTATAACATTCTACCTTCAGTTCAGCTTTCCACACTATGAGTGGAATGTATAATTGAATAAATAAATCAGGAAGCTCTTTCAGAATGAGAATTCTAATTAGAAGCCCAAGATTTTCTTCTGAATTATCCCTAGGTAGACTAAATCCATAAGTAAAAAAATCATCTGAGGAAATCATTAGTTGGCAAAGTTGACTTCAAGGCATGGTTGGATATAGACAATGCCCCACTTGATAGTCCTGATCTTTGAATATGATAAAGTATTTCAAGAAATGGGGTTAATTGAGGAAGGCAATTCATTATGAAGAAGTTGGATTTAGCTCAGAACATAATGGTCTCAGTAGCCAAGTGTATTACCTGAATCACTTGACTGACAATATGTTGCAGGTATCTTACAGAAATGGGACCTTATGGGTACACATTCTCCACGATTACCTTAGTCCTTAGAAGTGAGATGGGGCAGATATTTGTCACTGTATTCTTCCCTTCATTTTTGAATGAAAAGAAAAAAACAACAACAGTTTATCAGTAGAGGAGTTTAAAAAAATACTGTAGTCAAAGGACAAAGGTCCTAGACATTTAGGCTTATGTGTTGCTAGTACATGGACACATTGTCTGACAGAAGGGATCATTAAGTCAGTTTGTTAGTGAATTGAGCTTAATGTTTTGCTGTATTGTACTGTTTACAATTTAACCTCTTCCCTGCAATTTTAAATTCAGCAGTTAATTTTCATTTGAGTTTTGTTACAGTTATGTTGTACATCATTATTTTTATTGTCTGAATATTGCATTAGTACAACCAACTAAATGTTTAAAGACACAGCAGCAGCATCTTATTCATATTTGTCAGAACTGAATTCTATTAAGAGAGAGGGAGGGAGGGAGGGGAAGGGAGGGAGGGAGGGAGAGAGAGAGAGAGAGAGAGAGAGAGAGAGAGAGAGAGAGAGAGAGAGAGAGAGAGAGAGAGAGAGAGAGAGAGGGAGAGAGAGAGAGAGACCCAGTGGATAACAGTGAAAATTTGGGTTTAGTGAAGAGTGAGTGAATGTTGTTCAACAGTGCCCTTAATTACTATAGTGCCCAGCTAATGCATAAGTGAAATACATTAGTAGAATTAAAACTTTGTATTTTTATTCCCTTGCTAGGTAATACAGTTAATGAATATAGATCTGACCAAATTAAGATTATTTATTTTAATGCTTTACATCATTGTAAAACTTTTAGTGTAGCATGGGCCCTTCAAATTTAAATAGAAGCAATCATCGCAACCACTTCAAAGATTGTGAAGATTAAAAGTTTCAAGTGCATTAAAGCAATTCCCTTAATTGTGTCTGTAGAGGATATTATGTCTTCTGCTATAGTATTAACTAGAACTTGGTATTTAGTACCCTTTTGAACTTGGTACTTAGGGACATTTTCACTGCTGAACTACTTTATAAATAGTTTGAAATACTAGGCTCTAGAAGTGGCTAGTGCCTATCAGAGACATTTTCCATTCATCTTTTAATTTTTTGATGAGCTACTTTTAATTTAAAAATGAAATGGATAAAATTCACTGATAGAGGGTGTAGGGTTTGTGTTGGAATTTGATGACTTTTACATGGTAAAAGTTAATTGGTTATAGTAATTAGCAGTGCTTTTTTGTAAAAAAAAAAAAGGTGCCGGAACTCACACATGTCATATAACCTGCCTTGCCTACCCTAAAAGGTTCCATCCAAAAACGGTGCCAGAACTCCATTCTGGGCATTCTATGACAAAAAAAGCCCTGGTAATTAGAATTCAGAGATTCGTAGTTGATATATCTAAGAATGGTGAGGAGGAGGAGGAGAAGGAGGAGGAGGAGGAGGCCAACCAAGTTACTATCTTGTATTTTTCTCAGAGACATCTGTTTAACCAGTGTTGGGGACAATTTATTAAATTGGGGGGCCTTTCATTCAGCTACCACTCTGTGAAGAGATAATCACACCCTTGTGGATTTTCTAGATGTTTGCAGATCTTCACTGCTTCATATTATCAGAGCTCTGTGTCAGGGAATTGTCAGAGATGCTGACATGAACATAGTTTTATATAAATAAATATATTTTATATCTATATATACCACGGGTCGGCAACCCACGGCTCCGGAGCTGCATGCTCCCAGCCGCCCGGTGCGCGTGCACCTCTTTGAACGGGCAGTGGTGCGCGCGTACCTCTCCAAATGGAGTGGCACCGCCCATTCCAAGAGGTGCGTGCGCACCTTTCCGAAGGGTGGAAGTGCGTGCGCACCTCTCCAAGCCGCCGCCGCCCTGTCCGGAGACCTGCCGCATTCGTCAAACATTGACGAACACGGCAGCTGTGCAAACGGGATGACGGCGGTTTGGAGAGTGTGCGCGCACTCGCCAAACTGCCGCCATCCCGTCCGGAGACCTGCCGCTTTCGTCAAACATTGACGAACACGGCAGCTGTGCAAACGGGATGGCGGCGGTTTGGAGAGTGCGCGCACACCTCTCCCAAGCTGCTGCTGTCCGGAGACCTGCCGACGTTTGGGGAGGTTTGGGGAGGTGCGCGCGCACCTCCCCAAACCTCCCCAAACGTCGGCAGGTCTCCGTACCTCCGCGCGAACGGGCATTGGCCCCGCTTCTTGCGAAAGCTGCCGCGGCCCGTCTGCAAAGCTTCGGCAGCTTTGGAGACGGGCCGCGGCAGCTTTCCCAAGAAGTGGGGCTGCTGCCCGTTCACGCGGAGGTACGGAGACCTGCTGACGTTTGGGGAGGTTTGGGGAGGTGCGCGCGCATCTCTCGGAATGGGTAGCGGCGCCGCTTCTTGCGAATGCTGCCGCGGCACGTTTGCAGGCTGCCAAAAGCAGCAGCTTTGCAGACGGGCCGTCGCCATCGCGCAACCGGGAACTGGTGCCATCACACATAAAAAAAGAAAGGCAACCTCGTGCGTCTGCGCATGCGCAAGAAAAACCCATTTTGCGCATGCACAAAACATTTTTTGCGCATGCGCGTGCATGGAACCGGTGATGTGTGATGGAACCGGTTCCCAGTGGCTCTTTTCTTTTTTCGGGTTGCCGACCCCTGATATATACATCAAACAAGATAGGCAAACAGGAGCATCATGAGGTAAATCACAGAGCACACAGGGCATATAGAAGAAAAAGGCGGGGGGAAAGGGAGACTCCCCTTCCACACCAACTTCAACCAATCACAGTGCAGATTGCCTCACACAGGAGCCAGCGCACTTCAACCCATCAACCACAACTGTGTGTTCTGGCTCACTGCACAACCCCACTGCTCCAGCTACTAAATTTAAATATTTTAAGAGTGTCCTATAAAGGTAACTTAATAGTTTCATGTGATATCTCTAAAGTGAGTCCTTTAAAGATTTACAAGATAATGCCTCTCCTTTCATGGACAGTGCTAAGAAAAGTTATAATGAGGAAAACTTGAATATTAAGTATTATGTTAAGTGGAAAATACAACTTATCGAGAGTCTCTCTATAATTAGAAAAAGGAAAATTTAATATGTGAGAAAAACAGTGTAGACTGATTTGATGCTCCATATTTCCTCTGTGTAAGTGAAAGAAACCAGGACAGAAACCATAAATGCTGTCCGAGATATCTGTTAGCATTCATCTTTTCAGCATCTACCCATTGATGTGTTCTGCCAATTTTGAGGTCCTGGGTTATTATTGTAGAAAGATAAGACTGAAGCATGAGAAGTTTGCCCCTCTTCTTCCTGTTGGATATTTCATGTTTCCTTGTTAATTGAGATGGACAAAGAAATTTCCAGTGCAAGCCTGAGAAATATTAAAGTAAGGTAGCTTCCCATTTGTGGGTGTTATCTTTCTTTCTGCTTGCACATTTTAATTTTTTTACTGATTTTACTGATTTCCTAATTAATAATAATAGTTATTTATGCTTTTATGTGTCTTTTATAAAAGTTACTTCAATATCAAGGTTTTATTTGATTGTTCTTTGCACCCACAGCAAAGACAGATAAATTTTATGAATGAATGAATCAATAAATGAAAGAATGAATGCACTAATTCTTAAGAGGATCACATCAGACTCTTTTCAACTGAAGGCCCTAAAGATGGTAAATTCTTTTTGTAATATTTATCTATTTATTTACATCCTGCCTTTATTATTTTTATAAATAGCTCAAGATGGCGAATATACCATTCCTAACTTCTCCTATTTTCCCCACATCAACTGTGAAGTGTTTGGGCTGAGAGAAAGAGTGACTGACCCAAAGTCACCCACCCATCTCATGCCTAAAGTGGAACTAGGATTCCCAGTCCCTGATTCCTAGACCAGCACCTTTAACCAGTACACTGAAAAGGCTTGACAAACGTTCTATAGTATTCAGATCTAAAGCATTATAACTGATATAAACACAGAGTATGTTTGTTTTCCAAAATGACAAAGTGGGCTTTAATCCATGAACCCTTTTCCCATTTGACATTTGTTCATGTTAAAAGGGCTGCAGGCCTTCACATTGTGTTGGCAATCGTATTAGCATCCAACTGTTCATCTGGAATCTTTCTTCCAGAAGGAGGGGTGAACAAAGAATTATATCTCTTTTGGAGCAAAATGCCATTGGAACAAATCATAGCATGCACAGCAGCATGGCAGCTATTTGGAGTGTAGAAAGTTGAAAATCAGTACATATAAAGGAATAATAATCTGCTAGTGGAACATTCTGCTCATTTCATTGAATTTAAGCTGTTAGATGAATAATGTCAGGCTTCTCTTGTCAAACATTAGAACTAGAAGCAATGCCAAGTGGCATCCAAGGCTGCAGACCTCTGATAAGCATGGTTATTGCACATACACCCTGCAAGCTGTTATGAAAGAATTCCAATGATTGCTGTGTATCAAATTCAAGCCCTATTTATAGTGTTTTCAATGTTCAAAGTGGTGTTCCTTCTTTTGCTGACCATATGGTGCAAAGGGCTTATAATCTCTCACTTTTGGGCAGTTGTTACTATGATAATAGGCTAGGCTGCTTGCTTCTAACTTTGCCAGAATTGATGCTTGCATATATCTTCCCCTTTCCAGCAAAAATTCAACATAATGTATGTACCACGCTCCACTTTTTCCCCATAATGATAAAATGTAATAAGTTCAACTGTCAGTAGAGTAACACCTTAACCACTACTCAACATTCTAGCTTTCACATTTAATGAAACAGTCCTTTTTTAAAAAATAAATAAATGCTGGCATCTTGTTTTGTTGTATTTGTTTCAAACCTTTATACCCATACTTCATCAGAAAGTCAGACCACTTATCAGATCTATGAAAGAAGATTATCCTTGACTTTAAACTTGTCATCTATAAAGACAAAGGTTGAAAGGGGGGAAAATTGGAAATATTTTTTTTTAAAAAAACATAGTATTCTTGAATGGTGCACTGCAGGCAGTTGAATTACATAAAAAATGGCAAATAGAATACCACATAATGATGATGTCATTAACTGCTTGTATTTGATGTAGCCTGAACTTCACTTGTATGCTGAAATAAACAATCCTTAAAAGTGCTTGAGTAAGGCTGAAATCATATTCAGAAAGACCTCAGATGAAATCTGATGACTTCTTGTCCCTTCAGCTACAATAGATAATGCTTGGAGTTGTACTGATAATCTCTTCTAGAAGATCGTCCCTTTGCTCATCCTTATAGGACAGCGGTTAAAAGGAACAATGAATTAAGGTGGCTTCTTATTAACTGCTTTCTAGTCATTTGCCCTCAATAAATGAAGGCCTAGCCTTTTCTATCACTTTATTCTGCTTACTGCCGAGGATTTGACTCTCACCAGCTCAAGACTGACTCCGTATTCCGTCCTTCCAAGGTTGGTAAAATAATGACCCAGATTGTTGGAGGCGAAAATGCTGACTCTAAATGGCTTAGAGAAGGCTGTAAAGCACTATGAAGTGGTATATAAGTCTAAGTGCTATTGCTATTCATCATGGTTAAAGATGTTGTTCTCATTATCCTCTTCCAGAATTACATCCATCTACATTTACATTAGAACTGCACTCCTTTGAATATTAAAACAGCCACGTGTATTGACAAACAAGCTGCTTCTTCTGCTTGGGGCAATTAAGCTGACTTTGTAATAATGCCACTTGGGGGGGCGAAAGCCCTAATAAGCAGGCATATACATAGAATGAAGGCTATTGCTAAGCACATTGATTTGTGCTTAGAGTGTAAGCCGCCCTGAGTCTTCGGAGAAGGGCAGGATATAAATGGGATTAAAAAAAAAATGAGCCAAAACACTTTGGAGAAATCTTTGAAGGGGGGACTGCTTTGAGACTTCTGGAGATTGTAGTTGCTGTAATTTTCTGAGAAGTGATTTATTGATAGTAATATGCTTTGCCAAACTCCTGTTTTGAATGCTTTGCAGAGTCAGATGGAAGGATGGACATACAGGCAGACAGTTGTACACCAAATCTGAACATTGAGACCGAAACTTTTTTGCCCCCTTATATTTTCTTGGTAAAAACTGAAATCACCGAGAGCATCTTGCTTTTGACAATCTGTGGTTTTCTACAAACATTTTCTAGTCTGTGTCCTCGGAACTACTTTAAAGGTTAAAGGTCAATAGTACTGCATCACTGAAAATTGAAAGAGCTGTGAGGGAAGGTTTTAACTGGCACTTCATTGCGTTTTTGGAAGATATTTACATCTGGCCAAATAAGTATACTGTGAAATTATACAGTCAACTCATCCAAAAGGTTCATGTGCCCTTTTAAGAATATGTCTTCCTGGGTAACTGGCCCCATGGCAAGTCCGTTCCCCTACATGGGAATTTCACTTTAGCCTACAAATTTTTCCCATTTTGAAAGAAGACTTTTTGTAATGCTTTGAAGTTTTAAATAACAATATTGTTCCAAGCCATAGTAAATAGAGTTTGAAATCAGTTTTTCCCAATTGTATTAGTTGAAAGTAACTTTAAAGAATAAAAGAAAAATGCTGATTTTCAAGCTTTAATTCAATATGCCTATTTAAAAAAACTTTTTGAAAAAAAGAAAATAAGTGTCGTAAAGAATAAATTCTTGGAGTGAGACAAGAATTGTACATAAATATAGAGATATAACAAAAAAAAGATCTAATATAGTAGGTTTCCTACTCTTTTGCTCCAATTGTTTCTTATTTCTAGTTATAAAAAGTAAAAATAATGGTAATGTTGCTGTTTGGTAATGTTAACTGGAGATTGTCAAGAATACACTATATTTTGGAAATGCCGAATATCATTTCATGACTATGTGTTTTAATTGTTGTTTTATCCGTGGTTAGTGATTGTGGCCAGAATTACAAGGATCTGTTTTATGTTCAGTAAAAGACTTAAACAGGGCTTTTGCTATGTGTAATTTTTTTAATGGACTACAAGAGATCCAGATGCCTTATCAAAAAGGTTTTTATTTGAAGAATGCTTTTGCCATATGGCAACAAGGCTAATGGAATAAGTTCAAAACTCTTTTGGATGAACTGAACTATACACACTATTTCTTGGACTCAGGCTATTGTTTTTAAGAGTCACACAGTCTTGACATGAAGTTGGAGGAAGACATACTGATTGACTATAGGCAGAAAGTGATTAATTTGCCTATGTAAAACTTTGAATGATCCAGGTTTAACCTTCATGATGTATTTTGACTAGAATAGAAGGCAAATTACATTGTGTTCAAGAATCTGTGAATTTAAATGATTTCATTCTATACATATGTTTATTCTTATCTATTATGATTCTTGCTTGGAAAGATTGAGTTATGTTTGGCTTCTCTATATAGCTCTAACATTATATTGTGAGTTTGTTTCTATATGCATGCACTATTCCCAAAGATAAATTTGCTAGTACCAGTTGATTGTATAATAACAATGTTAGGACTACTGCTCTTGTTGCTGTTTTTCCCCCCAGTAGAATGAATAGAAATATTCAAGTGTTTTCTGTCTCAATTATTTGGATCTTATTTTGGATTGAGGAAGGCCATCTAACTAAGTAATTGTAACTTTGTTTTCCAGGAGTTTGTGATTGAGTTGTTGGTCATGCACTTATTGATTTCCAACAATACATTTACAGATTGATATTCAATAAGTACACTATCAACAAAATTCTTAAGTAGGTAATTTAGACACGTTTTTTTTTTGAAAGCCTTTACTTTAGATTGATTTTGTGCTATTAGGTTGTTGTCGATTCTTAGCAACCACATAAATAGAATTTCTCCATGATGATCTGTCCCCAAACTTTTTTTTTTAGTTTTTTTACCGGTGCACTCATAACCATGTCTGCTTCTGTCATCTTTCCCAGCATTAGAATTTTCCCCAGAGAGCTCGATCTTTGCCTAATGTGTCCAAAGCAAGATAATTTGAATCTGGTCATTTGTATCTCGAATCAGGACTTGGGTTAATTTGTTCAATGATATTTTTCTTGGCTGTTCATGGTATTCTTAGACGTTTTCTTGAACACCAAAGTTCAAAAGCATCAACATGCTTCCAATCCTATTTTTTTCAAAGTCCAATTTTTGGTTCCATAGATGTCACAGAGAATATCATTCTTGCACAGTTCTGATTTTTATGGGTATAGAGACAACCTAGTATATTAATGCCTTTCCCAAAGCCTTTGTGACTTTGGTTTAATTAGCTATTCTCTTCCTTCTGGGCCATCAATAAAAGTAGGTGTAGTACATTGAAACACGTAATTAACTCCATAACTCTATTCCAGATGGCTTCTGATCCTGCCCATTCAATGAGGCATACCAATAATCTTTGGTTTATTTGCATGTAGCTGTATTATTTGCATGCCTACTGTATTTTGAGGATGTTTAGGTTGACCCTGTCAGGAAAATGATGGATTCAGTTGATTTCTATATGAATTTTTAATTTTTTCTCCTGAATGCTTGTTGATGTTTCATGATTTGCATTATATATCATTAAAATCTGGCTTTGTTGGAAATAGGCAATTTATAAATATGATAAATGCACTTCTAATAGGAAATACATTATGTTGTTGTTGTTAGTTGCGAAGTCATGTCCGACCCATCGCCACCTCATGGACAACGTTCCTCCAGGCCTTCCTATCCTCTACCATCCTCTGGAGTCCATTTAGGCTCACACCTACTGCTTCAGTGACTCCATCCAGCCACCTCATTCTCTGTCGTTCCATTCTTCTCTTGCCCTCAACCTTTCCCAGCATTAGGCTCTTCTCCAGTGAGTCCTTCCTTCTCATTAGGTGGCCAAAGTATTTGAGTTTCAACTTCAGGATCTGGCCTTCTAAAGAGCAGTCAGGGTTGATCTCCTCTAGGACTGACCGGTTTGATCACCTTGCAGTCCAAGGGACTCACAGGAGTCTTCTCCAGCACCATAGTTCAAAGGCTTCAATTCTTTGATGCTCAGCCTTTCCTATGGTCCAACTTTCACAGCCATACATTGCAACTGGGAAGACCATAGCCTTGAGTATATGCACTTTTATTGGCAGGGTGATGTCTCTGCTTTTTAGTGTGCTGTCTAGATTTGTAATGGCTTTCCTCCCCAGGAGCAAGCGTCTTTTAATTTCTTGGCTGCAGTCCCCATCTGCGGTGATCTTGGAGCCCAGGAAAATAAAATCTGTCACTACTTCCATTGCTATGTGCCAGGAATTGAGAGGGCCGGATGCCATGATATTGGTTTTCTTAATGTTTAGTTTCAACCCAACTTTTGCACTCTCCTTCACTCGCAACAAGAGGCTCAGTTCCTCTTCACTTTCTGCCATTAGAGTGGTATCATCTGCAGATATGTTATAGCAGATTGTTATTTATTTATTATTCAAATGTATGTAGCTATCCATCTGTAATAAAAACATACACCTATGTACAAAAACAACAGAAAAAATAGCTTCCAGGTAAAAAAAGAAAGTCCTCAATCAACATAGGTCAAAAATACAGGTTTTCATTAATATTCTGTCATAAATCTTGAGGGCAATTACTGAGCACCCTTTTCCACTTCATAGAACCATACAAATTCCTTGGTTTTCTGAGAAGCTTAGAAAAAGTAGATTAAGCAGCAGAGGATAACTGGTAAAAGTTATTGGGAATTTTTGACATTATCACAAACATCCAGAATTTTCTGTGTAATGTCCTAGTGATTAGCAACCCATTGTTTCTACTACAATAGTAGATAACAAAAAATGTTATCCAGAGATCTTACAGTTGAGAATTTATGTGCTTATCTTGTACAGCTACATAGATCTTATGGGTGTAAGCTATATGAGAGAGCTCATTTTCATATTATTAGTAACTGCAGAAGGATGCTGATTCACAACCTGAACCCTTATTAATAGCATATGAGGATCAATCTGCTAAGACTATCTGTGGGTAGGAATAAAATTTAGAAATTTTAGATAAATCAGGCTAAAATACACAGCCTTAGCTGCAGGTCATGTCTTAGAAATATCACAGTAGCACACTTGCATGTAAATCATGACATCTATGAAAAAAAATGTGATCATGCTTGTTTGTCAACCTGTGCCCTCTTCTCATAGTAAACTACTGGTTTTGTCTAAAAGTTTTGAAAGTACTAAGTTTTAAATCCCTTAACATTGGTCCTATTGATTGGGGTGAAGTACAAAAAATCTGGATGATAATGTTGCTTGTCCTTGATTTAGCCTATAGATAAGGTGGAACATATATAAAGGACAGCTTAATTTGTAAAGGAGAAGTGGCCATTATAAAATAAATGAAAAAAATAATATGATTTTTGAGAGGTTATTCTTAAATTTCAGACTAATCATAATATAAAAAATTTAAGAATTATATTTAGAAAAGAATTCCCTATTAGATAAGTGCCTTGAGAACTTTTCTAGCATATCCATTTACATCATTATTATTAATAAAACATACAAGTGGTTGGAAATATTTAGAAGGAAGAAGAAATAACACTAATGTTTGTGAAAAAGTACTTGCTTTTTCTTAGATTTTTTAAAAAGGAAAAGTATCTCTTTAGGCACACATTCTACCTTCCACTATAGTTTAATATTTTCCTATTTTTATAATCTATCCTGAAGCCAATAATGGAGAATATTTGTAGCTCATAAAGAGAAAGTATGACCATCCTAAACCAAGCCAAGTCCAAAAATGCTAGAGAATTTCTAGAAGCTTGGCACTCTCACAAATTAGCCATCAATAGACACATAGACACAAACAATATGTACATACTGTACAAAAGAGACAATCAAAAAATCAAAAAGGGAATAAAAAGTTCAAAACTCTTCCTCACCAGTGATCAACACCCATATGAGCATAGATTAACTCCAAGATTAACATCAGACCAACAATCAAGAAGTAAGCAATACTGCAATCAAGAAACTGCCAAACAAACTAACAATAAACAGCACAACCAAAGAACTTCCAAGACCATTCCCACCAACATTGACAGGGCAAACCATTAGAATATAAACTGAAAACAAACCCTGTGCCTTACTAGCATTGATGATGTTGCCTAGTTGGGTAATGAAATGTCTGCAGGAAAACAACCAAGCTCAGAGAGCACCAAGGGCTCCATATCTGAAGTACAGAAGTGAAGAACTGAGAATGCTGATCTTGGGAGACAAATACACACAAAAAACCTAGATGTCTTGCTCTAACTGGGTAACCTGTAACCGGTAATGGTGCTGTCAACCTAGCTAGTATGTAGAAAACCCTACTAGGAATTCTGGAACGTATCAGGAGGGTGCCAGATTAAGAAAGTTTCTTTAAAAGATGCTGGAGGCAGCTATCTAAAACTGCTTGTGATCATCAGCACTAAGCCTGCAGATAAACATTTTTCCTTTCTTAATTGTGAAAGCGCTTGTTGGCAGTATGTTTCCATTTTCGGCAACTGCACTAGAATTCATTTTAAAGTAATGATTGAAATCACAAACTTTCAAAGAGATTAAAGGACCAACCGAGTTATTAAAGAAGGTTGGTGTGGAATTCCACAAAATAGAACCTTGGAAAGCTCTTACTCTGCTTTCATCTGATACATAAAGCTTGGAAATGTATCCAAGAGAAAATAAGTGAAAATGCTCATAAATAGCCAAATCTCTATCAGGCCTGACATATTAAAACCTGCAAATGGATTTTATGTGTCACCTTTTATTTCACTTCTTCTTCTTTTTAAAGCACAAATAGTTTCTTTGATCACAGATATTAAATTTCAGAGTGTAGAGTGATTTAATTTTCTTTCAGTTTGGAATGATTGTCAGTGGGAGTATTAGTATTATAATACACATTTTAAGCCATTCTTTCTGCAGTGAGAAATTGGAACAGTTCCACAACCTGGAAATTAGATACTTCTACTCTAGCATTGGATTGTGAAAGCTGGAAACTTCAGGATCTTGCCTTTATTAGCAATTATTTGGAAAAGGACATGCTTCATACAATCCTCTTGCTTTTAAGATTGTAGAAAAAATTGTGGAAGAGGTTTTTCTTTCAGTTACAGCATTGTTAAATATATGTTTTGATGAAAAATGAAAGCTTCCTTAGTACCATAGCTTTTTATTCAGAAACTAACCAGTTTGAGATTATTTTTTAACTAATTGGAACTTCCCAATTCTTTTTCATTTATAGGTAGTCTTGAATAACAACCATTCAATTAGTGTTGTTACAACAGCACTAAAA
Source organism: Vipera berus (assembly GCF_964194415.1). Lineage (NCBI taxonomy): Eukaryota > Metazoa > Chordata > Lepidosauria > Squamata > Viperidae > Vipera > Vipera berus. The sequence continues at coordinate 115,888,042 of NC_138205.1, read as the reverse complement.
AAGTGACTTATGACCAGTTTTCACACATGCGACATTGCAGCATCTCCATAGCCACTTGGTAAAAAGTCAGGTGCTTGGCAACTGGCATGTACGTATGACAATTGCACTGTCCCAGGTTGATGTGATCACCATTTTTTAACCTTCCCAGCCAGCTTTCGACAAGCAAAGCTGAATTTGCTTAACAAAAGCATGATTAGTTTGACAACAGTGATTTGTTTTAGCACCTTATTTGTGCACTGAATTGACTCATTTGGATAGTGTTTTTTAAGATACCTTATGTGCTGTTTTCTTGAAGATATTTCATTTCCAGCTTTTATCCTTGGTGTAGAACCATTTTATTTAGCAACCATTTGACAGCACTGAAAAATGTGACTTACAACTGATCCTTTCACTTGGGTTGTCACAGCATCCACCATTCACATGGTCCAAATTTGGGAGCTTTATGATGGTTGCAAAGGTCATGTGATCATTATTTGTGACCTTCCCAGCCAGCAAGCAAAGTCAATGGAGGAAGCTTAATTGGCTTAATGATCAACTGATTCACATAACAATTGCTGTCATTCATTTAATAACTGTGGCAAAAAAATTATAAACATGGACATGATTCACTTCACAAATGCCTTGCTTAGCAACAGAATTTCTGGTGTCAGTTGTGGCCATAAGTTGTGGACACCTAGAGTAACCTCCAGATACATTGGAACACATTTGGAAGATTCTTTACGTTGTCATCCTGCTCTGTTCTACATCTTTAAATTATACAACAGTACATGGATTTAATCTGAGACTCTACAAAACATTTTGAATTTGAAACATTTGAATTTGAGACATTTTGAATCTGAAACATCTTGAATTTGAAACATGCTACTTTAAATATGAAATAATTAAAAAAAACAGCTCCCATTACCATTTTGCAACCGTTCTGAAGGAAGCTCCCCAAAATGATTGAAAAAGTCTGTGTCATACTTGAAAAGTTAGAATTTGCAGGTGTCTAATTTTACTTATTAATTGTTTCACCTGACGCACAGCATTAATATTTTTGTAGATCCATTTTAAGATACATATTACATTAAAAAGAAATACCTATCTTAAGATAACTTAAAAAGGATTCATGATGAAAAAATTTAGCAGTAAATACTATTCTGATCACATGAAAGGCATTCTGGCCTTTCTAACTTATTTAGTATTTAATGCTCCAGAGGGACCAATTTTCATGAGAAATTTGTTTTGATAATCACAAACAGACTTAATACGGTAATTTTCTCATGAAGCATGGGCTAAAGTTTTGCATTAATGACCTGAAACTTTCCCAAAGTGGGATACATTTTTGTTCAAAGTCCAAGAAAAATAATGTTGGAGTTATGAAGGGAAAAGAGAAAAAAGTTACTGTTAGTGTTTTAAAGCTATTTTCATATATGTCACTTTGCAAAAACGTGATAATTCAAGTCTGTTCTAACATTTCATTAAGATTTTTGGAGGCTGTCTTTTTTAGAAATTATTTTAGTGATATTCTAGTAGAAGATTGCATTATGAAAATCGTGGGGTTTCATATACAAATAGAAATGTGAAGAAAATTTCATTGAGTCTCTTGCATGTCTGAGCATGAATTCTAATATTGTTCCAATAATCTTGCTTCTACTCCCAACTTCAGGTATCACTTTTTCATGGTAGTCAAAACTTTAAATGTTTCATTTGATCATATATATATATATAGTCTATTTTTGCCAATGCTTTTAAGGCTATTCTCCAACTGCTTGTATACATGGTTACTATGAGTTTCTATGCCTTCTTCTTAAACATTATTTTTATATGGTACTTTTTAGGTTTTGTACAGTGATTAGTGACAGCCATCAAGATAAGTAAGAGCATTATAGCATAGACCAGTGATGGCGAACCTTTTAGAGACTGAGTGCCCAAACTCAACCCAAACCCCACTTACTTTTTGTTGGGTGCCAGATGGGCATGGTCACTGGGTGGGTATGGCCACTGGGTGGGCATGGCCACTGGATGGGCATGGTTGGCATGGGCGTGGCCTACTGAGTGGGTGTGGCCAGCTCAATGTCATTCACTTCAGAGGCACTTGTGCAGGGCTGGGCAGGACTGGGGTGGATCTGAGGGTCTCCAGCGGAGGGGGGGTAGGATCAGGGTGAGCGCCAGGGCATGTCCACTGGAGGAGCATCACTGAGCCTCAGGCCATGCAGGGGCCCCCTGGATGATGGCAAGGACTGCCTGGAGACCTGGGCAGTGGAGGTCAAACGCCCAGCCCGGCCCTTGAGCTCCCATTGTACCAGGACCCCACAGCCCTGCCTACCCTAGCCGCACTTCCCTGAGGGGGTGCGTAGCTGCATTTACCTCTTCCTCAAGGCTACTGCTTCTGTGTTTGCTCTCCTTGGCCAAGTTGTTCATGGTGGGTGTAGGAGGGCAAATTGCATGGGTCAGAGGGAGGCCCATTCCCTCTCCATGCAAGGAGACCTGGCTTTGTAACCAAAGCATCCTCAGCAATAGGATAGGAGACCACTAGGGGATGGTGAAAGGGCAACAGGGCTGCTGGTGGCCAAGTGCTAAGGCAGGACTTCCCTCAGACCTCCCTCCCTCCCTCCCTCTGTGCCCAGGAAGGGACGAGGGGAGGGGGAGAGGTTGGCAGCACTTCTCTCAAAGAATAAGAGAGTTGGAAGAGTCCTTTGAGATCTTTTGTCCAAGCCCCTGCTCAAGCAGGGGACCTATACCATTCCAGGCAATGGAATATCCAATCTCTACTTAAAAGCCTCCAGTGATGGAGCCTCCACAACTTCTGAAGGCAAGCGTTTTCACTGGTTAGTTGTTTTCACAAGTCCTTAGTTCTAGGCTGCTTTTCTTCTTGATTAGTTTCCATTTATTATTGCCTTCTGATGCTTTGGAAAATAGGTTGACCCCTTCTTCTCTGTGGCAGCCATCAAATATTAGAACATTGCTATCATGTCACCACCCCTAGTCCTTTTCACTAAGCTAGACACGCCCAATTCCCACAAACATTTGTCATATGTTTTACCTCCAGCCCCCTAATCATCTCTGTTTACCATGCATTTAGACCAGATGGTCCCCTGGTTTGGTTTATAGAACAGTGGTCATGAGCAGAGCCTTCTCAGAGACAGCACCCTAATTATAGAACTTTCTTCCAAGGAAAATATGAACAGTGCATCCCTCACCCATTTAGAGGCAACTCCACACACTGTTCAGCCAGGCATATGTAGAATAACACCACATTTTATGGTTAAACAGCACTAAGTAAATTGCTACTAATATTTTTCTTTCTTAAAATACACACTTTTAATATTGTGTTAGGCAGTGCTGGTAATGCTTTACAATAGCTGTCTTTGAGAAGTTTTTTTTTTTGCAAACCACCCTGGATTTCTCAGAAACATTTAATTTCGAATTAGATGTTGATTTAATAAATTAGGCATCCCACAGACCTACTGCCTCCTAGGCACATACTGCAGAGAAAATAAGGCATTGCATTTCTAGCCAGCATAGTCACAGGATGATGGGAACTCTGGTTCATGACACCCAAAAGACATTAGTTTGGGTAAGGCTGGATTAAATTATAAAAGAGAAGATGAGAGGAAGTAGAAGCAAGAAACTTTCCAAGCCTCTGACAAAATAATTGAGGGGAGGGGAATTGACTCTTAACTTCCCATTCAATCCAAAGAGTTCTATGATTTTAGGGAGGGGAGGTGGCAAGAATAGACCACAAAGCCAATCTGCAAGTTTGCTCTCTCGCCCGCCTGCACCCCACCTCCCCAATGCAGCACATGGCTCCAAGCCATCTCCCCAGAAGTCCTTAGCAGATAATTCCATATATTTCTTTTGGGCCTCTCACTTTTCTGAGAATCGCAGCGCGACTAACCCGACACCCCAAATGGCCTCACCTTCTCACTGGCCTTCTGCAAACTGCCTGGCATCTAGTCTTTTTTTTTTATTGAAAAGTTTTAACATACAATTTTTCTTTAAAACCCCCCCTCCCCCTCCCTTCACCCTCCCCCCTACCTCTCCCCCCTCCCCCCCTCCCCCCCCCGACTTCCCAGAGCTAAATACAAGGTATATATAAAAAAAACCAATCATAAACAATCATATACTAACAACTATAAACTCTAAAATCCATCACTCTCTAGCTTATATAGAATAAAACAAACCTTAGTAATATTAAATATATATATAAAAAAAACTGAAAGAAAAGAAAAAAAAGAAGAAAAAAAGAAAGAAGACTTATTCAAATGCTACATAAAATTTCTTAACCCTATACTTATTCTGGATAAACTCAATCCATTTTCTCCATTCCATAATATAGCGTTCTTGCGAGTGATCTTTCAAATAGGCTGAAATCTGCCTGGCATCTAGTCTTGTCATCTTGCTTCTCTTTGCTGCTGGTGGCCGTGGCTTTCCCATGCAGGGATGGGGAAAGAAAAGCGCTCACAGGCTGTGGTGCCAGGCAGTGGGCCATGGAGGTGCTGGTAGCGCAGGCGGTGCTGATCTAAACTTGGTGTTGGCCATCCAGAATGGAGGGGGATCGAAAGAAGGGCCCCAGCCCGCCCGCCACCTGGGCTGTGGGAGGAAAGGCAGGGAGATGGGAGAGCACAGGGGGGGACAAGCAAAGCATTGCCCTCTCCACCATGTGATAGGGCTGGAGAGGGGGACGCAGCATTTACACCAGATAAAGGCAGCATGGAACTGCCAGCGGATCTCCTTTTTGTAAGTTTGCTTATGCTTTCCTGCTGGCTCAATCTCTCTTTGTCTCTCTCCCCCACACACAAAAACTGCCCCTGCTTTCTCCTCCTTCTTGCCCTTTTTCTCTAGCTGCACCTGAACAGAGTGGGAGGAGGTTAAAAAAAAAGAGAAGGGGGGAAGAAAGGGGGAGGCTCCCCTTTTTTGTAACACCTCAGTTTCCTCCTCCTCCCCTCCTGGTGCTCTCTCTCTCTTTCACACACACACACACACACACACACACACACAGAGAGAGAGAGAGAGAGAGAGAGAGAGAGAGAGAGAGAGAGAGAGAGAGAGAGAGAGAGAGAGAGAAACCCTTCCTGCTTTCTCCTTCTCACCCTTTCTCTCCAGCCACCACATGTTGCTGGCTGTCAGCAGTTCCAACGGAGAGGTCGAATGGCGGAGAGGGCAAATGGGAGCCAGCCAATGCTCGGCTTGTGCCACTGCATGCTCCCATCTCCGCACCTTTCATCCCACAGGCCTGGCGTGCCCTGGAGCACTAGGCCTACAGAATGCCAAGGGCCAAGGGAGGAAAGACGTGGTGTAACAGAACTGGACAAGGAGAGGCCTGGCAAAGCGGAGAATGGCCATGTATGATGGGCAAGGCTGGGAGGGATGGGGCGGGGCAGGGTGAAGCAAATGAGCTGCAGCTGCTGCTGCAAACCACCCAGCCCCCAAGTGCTCACCACTTCCTGTGCCAGGTTGGAGTGGGCCAGGGCTGGGGCAGTGGGGGGCGGTCCCTTTCCATTTCTGGGACAGTCACAGGGGCCCCAAATTTGGGCCCTTCCCAGCCCAGCCCCGGCACCTGCTGTTTTGGTGGCTCTGTAGGCACAGCTTCTCTGTCAGAGAAGAGAACTTTGCAGCTCTGCCTACAGAGCCACCAAAGCAGCAGGTGGAGCTCGGAGGCTCGGGGAGGGAGGGCGCTGAAGTGGGCGGTTGGGCCATTGGCAAAAGAGCAATGCATCTGAGCGGAAAGCGGCCTCAGAACAAGTGGGGCAGGTAAGGAAAAAAAGGTCAGTCAATCAATTCCAACTTTGCGATCTTTCACGAGAAGTTGGAATTGATTGATTGACCTTTTTCCCGCAAAAAAAACCCCCTTTCTTTGTTTCCTTGCATACAGCGGGGGCAGATCGCGAAGGAGAAGTGGCATGGGGCTGGGAGTCAGGTAAGGAAATAAAGGCAGTTTCTGGGGTGGAGCAAGGATTTCTTTCCTTACCTGCCCCACTTTCTGCTCAGATGTGTTCTCAGCCTTCGGCGTGTGTTTGTGGGACTATTGGTAAAAAAAAAAAGTTCCATCAGACTAACTTCTTGAGATCTCGTGAGAAGTTAGAAAGTCTCATGGAACTTTTTTCCCCCCACAAACACGTGGTGAAGGCTGAGAAGCGAATGGAGAAACGGAATGCAGCTGAAAGCCAGGTTAGTAAAAAAAATGCTTGGGGGAAGCAGGGGCATGTGGGCGTGGGTGGCAACCTACCCTGCGCAGCTTCGGCAGGTTTCTGGCAGGGGGAGAGAAGCAACTGGTCTGCCACCATGCTAGCACCACCACGTTACTTCTCCACCCCATGCACAGGCCCCGCCCCACCCCTTGCATGGAGTGCCCTGCTGTCACCACTCCCCCCATCCCCACGCGGCACCTTCTTTCCAGCTCCGATGCATCACTTCTGCCGCTAAAAGTTCAATTAAGCAATTCCAACTTTTTTTTTTTTTAACACAGTGGTGGAGACCTAGGACTGGGGCGATGGTGCACGTGCCCATGGAGAGGGCTCTGTGTGCAATAGGTTTGCCACCACTGGCATAGACTTTCGTGTAAATGATCCTGTCCCTAATCCTTCAGGTAGAAGATATCTGGAGAAAGTTCATACTGGTTGGGAATTCATGGAGTTGCAGATTTTGAACATTATGCAGCTAACTATTTTACTAACGGTTTTGTTAGTTTGTGATCTATCCTTCCATAGTTTTCTTTTGCCACTTTTATAGAACAGTAAAGGCTGGAAAAGGGATAAGTTGCAAATTTTCTGCATTTCATTTTGTAACCTTATATGCAGCAGAGATGGAAGACTAGGGGAGAAGAGAGAGAGGTTGTGAAGAGATGATATGAATGTGAAATATGATTGATAGTTGTTCCTTGTAATATTTTGGATGTGCTTGTATTTTTTAATAACATTTGTCCCTTCTAAGGACATGCTATTTTCTTTGGAAAAAAATAAGTTAAACTGAGAGAAAATGTTAGAAATTGTTATTTCTGTTTCAGATTTTATTTTTGAATGTTAAAATATCACACATACTCTTGAAAGAACTTGGGTGCTTGAAGAAAGGGTGAAGGACACTGTTTGATGTCAAGCAATATTGTGAAACCTTTTCATAGCATCTATCATATGTCAGAAAATGCACAAATATAGCTATTTTGATTGTTAGAACTTCTTAACACCCTCTAGAGACCTTCTGATATTTACTTTGCCTTTCTTTGGTAGCTCTCTTTTCTACTGTTTAAGAAGTTAACTTCACAATCTTAAAGGACAGGTTGCCTTTGATCGAGTCTGTCTGTTGTGCAAATAATACAAAACAATAAGAATAAATTTATGCTTACTCTGTTCTACAAAAATTGCCACAAACAACCTTTAGGTAATTTGGATTAAGCAGTCTGAGCCTCCTAATTGTTTTTTTTAATTTCTCTAAAACCCTCATCCAAAAAAACTTTAAATGCCACTAACTACCTTATCTGATCTCATGATAATAGTTGCCTGAGACAAACAGTTTTCTGCTAAATACCTATTACACTTAATATATTTATGTTAGTTGAGCTTTATTAGTAAGTTTACCATACCTGTAGTAATACAATTTTATGTTTTTAATATTGGTAAGAATTGGTCAGTTGTTTGGTAGCTGGGGCTGCAACTAAATCTTAATGTTGCTTCAATCTTGGTTCACGATTTAAATTTGTGCTGCTATATTCTGTCCACACACACCACATAAGAATTAACTGAATGCTGTTTGAAATTAAATTTGGACAGGAAAACTATTTAATTTTATTTCTTATTTTCATTTTACTGGCCTCTAGTAAGAGAAAATATGCCCTTGATGATATTAGTATGAAGCTACTGTTATAAATTTGCATATTGATTTCCCCTCATTGACTTAATTTGCAAAATTAGGGAATAAGATTAACCATAATTTTTTATATGGTTTCCTTCAGCTTATTTCCAGTTTTCAAAACATGTCCTTGTATTTCTCACAGCCCTCCACATTTAAGCAATCAAGCAGACAGCAGAGTAGGGATTGCCAGTTTTTCAAGAATCCAAGTTAAAATATTTCATTTAAATTAAGTGCAAAAATATTAATTACATTATTATTGTTGTTAACAATAACAATAACAACAACATTGTGTAAAAAATACAACTTGCCTGTGTCTGAAAAGTCGTGGGAACATAGGGTGGAAAAAGTTGTTGAGAATGAGAGGGTGAAGATCTTGTGGGACTTTCGAATACAGACAGATCGCCATTTAGAACACAGCATACTGAAGCGTACAGCTGATTGATATCGCTGTACCAGGAGATGCCAGAGTCAAAGAAAAAGAACTGGAAAAAATTATGAAATATCGCGACCTGGCCATTGAAACTGTGTGATTATGAATGAAATGTGTAACAGTGATACCCATTGTCATCGGAGTACTGGGAACTGTGTTTAAAAACTTTGCAAAATACATCAAGAAACTGCAGATTCCTTCAATAACTCCAGCAATGCTACAAAAAACTGTGCTACTTGGAACATCTTACATTTTAAGGAGGTACCTGGTTGATACCTAGGATGCTGGCAGCAACCCGTGTCAACCATCAGCGCCAGTCAATTTGAATGTTCAGTTGACTGAGGTTCATGTTTAATGAATTTTATTGTTGTTGTTGTTAGTTGCAAAGTCGTGTCCGACCCATTGCGACCCCATGGACAACGTTCCTCCAGGCCTTCCTGTCCTCTACCATCTTCTGGAGTTTATTTAGGCTCACACCTACTGCTTCAGTGATTCCATCCAGCCACCTCATTCTCTGTCGTCCCATTCTTCTATTGCCCTCAGCCCTTCCCAGCATTAGGCTCTTCTCCAGTGAGTCCTTCCTTCTCATTAGGTGGCCAAAATATTTGAGTTTCAACTTCAGGATCTGGCCTTCTAAAGAGGAGTCTGGGTTGATCTCCTCTAGGACTGACCGGTTTGATCGCCTTGCAGTCCAAGGGACACACAGGAGTCTTCTCCAGCACCATAGTTCAAAGGCTTCAATTCTTTGGCGCTCAGCCTTTCTTATGGTCCACCTTTCATGGCCATACATTGCAACTGGGAAGACCATAGCCTTGACTATACGCACTTTTGTTGACAGGGTGATGTCTCTGCTTTTTAGTGTGCTGTGTAGATTTGCAATGGCTTTCCTCCCCAGGAGCAAGCGTCTTTTAATTTCTTGGCTGCAGTCCCCATCTGCGGTGATCTTGGAGCCCAGGAAAATAAAGTATGTCACTACTTCCATTTCTTCTCCATGTATTTGCCAGGAATTGAGAGGGCCAGATGCCATGATCTTGGTTTTCTTAATGTTGAGTTTCAACCCAACTTTTGCACTCTCCTTCTTCACTCGCAACAAGAGGCTCTTTAGTTCCTCTTCACTTGTGCCATTAGAGTGGTATCATCTGCATGTCTTAGGTTGTTGATATTTCTCCCAGCAATCTTAATTCCAACCATTGATTCATCTAGCCCTGCCTTTCTCATGATGTGCTTGCATATAAGTTAAACAGGTAGGGTGACAGTATACAGTCTTGCCGGACTCCTTTCTCAATTTTGAACCAATCAGTGGTTCCATGTCCAGTTCTCACTGTTGCTTCTTGACCCGCATATAGGTTTCTCAAGAGACAAATAAGATGGTCTGGTACTCCCATCTCTTTAAGAACTTGCCACAGTTTGTTGTGATCCACACAATCAAAGGCTTTAGCATAGTCAATGAAGCAGAAGTAGATATTTTTCTGGAACTCCCTAGCTTTCTCCATGATCCAGCATATGTTGGCAATTTGATCTCTAGTTCCTCTGCCTCTTCGAAATCCTGCCTGTATTTCTGGTAGTTCCCGATCCACATGCTGCTGGAGTCTAGCTTGTAGGATTTTAAGCATAGCTTTACTAGCATGAGAAATGAGTGCAATGGTGTGATAGTTTGAACATTTTTTGGCACTGCCTTTCTTTGGAATTGGAATGTAAACTGATCTTTTCCAATCCTGTGGCCACTGTTGAGTTTTCCAAATTTGTTGGCAAATTGAGGGTAGTACTTTTATTGCATCGTCTTTTAAGATTTTGAATAGCTCAGCTGGAATACTGTCACCCCCACTAGCTTTGTTGTTGCTCAGCTCACTTCACATTCTAGGATGTCTGGCTCAAGGTCAGTGACCACCTCATCGTGGTTATCAGGGTCGTTAACCTCGTTCTTGTATAGTTCTTCTGTGTAATTTTGCCACCTCTTCTTAATCTCTTCTGCCTCTGTTAGGTCCCTGCCATTTTGGTCCTTTATCATGCCCATTTTTGCATTAAACGTTCTCTTCATCTCTCCAATTTTCTTGAAGAGATCTCTGGTCCTCCCTATTCTATTGTTTTCTTCTATTTCTTTGCACTGTTTATATAAGAAGGCATTCTTATCTCTTCTAGCTATTGTCTGGAATTCTGCATTCAATTGGGCATATCTTTCTTTTTCTCCCTTGCCTTTCGCTTTCCTCCTTTCCTCAGCTATTTGCAAAGCTTCCTCAGACAGCCATTTTGCTTTCTTACATTTCTTTTTCTTTGGTATGGTTTTGGTTGCTACCTTTTGTACAATGTTGCGAACGTCTGTCCATAGTTCTTCAGGCACTCTGTCTATCAGATCTAATTCCTTAAATCTAATTGTCACCTCTACTTTATATTCAATAGGGATATGATTTAATTCATACCTGAGGGGCCTAGTACTTTCCCCTACTTTCTTCAGTTTAAGCCTAAACTTTGCAACAAGAAGCTCATGGTCTGAGCCACAGTCAGCTCCTGGTCTTGTTTTTACTGACTGTATAGAGCTTCTCCATCTTTGGCTGCAGAGCACATAGTCAATCTGATTTCTGTGTTGACCGTCTGGTGATGTCCATGTGTAGAGCTGTCTCTTGGGTTGCTATGAGTGTTTGCTATGACCATCGTATTCTCTTGACAAAATTCTATCAACCTGTGCCCTGCTTCATTTTGTACTCCAAGGCCAAACTTGCCTATTATTCCAGTTATCTTTTGGCTTCCTAGTTTAGCATTCCAATCCCCCATAATGATAAGGACATCATTTTTTGGTGTTAGTTCTATAAGGTGCTGTAGGGCTTCATAGAACCGGTCAACTTCATCCTCTTTAGCATTGGTGTTTGGGGCATAGAATTGGACTACTGTGATATTGAATGGTTTGCCTTGGATTCAAACTGAGATCCTTCTGTCAGTTTGGGGATTGTATCCCAGTATTGCTTTTCCTACTCTTTTATTGACTATGAAGGCTACTCCATTTCTTCTGAGGGGTTCTTGTCCGCAGTAGTATACCTGATGGTCTTCTGAATGAAATTCTCCCGTTCCTCTCCATTTTAGTTCGCTGATTCCTAAGATGTCGATGTTCAGTCTTGTCATCTCTTGTTTGACCAAGTCCAGCTGAACTTCTAGAGGGCATCTATTAGAATTGTGTTCTGAACTGCTTTTGTACATAGTTGAGTTTTATACAAGCATCCTTTTCTCTGAGCCAAAGTATATTCTGTCTCCATGGGGAGGAAACTTTATATTTATAAAATATATAAAATAGGATTCCAATATATAAAATAGAATACTGAGAGCTGCAGAACATTACATGCAGTCTGCCTTGTACTGAATGGATGCACCCTTAGACAATGTTAATATTACATTTCATATGTATACAATATGAATCATTTAGGTGAAGCACAACAGAAATTAAGAGAATATGAATCTGCAAAGCATATTCTTTTTCTAAATCTGTTGTAGCCATATTTAGCACTATGATTTTAGCAGAATCCTTATTTGTTCAATGTATTATTTAGATAGCTATAAATACTATATTTTATACATTTTAACTTCTTTTCATAAAGTCTTGTGTATTTTCCCTACTGAGATTTTAAAACCTATTATCTGTTTGATTATACAAATTTAGACTGCATTTTCCCAGTATATCATTGCATCTTACTTGAATTTTTTTAGTGACTGTCATTCCCAATCCACTGATTTTATTAAGTCCTTCTAGAGTTTATCATTAAGACTCAGAAGACAATTGTATAGTTAGAAAAGGAAAAAAATCCTCAACAACATAGATTCCATAAATATTTAACTAGTAAAGTTTAATATTTCTATTTCTATTTTTATGTATGTTATATATAGCTAGAGCCACAGTTTTAGGATCTGAGAACATTATTATTTCTCTAACTTTTTATTTATTTTATCTGAACAGTTAGAGATAAGCTTGTGTTCTTTGTTGTGTAGATATGAGGAAAAGGAACAAATGCTACTTTGGATTGTCACTGACACCAAAGGGTTGTCCCAGAGGTACCAAAAAATGTATTGAATGTGGCTTCCTTAGAAAAAGGCCAGACACTACGACATTAAGGGGCCTTCCAGGGAGAAAACACCACTTGTCATCTTCCGCTGAGGATAAACTATAGTAGAAGTCTGAGAGAAAGACATTTTGACAGCTCTTCTCAGGCTGAATATACTTAGTAAGCTTTTAATTGGCTGCTGAGATAGTGTTTTATAAGACGAGAACTAGCCAACCTCATTTAGATATACTGGTTTCTGATTCCTAGGTTCTGTTCTGCATAACTTGATGTGTGATTGGATTCTACTTATGTTATCCTTGAGTTAAAACCATAATGGTGATGTCACTGACCTAATTTTATGCCCTTTTTCATCGGTCGTTAAGCAAATCACCATGATTGTTAAGTAAATCCATAGCCAGTAAATCAGTGCTGCAGTTGTTAAACCAATCAGCATGGTTTTCTTGAAAACTGGAAGTAACTGCCAGTTTTCAGCAAAAGAGCCATAAATTGTGGTCATGTGATTGTAAGACACTGCAAATGGTCATAAATGTGACTAGATTGCCAAGCACCTAAAGTATAATTATGTGATGGGGGAGCCTGACTGTCGGAATTTCAATTCTGGGTCATAAGTACCTTCCAGGTAGGTCTCTCTGAACTTTGACTTATTGCAGCTAGTTAAATATTTTCAAATATTTTCATGGCATCCGGCCCTCTCAATTCCTGGCAAATAGATGGGGAAGAAATAGAGGTAGTGACAGATTTTATTTTCCTGGGCTCCAAGATCAGCACTGATGGAGACTGCAGCCAAGAAATTAAAAGACGCTTGCTCCTGTGGAGGAAAGCCATGGCAAATCTAGACAGCATACTAAAAAGCAGAGATTTCACCCTGTCAAAAAAAGTGTGTATGGTCAAGGCTATGGTCTTCCCAGTTACAATGTATGGCTGTGAAAGTTGGACCATAAGAAAGGCTGAGCGCCAAAGAATTGAGGCCTTTGAATTATGGTGCTGGAGAAGACTCCTGCGAGTCCCTTGGACTGCAAAGCGATCAAACCGGTCAGTCCTAGAGGAGATCAACCCTGACTCCTCTTTAGAAGGCCAGATCCTGAAGTTGAAACTCAAATACTTTGGCCACCTAATGAGAAGGAAGGACTCACTGGAGAAGAGCCTAATGCTGGGAAAGGTTGAGGGCAATAGAAGAAGAGGACACCAGAGAATGAAGTGGCTGGATGGAGTCACTGAAGCAGTAGGCGTGAGCCTAAATGGACTCCAGAAGATGATAAAGGACAGGAAGGCCTGGAGGAACGTTGTCCATGGAGTCGTGATGGGTTGAACACGACTTCTCAACTAACAACAACAAAATATTTTTAAGGTTGCTCAGGAAACTGCATTTATACAAGCAGGATTTTCCCCCATTTCCACTTGTTCTGGGTTGTTTTCACTGGGAAATAAGAGAAGAAATGTCTTTATTTTTAGAGATAATGTGATAATAGCTGTTGACCACTTTCCATTAAAAAAATAAAGGCATTAAGAAGTTTTAAATGAGACCAGAGCGTTATTCATTGGAGTTTATTTCCATAAAAGAAATAATAGAATAACATCCCTATATCCCTGATCATCCCTATATAATTTCAGACAAATGATTATCCAATGTATTCTTAAAACCTCCAGTAGTGAAGCACCCACAACTTCTGGAATCAAGTTGTTCTACAGATTAATTGTTCTATCTGTCAGGAAATTTCTCTTTAGTTCTAGACTGATTCTCTCCTTGATTAGTTTCCATAAATATTAATAAATTAATATTTATTAATAATACTATTATTTTCATAATAATGTATATTTTATATACCCCATGTATTATTACATACTTTATATAAATATTTGAAATATTTTTTAATCCAAATATTCATCCATATAATTCATCCATTCAAATATTCTGGAAGAATCTATTTTTCCTTTAATGAATGAAAAAAAAAACCATTTTAATAATTTCATTTACATGTTGTTTGATTCCATATTATAAACTGAATAGAGAATATAATATAAAATATCTGAAGGATAGAAGAAAAAAAAATGAGTTCTTGGCGTTCTCTATTTTATTCCTTGCAGTTGTTTCATTTCCAGGTTGGATAATATCATCAATAATTATGAGTGTGGGACAAAGTGAAATTTTCTTTTTGTATACGATTGCTTGTTCTAGAATCCTTGATTGAGGCATTGTCTTTTCCTTGATCATCTTTGAATGGAACATTATTTCTTCCTTAAGTTATTTTTGTTTATTTAGTGCTGGTTCCTCCTTCCTCTTTGGATATTGGTTAATAGGTAAGTGATGAAAACTGACACCTAACTAAGCAGGAACCAGCACCAAATAAACAGAAACAATCAAAGAAGCAATAAAGGCCTTAAGGTCTTGCTATTTTCCCAAGAGTTTGAGAGGTTAGTTGAGCCCACGTGGTTTCCTGGTTAATTTGTTTCTGGTTTCCTTGGTCGCCACAGTATTTTTGTTCCTGTCTTTGATTGTTTTTGCTACTATAGTTTTTTTTTAACCTTTTTGTTAGCCATCCAGAGACATCCTTGCTATGTGAGCAGCTATATAAATTAATAAAATAAAGAAACGAGGAAATAAATAACAAGCTATCGTACATAAATACAATGGTACTTCTGTATTTATTGTTAATTAGTTCCGAAATTGCAATGAGTACCAAACAAGTTTTTCCCATAAGGAATAATAACCTTGGGAGTCACAAAGGCAAATGACACCAACAAGTTGTAGCTTATACATTGCGTATCAAACAAACAATGACTACTTGATGTAAATAAATAAATTATTCTGAAAACTATTCGAACAAAATTTTCATGTCAAAATGCATTGGATATTAAATTCAATAAGTTTCAAAACAGTCAAGTACCAAGTACAGCTAACAAACCTCACTCCCATTTGAACCTATAATTCTCCTTAGTCTGGAAATGAAATATCTGCAAGAAAAAAAGGAAGCTCAGACAACTTAATCATGATTTTAAGCTTAAAAACGTAATCATGATCTTACATATAGTCTCCTCTAGAAGAAAACCTTTTTTTCTTTTCTACTTAGGAAACGCAGAAATCGGAACACTTTGGGAGCCTTTAATACTACACTCAATCCAGATGATTGTAAATAAATGATAAATTAGTTTGGAAGTAGATTTCCCACACCAAGATATTTTGCTAAGACATAATTGACCTTTTCCCTCCATAATAATAACAAAACATAATTTATTGAATCCCTAGTAATTATTTTCCATGTTCTAATGTAGCTAATTATCAAGTACATATATATATAACCTGAGGTCAGTGTTGAAAGGCTTCATTTTTTTTAGACTGGTTATGCTCCTGTAATGGTCAAAATGATTTTCTTTGACAGAAAAATATTAAAATAAATGGTATGTAGCATTTATGGTCCCTAATTATATAAAGAGAAGCAATGCACTTTTTTCAAATATTTATTTAGACTGCAGTTTTTAACTCTCCCCCCCACACCTACACATTCACTATATCATACACCTGTATATTACTATACTGTCATCATGACTTTTACCCATATAAAATGGTGCATGACAGGGGAGCTATTTTTGAATCAAGGTACCTCAAATGGTACCTACAGCATATGACGAAAATCCAGGACCCTGACTCCTGAGCGAATAAAATTTGGGAAGGTTGTGGCTGCTTCAGTGTTACAGGCTGCTGCTGGCTACTGCTACAGCTATGTGATCTTCATTTTCAATTTTCTGTGACAGTTTCCCAGTCAATCTCACAATCCCTTATTTTTGTCTTGTCCTGTCATTTTATTTTATATTTATATTTATTTATATATCAATTTTAGAGACACCCATTGTACTCACAGACTGAGCCGCCAAGCAGCAAGTAACTGACTCATCATATGGTTCTTAAAGAAGCAAAACCTTTAAGATATATGAAGAAAAGTCTGAATATTTTTATTGCTCTCTTTTCTGCCCTTGTCTGGCCTCCAAATATCTATATACCTTTATTCAGGAACTCAGAGCATATCCATAGTGCTCTATCTTTCCTCACAAGAGCCCTGTGGTTGGACTGAAAATCATCAAGTGAGTTGTTGTGCTGCAGACATATAAGAAATTGGATGTCAGAAGTCACTAAACCTCTCAATTAGCCACTAAACCTTAGTCCCTGCCAGTACTTGTTCATTTTTCAGCTGCTTCTTATCTGAAACTGAGTGTAGACTAGCTCCTCCTTCAGGTTCCAGAGATCAGGTAGAATAGTCCCACCTACCTTTCAGGAGGTCATGTGATCCTATTTTTAAATTGTCTCTGACAGCCTCCCACAACTCAGTTTGAGAACTAGGCAGGATTTCTAAACTGTTCTGAGGTGAGAAGAAAGACCTAACACGTCATGGGTTGTCTACTATGTTCATATAGTTCTTGTTAAATTATGTAACTATATTAATATGCAATAATATTTTACCTTTATACATTTCATAATAAGTTGCTTAATTGCAGCATTTTAGAAATTTAATAAACAAAACTAGGTTTTATATATTTACTAATTGACCTTTGGTTTGCCTGTTGGGAATTTTTCTTTGTACCTCTCATCATTTGAAAATATGAAATGATTCCATATATAAATACTTAATTTCATAATTTGAGAAAAAATACAATTTTGTGAATATGACTTTGGGCATAGTTCTTTTTGAGCAGAAGAATTACATTTTATTTAGATTTTTGTTTGTTGTAGACGGCATTATTATTGACTTGATGGCTTGAAGACAATTTGTTTTTCAGGTTCCGAACAGCTGATCTTGGAATCTATTACGGGAATTTGCTGTGCAAGAGCACTTGGATATTATAGATAATTAACATTCATTGTACTTCTGCTGCATAGTCTGATGCCAAGCCAAAAACCCAGCTACCTCTTGTTACTTTGAATATTCTCAAGTCTTCACACATGATAACAGATCTTGTACTTCCAGTGATTTCCCTTGTTTGTTTTGTTTTAGAGATTTAAGTTTCTTATATAAAAAATGAAAAAAATAAAATAAAATCTTGTGACATCATTATAGGTACTCCAGTGAAAAGGAACACTACAAAATATAGATGCAGATATTGTGCATGACCCTGTCACCTAATTGTAGTTTTAATGTGTTATTCATTTATTAGGAACAGGGACTATTAGAATTACATTACATATTATACATTCCTTGTTTACTTTTACAGTTTTTAATGTGATTTTTCATACAAAGTGAAGTAGGTTGAGAATAACATTTAGTAAGGCTGAGTTGTGTTTTATATGAAATTCAGCTGTTGCTCCTGAAGTTACATAGTTATGTAAGATAGAAAACAGACTCTAAGCAGAATCACATTTTCACATAAACAAAAATGTTCATAAGTTAAAAAATACGTAGTAAGACATACAGTATTGTTAACATTTTGCATTCGCCAGTGTTCTAAAAACTGAATTTGCCTAGATTTTTGATTTTTGCTACTACATGAAATTGGCATGCATTTAATATTTAAAATAGCAAAATATTTTAATAGCAAATAATGTGAAATATTAAAAAAATCAGTAATCAGTATGATTTGGATAATATTGATGCTTTGTGATTTTTCAGGCTCTCCAAATCCAGCAAAGGGGATGAGGATGGGAAATTATTAAATCAGACTTTCTGTGTAATGGGGAACAGAATTGTGTTCAGGATTACTTTTAGCATGGGCATTTTAGCAAACAGATATTGCAGCTGTATTTTAAAGATATCATTAGTAAGGCTAACTGTAGTTCCTAACAAATCGCTGTCAATAAAAATGGAATCAGATTTGAGACATCCTCGTCAGAACCACATAAGATTTGTTGAGTCATTGTGTGACCCTCCTAACTATTGTTGGGATAACTCCCAAGTTCCATAATCTCTCACCATTGGCATGCTACTCAGGTCTCTTAGGATTTACAGTTTAATAATATATGCAAATCTACCATTTCATCATTCTTGACCTGAAGGGAAACTGAAATTCTATGTATTCCTCCTTGCATTAAATCATGATTTTGAAAGATGTGACCCATGATAGAGGGGAAAAAAAGTACAGCCTGTTTATTATAAACCAATTTCGCTGCTTTTTGTGTTATTTCAAATATGGTGAATTCATTGTATTCAGTAACCATGTTTCTGTCATCACCACCTTGCCTTGAGTTTTCATATTTGATCCTTCTGTTGTATGTTCCTAATGTATGTCCTCTCTATTACTGATATCGTTAAAAAGCAGAACTAGAAATCGTGGATTCATCTGCTATCCATCTCAGATCAGGATAAAAGGAACAGATGGTTTACTTAAACTAGAAAGATAAGGAGGAAATTGGCAGTCATAAGAAAGTCAGGAAACATATGAGGTTTTGAAAAAAAACTTAGCTCATGGACATTACATGGGAAAAGCCCTCAGACTTGGCTCTTTGAGCTCTCTGACCCAGGCTGAGAATTTTAACTGGGGTTTTATTTTCAGGGATAATTTAATCTTTTAATTCTCTTTTAACTTTTATATTGATGTGATTTTAAAATGCCCTGTAAACCGCCCTGAGTCCTTCGGGAAAGGGCGGTATATAAATCTAATAAAATCTAAATCTAAATATTTAAAGACTGGAAAGCTTAGCTGGCAGAAGAGTGTCCTGCTACAGAAATAGAAAAAAAATAGCTTTTCCTGGAAGTGTGATTGAGTTTTTTCCCCAAAAGTGTTATTGTATATATTTTCTTTATGTTTGAAGATTGCTTCTCTTAGTAGTTTTAGCCAGCAATCCTAAAGTGAAGATTACAGGAAATCCATTGAAGTGTATTCAGATACACAGATAAGGCATAGTCCAATTGTGATTGCATAGAGAAAAGATCTTCATGAGGTACATACGCTTAATGATTTAGAAAATGGAGTTTAATCAATAGGGAACAATATTTTATATATAGTAATTCATTATAAAATATGTTTCTATTTGTGCAGTGATGTGGATATTCTTCTGTTTCCCCAGTCTGGTACTGTATATTCAAATACTGCAATCTTTAATACAGATTTAAAAAATAAAATTGGATGCTTCTAATAATCTATAACATTGCTAATACAGATTGTTTTAGTAATGTAGGTAAGGTAAAACTGTATAAAATGTTCCATAAAAGCTACTATTATACAAAGCATTTTGCCTACATTTGCTCAATAGTTCATTCTCAAACTTTTCCTAGCCTGTAAATAAAATATAACATTTCTAATTTACCTCTATAACAGGTGGGCTTTTTCATTTAA
The DNA here is from genome assembly GCF_964194415.1 of Vipera berus. NCBI lineage: Eukaryota > Metazoa > Chordata > Lepidosauria > Squamata > Viperidae > Vipera > Vipera berus. The sequence continues at coordinate 115,868,476 of NC_138205.1, read as the reverse complement.
GAAGAAATCCAAAGCAATAATTGCTTGATGTAGATACTTTCAGAGCTAGTTACTTTTTTTAGCAAATGAGAATTCTAAGTTACTTCCCTGTGCAGGTGTCCAAATTAATCTATGTTTGGTTCCATGTAAATGAAAATCTGTGTTATATGGAGAAGAAAAGAGTTGCTGATTATGGCACTATTAAAATGTTTTTTTAAGGGATGCATCTGTTGATTATGGTATCATGGTACCAGTGCTCTAGTGAAATTTAGAAGCTTATCTTACTTTTAAGTATCATAATTGAGAGACATAATTTTTAGACTTAGAAGATTACTGAATGAAATTGAAACCGTATACAATTCCCTTGGAGTTAGTAATAAATTTGAAAAAAAGGGGGGGCATTTGTCACATTCATATAGCAAGCATAAAGGTACATAACTTGTGATGGTAATTTGGACTGGAATTTCAGTTGTTAAGCAATGTGGTAATTAGGCAAAACATCACAAGACCACATTATTAGAGATGGTAATTCCAGTAGTTCCAATTGCAGTTGTTAGGCCAGGACAGGATTGTTATGCGAGCACCTCACACTTCTGCCCTGCAATACTTGCCTTCCATTCAATTTCCACCTGTCCCTACCTCACCTCTGCCCTTTTGGCTGCCCTGCGCCTTGCTGTCCCAAATGACCTTCACCGTCTTCCCCCCACTATTAGGCCATGATCATGACATGGGTGAGGATGTAGCTGCTGGCTGTTCATGACATTTTTCAGGTGGAAAGCTGAGCTGGCCTCCGCTCCTCGCTGAAGCCTACTGCCCAGTTTTCCAAGAACACTTCCTCCAGTTCTGCTGTCACCCCAAACAGCACTTCCCACACCACTCCATCTTCACCCAGGGAACTGCCATAGGTTCTCCTGCAACTGCCATTCCAGAATTGTACCCTAGCCCCTTATATCCATAAGTTATGCTTCTTTTGCATGTTTCTTTTATCCTGGTTAGTTGCTTTTGCATATAATCCACAGATATTGAAGACCCATTCATTCTTGATGCTACCTGTTCTTATTTTACCATGTATAGTTTTTTTTTGTAACCCAGTTCCCCTGCTTTCAACTTACTTTTATATTTCTCTTAAATGACCCAATACTGTTAGGATATTATCCTACTGTTAGGATATTAGTAGCTGGAACAGTAAAGTGTACAATGGGCTAGAATACACAATTGTATCTGATTGGTTGGAGAATGCTGGCTCCTGCTATGATTGGTTGCTGTGGGTGTAAAGGGTGAGTTTCTCTTTTCTCCTGCCTTTTTTTCTTCTGCGTGCTCTGTATACTGTCTGGAGATTTACTTCATGATGTTCCTGTGTTCCTGACTACTTATGTGCTGTGAATATAAATGTTAAATATATTTATTTATACAAAGCTACAAATTTGTGTCAATGTCTCTGACTTCATTTGGACACTTGCTGTGCAGTTCCCTGACAAATACTCATTTACATCTAACAACAGTCATTTATATATAACATGTTGGACAGAGAAACATTCTTGAACATAGCCATTTCTGCTTGTTTCAATAAATAGTTTTTCCTACCAGTATTTAACATTTTAAAATTTCCCCATATTTTCTAAACAAATGTACGATTAAAGTTCACAGATTCATCTACTTGCTCAGCTTTTTGCTATTTGTGTATGACTTGTAATTGTTTAGTGCATTTTCCTGTCAAGCAAAACTATCTTCGTCTTGGATACATTAATTTTCAGATCCAGTTCCTTATTGCATGTCATAGTTAATCTAGCATTACTAGAAATCATTCAGGTACTCAGACAACAATGCACTATTACTTAAATAAAAAATATTTCTATCCCCAACCAACAAACCTGTATCATCACTGTCGTTCCTTACCAATGTGTCCATAAATATATTAAATAACCAAAGGAATGTGAAATGCCCATGTTTTATTCGTTGCTCAAAGCTGAATTATTTGTTAAGCTTTCAGTGTACTGAATCCATGTTTTATTTCCACGGTACACTGCTTTTGCTACATACAGCTACTTCTTGCTATTTGTGCAAAAATGTCACATTTCAAGCTTATTCATTTTATAATATGCCTCTCTAAATCAATAGATGTGCAATTAACTTTCTGCAATATGTGTCTCTAATTAATGTTGTGAATTTCCACAACAGAACAAATAACTGAAGATTAAACATTTAAGCTGTACTTTTTCTGTCCGGCAGAAGGCTGTACCACATCTCCAAAATTTTGCTGATTGTTCAATTTGAATCAGAATATTATCAAGCACCATCCTATCCCACTAAAAAACTAATATCCCCAGTTTTTATTCATTCTTGCAAAACAATCATCAGGTACATCTACACTCTTTATGAATAGGTTGCATAGCCATTCCATAAGAAACCATATCCACATCATAATTTGTTACTAACCTTTATAGTCCTCACTTCTCCTCTTCAATGCATCACTATGATTTCCAAACATAAATTAGTGTTTCAAAAATTCCCTCACCTCAATATTATCCCCAAATTTATTTGATTACGATTATTATAATTTGGAAGTGGGTTTTTTATGTTGTGGATTTTTAATGTTGCAAGACTCCTGAAGTCTCCTGAGTTTGAGTTGGGTGGTCATATAAATTTGTGTAATAAATAAATACATTTACATCACTTTTGTTTTTATTTTTTGTTTGGTTCTCTTTAGTGCTGCTTTTATGTTCCCTGCTCTTAATCATTTCCGGTGATACAGCTGTCTTAGAATTACACATAGTGCTGGACGTGTGTTTTCTTTAATTTTTTTTGTTTTTGTTTTGTATTTTACTTTTTATGATAAAACAAAATAAACTTAAAGGAGAATTATACATAACTTTTTCTCGTTAGATTTTTCAGGAGTCTTTTACATAGATGTTTTCTTATCCACAGCCTGTTTTCATGTCGTCATTCCACAAAGTAACCTTCATAAAAGATGTTTTTATTGTAACTCTTCACACTTTTATGGCCCTCTGTATTAAGATTCCTTTTAACTTTGTAAACAATTTCCACATCCTCTTTTTCCATGTCTATTTTTTTATTCAGTCTGTTGGGACTAATCTATCATTTGATTTTTTTTTTAAAAAAAAATTCAGAATTCCCATTTTTTTCTTTCTGCAATTACTCTACTTATATTCTTATCTCATTCATGTCCAAAAGTCAGTCATAAGCGGTCTGTCCTTCATTCTTCACTCTGTGAAGTGTTTTTCTTCACTCTGTGTCATTCGTTCTAAATTAATATTTATTCCTTTGGCATGGGAATGTTTGAGTAGAATGATGTTTAAATTTTGTATTTGAAGCAAAAAGATTTTTCTAAGCAGTCATCTAAATTTCCAGATGATTCAATCACCTTTTCTTTTTTTTTATTGAAAAGTTTTACAATACATTTTATATTTAACAATCCCTCCCCCCCTCCCTCCACCCACCCCTTCCTAGCCCTCCCTAACCCTCCCCCCCTTCCCCCCTCCCCCCTCCCCGACTTCCCAGAGCTAAATACAAGGTATAAAAGCAAAAAACAATCATAAACAACCATATGCTAACAACAATAAACTATTAAGTCTATCGCACTCTAGCTCATATGAAATGACTACAAGCAATACTAATATTACATAAAAAAGAAAAAAGAGAGAAAAAGAGAAAACTTATTCAAATGCTAAATGAAACTTTTTAGTCCCATATTTGTTCTGATTCAATCACCTTTTCTGTAACTTTATTATCATTACTATTATGTAACATGAAAGAATATTTTTCTTTGAATCACATTAATTCAGAATGTCGTACAATTTTCTCCCAAATTCATCTATGGTTTTTCCATTATCAGTGTTCACTGAAGTATGAATTGTTATCAGACTAAGGATAGATGACATTAATTCATTCAGAAATACATTTTAGTTCTTTCATTCATAATTAAACCTATACATTCCATAAAACTTTCTTGGCTAATTCTGTACTTGGCTAATTAAATATTTGTTAGATCTACTGTATTAAAAAGACTTTTAGAAGCCCTTTTACTTCCCTTTTTTTGTTTCTTTGAAACTTTTGTGGATCCCTGCCCATTCTGAAGGTGATGAACTGGTACATCTCAGGTCCTACTGCACTCTTAATTCTCAATATTTCTTCATTGAAATTGGAGCTTCTGGGAATGTTATTTGAGTAACATCATAAGAGGTCCTATACATATTCTTAATAGCTTCATGACATTATTTTTGCTGGTCATATAGACGTGGGTAGGAAACAGATAAAAAAAGAATGCTCATAACGTAAAATTAAATCTGATAGTTAAAATTCATTGCTCATTCACTGAAGAGTAAACCTTATGAAACACACAACTTAACTTTATAGCTGACTGAACATGCTTCAGATGTCACTGTTTGATAAAATATATTCGCAGCTCAAGACTTCTTTTGCATTCCCAGGAGAACTTCACAGAATTTCTACATTCCCATAGTCTTATTTTGTTATGATGACTCAAAGTCTTTTCAAAGTCTATTATTTTTGAAAGTTTTCCCCAAATATCAGGATATGATGCAGGATAATGTATCAGAAGACATGGCAAGCTACTAATGGGTAATGAGTATTTGCAAGAATAGACTATGCTATCCATCCATTGCTTTTTTAACTAAAAGAAATGAAGCTATACTAGTGATGCTTTTTTCCTTCTTGTTCTTGTTTACAATGCATCACATTTTAATGCAATTAAACATTTTAGAGTTATAGTTTTTCCTATTTTGGGAATATTTTGAACAATTAATATGGTGGTGTATTTGTGTAGGGATGTACTGAAGAAGTAATATAAATTTTATTTTTATTTATTCATTAAATTTATGTTACCCATTTCACTACAAGAGTTTATATAAATTTATATAGAGTAAAATAAATTAAGTATAGTCACATATATACACAGTTGAAAAACTTACAAATGCTAAATTTACAAATAAATCCAATTGATGTTTCTGAGACTCTCTTTATATTTCTATATAGTTCTAGGTAGGGGCAAGATACTGGTTAATCATATATTTTGGTTCACATAGGGATCTGCCATATAGCAGTTTGATCTACAGTACTGTTTGTAGCAAGAACTCGTAACATTCAGCTTCTAATTTTTGCAGTTCCTTGGAGGAAATAACCACGGCTTTGTTAATACCTCATTAATAATTCATATTATTGATTCTCTTTTGGCTGAATTCATAACCCATCATCCAATACTTACCATTTTGGTGATTGATGCTTCAGCAAATCTGAGTTTAAAACTGCTGATTGTAGGACAGTAGACAAAGTATTCATACAAATGAGCATTTAAAGACATCCACTTTTCTCTGAAATTGTGCAGTTGGTTCCTCCTTTCTCACCTGAGGAAAGGAAATTAGGCAAATCACTATTGGTTAATATTTGGATATAAGCCTATCAGGAATCCCAGAATGTAGAGTAGATCAAAATGTTGATAAAAATCTGAGTTTACCTACTAAAACTAGCCCCTCACAGTTGCTACATATCAGTTGGTAAAGATATTAATCATTTTTGATAACTGTTGTGCAAATGGCTTTAATTTTTTTAGAAAATATGGTTATGTATTTTAAACCTTTGTGCAGGGTGGGGTAGATGTTGAGAGTATGATGATGTGCAAATAAATAAATAAAGTGATATATGTAGCCCAGCATTGAATCCCCCCTATATCTCTGGCCCCTCAACTTTATTATTATTTTTTTTTAACAAAAATGAAATAACTGTATTTGAAACTGTTCCTAAGACTTACTGCCTTCTTGAAAGGTGCTCCCGGAATCTGGAATTCCCTGTATAGAGAAGGCAGGCTAATTTTGTCTTGTTCATCTTTCTATGGCAGGGAAAGATTTAATTTCATAATACTTACTCAGTATAATTTATGCAAGCAGGGTTTTTTTTTCTCCTTAAATTCGTTCAGTTGCTAAGGGTATTTCTATTTGTATATGCAAGGGTTTTTTTTCCAATCAATGTGCTGTAACTAAAAATTAATGGCATGTTTAATGTTATACCCTGTCACTAAATTCTGTATTATGTCACTGCTTAAATTTTCCTTAAATATGATTTTGGATTTTACTGATTAGATACATTTGTTGTTATAGAAATGGGTAGTTTATACCATTATGTAAAAGTAAAAAAGTTGAGGTTAACTCCTTATTCTACTGCACCAAAAGGTGTCAGAATTCAATGCCTTTTTCTTCCTTCTCTACATTTTTCTCTTCCTTTTTCCCTACTCTTTTCCTATTATTTGCTTTCATATTTTTGTATTTTATATTATAAACTAATTTTAAAAATTCCTTAAATTTTTAAAATATATATTATATGGTTTCACTGGGTTTTCTCTTACTTCTGTTCATGTTTTTTATTATAATTGTGTGCAAAGCATTTTCAAATTCAAAGTTGTTGAACTTGAGATGCTCTATTTTGATTTCACAGCAATTGTTCTGAACAGTCAAGACTTTGAAGATTAATTACAACACCCTTAATTAGGACTGAAAGCAAATTGATAGCCAATGAAGAATATGCTTAAACTGATGCAATAAATTTATAACGCACAGTATTTTGTTCTAAATGGAAGCTCTGGATTATCTTCTAGAGCAGTCTCATATAATTTTAGGTGTAATTCATTAATATCACCTGTAATTCTTGTTCTTAGTATTTTGCTACTTCAATTTTGGTTTTGCAGTTTGGATTATATGTTGTAATTCTGCTATTTCTAGTGTGACACTGAATTAATTAATCTTGTTTTCCTAGTATAAATTATTGCATTGAATAATGGGAAAGGTGATATTAAAAATATTCATAAATTTAATTTTATAGGCAAAGCTATCCAGTCAAACACCATATTTATGTACAACTGGTCCTCAGATTATAACCATTTATTTGCTGACCATTAAAATTTATGAGTGACATTTGCAACTGATTTTCGAAGTTGTGGCTATCACAGCAGTCTCCTGATTGTGATTTAGGGACTTGCAATTACAACCATTTACAACCTTCCCTGCCAGTCTCCCACAAATAAAGTCAGCGGAGAAGCCAGCAGGAGGTTCCAAATCACTCCCATATCTGTTTCTTCATCTCTGATCTGTTCACTTGCCTGCCTATGGCATCTGCCCACCCACCCATAACTCTTACCCACAACTCTCACCCACTGGCCTGCTTGCCTGGGATTCCTGCCTTCCCTTATCGTGGTCATGTGAGGTCCTTGGTTAACAGCCTGCACAGTCCTGGTGTTATAATAGCAAGAATGACTGTTGGGATTATTATCGCTAAACCACACGGTTATGTGATGTTGTGTTATACGAGTGCATTTTTAAATTTTTTATCCTGCCTGTTTGTTTCATGTACAGCTTACGATGGCAAACCTTACCAATTTTATTTGCTCCTGCTATTGTTCCCACAATAATAAATCCATAGGTGAGTTGGGGTTAGCTGAGAGAAGAGACTGGCCCAAAATAATCTAGCCAGTTTTCATGCCTAAAGTGGGACTAAAACTCGTCACTTCCTGGTTTCTAGCCAATGCCTTAGCCATTCCATGCTGTGTAACCCAAAGACTATCTGTATGCCATATAAAATGCAAAATATTTTAATAATTAAGTGTATCAAAATTGTGTGAGTATCCTTACACATCACTTGTGCTTAAATATGGTTATCTCTTTTGCTATTACTAGGATGATGATGGGACAGAAGAAGAAGAGAGCAGAGTAGAACCAGTGGGTCATGCAGATGCAGGTTTGGATAACATCACCTATTCGTTAGAGTAAGTTTATGGCTTTTTAAAACTATTTAATATTTAAAATATTAAGAGTTAAATTCAGAAAAAGTCTTGATAGTTTTGAACTTTGGTGTTGAAGAAGACACTTAGAAAAAATAACAAATAATTTTTTTAAAAAAAAAATCAACCCAGAGTTCTCTAAGTGCAAGTGAGTTTACTCAAATTATCCTACTTTGGACACATTATACAAAGATTTAGCTTTCTAAAGGAAACTCTAGGACTGGGAAAGTTGGAAGGACAGAATACAATAGAATAAGTACTAGCAAAGTGGATGAAGTCAGTTACAATGGTGATGACTGTACCTTTGGAAGAGCTGGAGGACCAGATTCAATACAGATCACCATGGACAAAATCTGTGTGATTTGTTAGAATCAATACCACTTGTTATGTTGTTATGTTGTAGCGCTTGTGTGATCTGAAGAAAATGGGAGGTATCCCACAGGTATGAAGCCATACTAGACATTTCTCATCAGAAGAGCCAGATGATACGATGGATGAGATGTAATTTAAAGCAGCGGCCCCCAATGTTTCTGATTCCATGGACAGGCAGGAGGGGAAAAGGGATGGTTTGTTGCACGCAACCTAAACCAGTCCATGTGCAACTGCAACTTTGTGCACTTGCTTGCCACTTACATGGCCCAGTTCCCAACCAGTCTGCAGACAGGGGATTGGAGACCTCTGATTTACAGAAACCCATACTGGATCTGTTCTTGGCTGGGTCAACAAGGTTAGAAATCCTGAACATCTGTGGACATATGGGCTATAAGACTCAGGACTGGTGCCTGGTGCCAATCCCAGTCTAAACATCTGGCTGACTGTGAGACTAATCATCATATTAATATTTGGATACAGGTTCAAATATTCTCCATTCAAATGCATGTGTCAGGTTTCTCTTGGCTAAGAAGGCAAAATATTGCAAGAATATATTTTTTAAGAACTGAAAGCTCACATAGAAATAAAGCCATTACAGCAGTTTCTATGTGCGAAGTGCAGATTCTGTTTATAACAATCTGGGTTTAGCCTTTTTCTCCTATCCGTTTTAGGTAAAGGATTGGAAGCAGAAGTTCCTTGGGCAAGGCACAGAGTTTCATCTGTTCCTTGTTTTTGTAAAAGCTCTGGTTGTTTAGTTTTGACTGTGGAAAATAATTTTCATTACACATTTGGTATCTCTTTTTTCGGATATCTCTTTTTTGATTATGTGATTGATAGTGCATCATAAAGTTGGTGTCAGCTCTCAGTGACCACATAGATTTTTTTTTCATGATGACTTGTCCCTAATGTTGATTAGGATTCTGATAACTCTGATGATTGTTTAAAAGGTTCTTATGTTGAAATGGCTGAAATTAGCAGGCCCTTGGTGTTGTGAAAAGTTCCATAAGAAACCATGAGCTTGTGAGTTAAGCACATGATTAAGACCATAAGATGCATGCACAAATATTTTTGTAATTTCTGTACCTTACCTCACTGAGAACTGTATTCCAGCTTCCTCTTATGTAACTAAGTAAAAACAAGAAATCTATTTATACTTGCTTTAAACTGCATTCAGGGTTCTTCCAATCTTATGGGTCTTTGTTCAGCTGAATAAACATTTATTTTTAAGAGAGATAACCTGGACTTTGTCTCTTTGGTTGCACCAAGCCACACCTGATTTCTACCTGACACTAATGTGGATTTTCAAATAATAATCTTCCTATAATATACTTAATGCTATAATTGAGTTTACCAATTTTGCTGCTGATCATCATCTTCATTTCTTTGTTTTACCTTTCCAGCTTTAAAGGCTTGTCCATAAAGCTATATCTTTGCATTATGGGTCTACAGATACGTCTTTAATCTTAGTGAATAAAGTTCTCATGAAAAGAGATTGTCAGTAAATTTTTGCAGAATTGTTCCTCAAAATCTAAATGCTTTGGAGGATTTTGGACATTTATAATGATATCTGTTATTTTCTAATGAATGGAAGACACAATGCGTGCCAAAATATAAAAATCAACTTGTGAAATTGGTATCTTTTCCTAACCATTACGTGTAATGTTGATAGTTACAGTTCTGTGCTTGAGAATACATCTGGAAAGAATCCATTATGACATATAAATGATTATTATTGGACTTGCTCATTTTTAACACAATAAGTGGAAATTGGATAATTCAAGCAGTGCAGAGAGAAAGAGAAAATCATTGAACAAATAATGAGAAGTCAATTTGATCATTTTCTAGACTCTTCCCTCTATTGTGGCTTCCATTTATAGAGACTGCAATATAATTTTAAAACTGCATTGTAAAGTGTGCTGGCTGGAAAGGATTAGAATGAGGGACAAATCAGTTTATCTGGAAAAGCCCTTCTTTGGAGGGATAGCTAAGCAGGAGAACTAAGCAAATGGAACAAAGAAAGGGTGAGACAGGATGATTAGGAAATGAACTACATTCAAATTACAAGAAGACTGGGAGAATGTTTAAATATTCCTTGCCCCCCCCCAAAAAGGAGCTGAAAAGCTGTAGTAGAATTTAAGAAGTAGAGAAAGTAACACTTTCCTCCCTGTAATATCTGACAAGCTTCTTTTGAAATATTTCTCATGTTTAAAAATTAGTTTTTAATGTTGCATTGGGAGTAAGAGTTACCATTCAGATGTGCCAAGTTTATAAAAGTGTTCAGCTCACTGAAAATTCCAGAGGCTGTAATGCAGAACATAGTTTAGTTTCTCATTAGGAAAGATAAGCTGGTCTCACATTCTTAAAACAATTAAATGAAAAAAATTACAGATGTATTGGAAATAATAATAATAATAATAATAATAATAATAATAATAATAATAATAATAATAATAATAATAATAATAATAATAATAATAATTTTATTTGTATACCGCCCTTCTCCCGAAGGACTCAGGGCGGTGAACAGGGCAAACATATAAAAGTACAAGAATACAAAAATTAAAAGAGATTAAACAGGGTGCCCAAAAGCTTACAACAGTAAGTTAAAATACATTAAAACAATAATAAAATCCAAACCCATCACCCATCAGCCCAGGCCGGCTTGTTCGAACAAGTAGGTCTTCAGATCGCGTCGGAAGGAGCGAAGGTCGGGCGCCATCCGGAGCTCAACCGGCAAACGGTTCCACAAATCCGGCGCGCCCACAGAGAAGGACCTCCCCCTGGGGGCCACCAGACGACATTCTCTGACCGGTGGCACCCTGAGGAGGCCCTCTCTGTGGGAGCACACAGGGCGGAGGGAAGTTGATGCCGGCAGCAGGTGATCCCTAAGGTACTCCGGACCCATGCCATGTAGGGCTTTAAAGACCATTACCAGCATGTTAGAGTGGACATCCAATCTCCTCAAAACATGGGTAGCCCATCTTGCTCAAGCACCCAATCTATCTCTCGTCTGGCAGACTCCTTGAATACTAAGATTAAATTCTTCCAAAACAGAAGATATCAGGTGGACAAGGATTTATAGACTGTTACAGAGAATGTACCCAGAATCCTGAAATTTCACTTCGCACAAATATGTAGGATGCATTCTTACCTAGACCCACGAGAAGCTGATGCGGAGACCTTCTCCTGCCACAAACCCTGGTGAGACTCACTGGCACAAGTTCAGAAGTCCCAATTCTCTTATTCTTTTATTTTCTAAATGCTTCTATTCTCATAGTCAAGCTAGAACTGGGGAACAAATGGCCTTTGGAAATCCACCAGAGTTTGTGGGCTGAAAAATTGAATGGGCCTTTTTTTTTGACAAGTTGCTAAAGGAATTGGAAGTCTCCAGTTATTTCTCAAGGGCAGAATTCTATTTAGTGGGTATTAGTAGCACCATTACTGGAGAAAGACGGGGGTGGGGGGGAGGAACTCTTTTGGAAGAGTTTCCTCTAGAAGTCTTTTGAACGAAAGAATGGGAAGGGACATAGGAGAGATGATTATAAGTTATAAATAAAATTTCTATATGAATGATACAAAGAGAACTATTTTCATTATTTGAATAACAACTTCCTTATTGCAATAAGGTAAAATGTACTCTCTTATAAGAAGTTGGCTGCAACCTGACCACAACTTCCATAGCTAAGCTTATACCAATAATGTAATGTATGGTTATACATGTCACGTGTAATTGCATATAAGTATTGATCAATTAATATGCAATCCAGATTTCTCTTATTTTTCTTTTTTAAAAACCCTGAAGCTAATATCGATATTCAGCCAAGGAGAGCCCAGACTACACATAGAATTTCATTATTTCATCATCCTTGTTACAAAAGTGGGTAATAAAAACATCTGATGAAAACAAACTATTTCAAAGAGGCTTTGAAAATAATGTGTTAAAATGAGTAGTTATATATGAAATGAAAGCAAATGAATTTATATTATATGTGTTTTGATGTATCTGCATAAGGATTTGCCAAATAATATTATAGTTAAATGGAAATTAAAGTGGAATGGAATATGCTGTTTTACAAATCTAGATCTATTCATAAATTACAATTTTTTAACTTTGATAAATCTGAGCTAAAAATAGTTTAGAACAGTGTCAGAATATTGCTATGTGGGTGATAAATGAGAACTTTTGACAGTGAATGTTTAGCATACCAGGGCAAAAATTAGTTTTGCGATATGGTTTAAATATTGCATTTGCAAATTAAGTTATTGATGTGATTCTTATAGAGTTATTAAAGTGATTACATAGAATCATTGAATGAATCATTAAATTGAATGTCACTTGCATATTATTCTGATAATTTTCAGTTTGACAGTTAAGTGCAGATTGATCTGGAGTGTTACATTGGATCAGTTTTTTTTAAAAAAACAACCAGTGGTTTGAAGCGGATTAATTCATCCTGATTTAATGTTAATTAAAAAAGGTTGTCTGTGTTTTAATTAAAGAGCCAAAGGACTGAGAGATTTATATTATTTATTATTTATTATTTATTTTATTTATTCGGTTTATATACCGCCCTATTCCCAAAGGACTCAGGGCGGTTTACAAGGCAAAATTTAAAAACAATCCAATATAAAATTAAAATAAAATTAAATTAAGTCTAGCCGCAAAAATTAAATCACAATTTAAAAACATTAAACCCCTCAGTCCAGACCAGATAGCTCAAAGAGCCAGGTTTTTAGGTCCCGGCGAAATGAATGAAGGTCGGGGGCAGTCCGGAGTTCCATTGGCAGTTGATTCCATAGGGCAGGCATGCCCACAGAGAATGCCCTCCCCCTGTGGATCGCCTGTCGGCAATCCTTGACCGGCGGTACCCTGAGGAGGCCCTCCCTGTGGGAGCGCACAGGACGATGGGAAATTATCAACTCTCAGTACAAATTATTAATTTATAAAATCTATAAAATTTGTAAATAATTACAGTGATAATTATACCAAGACAATATATATTTACCGTGTTTCCCCGAAACACAGGGAAACTTGATTTTGGGGGATGGGCCTAACATAAGTCCTACCCCCAAAATAAGCCCTAGTTTTGGGGCGAAGCACATACCTAAAAATCAAGCTAGGGCGGGAGTGGGGAGGTGGAGCTGCACCCACTTACCTTTCTTGCCAGCCTACTTTTGAAATGTCTTCTGCAGCCAGGCCTGCATTTCACAGTCAGAGGCCTTTCCGGAATGCCTGTGCAGCCAAGAACCAAGATATGGATTCAGTCCATAGCTTGATACTTGGCTGCTTATGCCTGACTGCAAAATGCAGGCTGGAATGTAGCTGCAGAATGAAACTGCTCCTTCGACCGCAGAAGAAGTGGACCAGCTGGGCGGGGCTGTCAGTGCAGGAGGTGAATATAAAAGACACACACACACACACACACACACACACCGGTAAATAAGGCCTGGTGCCTCTTTTGGAGGCAAAATAAATAAATAAATTATTTTCGGGGAAACACGGTAGTTAGGCTCTTCAGCAATCTATAATACTGTTTCAGTTTATATTTATGTCATTTTGAAAGTTATTTATGGAAATACTGCAAAGCAAAAAGAAATGGAACTTTCTGTTTTCTTTAGGACAATTTGATTTAGCCCTAGTTTGATACCTAATTCCTAGAAAAGCCAGTCTCAAATTTCTTTCATAATACATTTTTATATTGTCTTATAGTTACATAATTGCATTTCACTTGAATAACTAATGGAATTATTATTTTTTATTATGGATTTTCTTTCATGCTGTCAGATTATTACTGAGGTATGTAAGAATCAATGTTGCTTTTATCTTCACTAGCTTTCAAAATCTGTGTTTAGTTTTGGTTTTGTGTTTTTGTAGAAGTGTGTGTGTCATTTTTTGGTCCATGTTCACTTTCCTTCATTCATCATTGTCTCACAGTGATATGGTAAAGCTCGTTGAAGTTTCCAATGATGGTGGACCTTTGGGGATCCATGTAGTTCCTTTCAGTGCTCGAGGCGGAAGGTAATGTACCATATAAATTTTAATTGATTCATTTCCTTAGATATGTTGGTTTCTGTTTTTATCTGATTGATTGATTTGTAGGTTGATTGCTTGATTGATTGCCTATTTCCAGAACAACTATGGACAGCTTATACTTTATAAGAATAGTGTGTCTATTTGAAATAGAAACATGATTCTTTTACCAGAAAGTCTTACTGCTAGATCCTTAAGAAATCTTTTCTGAATACAACTCAGTTAGTCAAGATGAAAATGGCAGGACCTAGTCTAATTTATATGTAAAAAAGTTATATTCTGTCCTAATATGAAGCTGGATTGCAAGAATGTAGATTATTTCTGTCACAGCCTCATAAAAAGTTTCTGTTTCACCTTAGTCTGATATTAGAAATGGTGCACAAATTTTTGCTAGTTGCAAGAATATAATGTATAGACTAGCAGCATCTTTAATCATGACAGCATTCTGCGGGTAGATTTTCACTCAAACGTGGAAGGAAGAAAATACAGTCAAGGTAGTGTTAAATAAAGTTAGCTATATAAAATATAGCACAATTTTTTGATTTGTTGCTGAACATGAGTGTATTATATTGCACCACATCCCAAAAACAAGGAAAAAACCAGGTGATGGGTAAAATGAATATATTACCAATAATGGCCTTATGCCATATACTGTCAGGGAACTGAATTAAAATATCAATGCTTACTTTATTGAGATAGAATTCTGGTATTCAAGTTCTGTGATTAAATGTACTTGAAAAATTAAATGAGGTGACACAAGTATGATTCCGTGCCAAAATTTGCAAGTTTGTGGTATAAAATCCAACTCTGACACTTCCTTAGTAATATAAGTAGGATTTGAGGAGAAGTAGAAAAAAAATAATTACCATTAGCAGAGAAAATTTATATTTTACATCATCCTGGTGAGAAAGGTCCAAACATACATTTATAAAGAGATTCCTGGATTATAAACTGATGTGATGTGATTAAAAGCCAATGTCATTGTAGAGCAAATATATTTTATCTGCTTTTTAAAATTCTTGATAAATAGAAGAGTTTTTGTTGCACAGAATGTTTTGATTATGATATAAACATAATTCATTCTGAGCACTCATTTAAATGTAATGCTGAAGTAGGTACAGCTTCATGAGATACTGTGAAAAAAGCTGAAAATTTTCTTATAATAACTTTCTGTGGAAAAATTAGGAGAGAACATCAAAGGCAGCTGTACTTTTATTTATTTTAGATTTTTTAAAAAAAACATCTGTCTTTCTTATTTTTATAAATAACTGAAGGCAGCAAATATGCCTAATTCTCCTTGCTCCTCCTATTTTTACTGCAACAACAACCCTGTGAGGTTAGTTGGGCTGAGGGAAAATGACTGGCACAAATTTATCCAGCTATCTTTCATGCCTAAAGTAGACTAGAAATCCCTGGCTCATGGTTTTTAGGCCAGCACCTTAACCACTAAATCAAACTGGGTCATTGAATAGTGGTTCTTCATATCAGAATTCCAAGTACAAGTGCTGAAATGCTTGGATCAGAAATTAGGGCTTAGCTAAAATACTGAATTTTCTCTTTACTTCTGAGCAATTCAAAAACACATGATAGTTGCTGCATTTTATATCTTTAAAATAATATAAAGCAATAAAAAGATTTAGAATACCTATATCCAATTTTTCAAGGTCAGGGCAGCTTATTTCTGTAAAATGTGAAATGTGCACATTTTCTAAAAATGACCTTTTAGCAACAAAGTGAAGATATAACTTGGTCAAATATCTTTTATTTCAGTCATGGATCCTGATACACTATTCTGTAGAACAGCAGCTCCTTATCATTTTGGTACCATGATCAGTTTTGTGGAAAACATTTTTTCCACCGACTGGGAGAAAATGGTTTTGGTTTCATTTGTTTGCCCATGGCTCACCTCCACCTGTGTGGCCTGGTTCCTAACAGGTCAAGGACCTGTACTGGTCGGTGGCTCCGGAGGTTGGGGACTGCAGCTGTGAAATATGAGTTTTAAAGTTTGTTACACAGCTCAGCTAGATTCTTAGAGTGAATAGCATATACAATGTCAGCAATCTTTGCTGTTTCATCAATGGAACTGTGTGTTTTGTGTTTCATACTACTATAAAGGCAACATAAATCAGGTTGTGACATTGTAGAAAGAGAAAATCTTTTCTGAAAGGGCCTCATAATTTCTTTATAGAGCAGATATTCTGATACAATTAAACACACATCTCAGTAACACTTTATTAACACTAGCATTAAAATAAAGTATTTTGGAAGCTTTTTTTTTAAACCATTCAGGAAATAACCAGTAACAACACAGCTTTGTGGGACAGGAGGTTAAGAATGAAAGACAAGCTTTGTGTGTTATCCTTGCTCTGTGCCTTAATTGTTGGGACTATCCCAATTTTGTGAAGTATTGCAGTTGACACAGACAGAACAGTATTAAAAGATAATGTATTTTATTCATTGATGATATATTTATCTTAGATATTAGGAAATAAAAAAGATACTAAATGGACAATTTTTTGAATAATCAATACTATTTTATCAGTCTGAATATTACAATGCTAATCTGGGAATTCCATGATTTTTTGGAAGTGAGATTCTGCTTATCATTCTTACCATTCTACTGATACTGTTAAATATGGATAATGGGATCAGTAAATGAACAGTGAGATTTAGGAGATTCAGCACCAAGGCTGCTTTTGTTTCAAAGCTAAGCAGGACTGGGTCTGGTTATTATTTGGTTTAAAGAGATTCTGGGAATATGAGACTGAGAAATTTAAAATTGCTTCTGTGTTGTTTCCAGGAAAACATGATGTCTATATAGTCTTTGGAGGCAGAGTTCAACTAAAGAGAGGCTTTACATTTTGGATATAATTTATTTCTTTGGAATATTGCTCTTTCTTAGTTTTGTTAGTAATTTACATCTATTTTATTTTACTACTTATATTACAAACTGCCTGATTACATTTATACTCTCATTGGCAAATACCATGCTTCTTTTTCAAGTTATCTTGGTATAAGCATATACCTTTATCTTAGTTGGATCAATTGAAATAATAGACATTTATCTAGATCATGACTGTCCAATATTTTGGTCTCATTAAATGAAGAGTAATTGTTTTGGGCCACAGATAAAATATATACAGGTAGTCCCTGAGGTATGAGCCTAATAGAGCCTGCCCATTAGGCTCTTAAGTCATCAAATGAATCAGACTCAATATTACAACATTTTAAAATCAAACTCATTAATTGAACCAAATGGGTCATTAAATGAATGAAGATTTGACTTACTATTTCCTCTGATGGCTGCCTGAACTGAGAGATTCTTTTTGCTGCTGCCATGGGCTGTTTCCGGCCACCAAACAGCTGTTTCCAGTTTCAGGAAATAAAGTACTATAAATTGCCTCCCAAGCAGGCAGCAAGCTTTTTTTTAAAAACCATTTGTTGCTAGGCAGCTCAAGCTTCTTCAGAGGGGTTTGGATAACTGTCTAATTGCAGCTGCCACTGAAGTACTGTACTTAGCTTAAGCCTCTCCAGGCAGGCAAGCAGAGGGAGATGGGGGTGGAGGTTACAGTACTGTGGGCTTGCAACAGTAACTGATGGAAGGGACCTTGAGGTCATCTCTGCTCACAAGAGAATACAGTATTGTACTATATTTCTGATATAGCATTAGGCTTGACTCACTGGAGAAGAGCCTAATGCTGGGAAAGGTTGAGGGCAAGAGAAGAAGGGGACGACAGAGAATGAGGTGGCTGGATGGAGTCACTGAAGCAGTAGGCGTGAGCCTAAATGGACTCCAGAAGATGGTAGAGGACAGGAAGGCCTGGAGGAACGTTGTCCATGGGGTCGCGATGGGTCGGACACGACTTCACAACTAAGAACAACATATTTCTGATAAATGCCTATCCACTCTCTTCTTAAAAGCTTCCAGTGAGGGAACACCCACAACTTCTGAAGGCAATTTAAATTTAAAACCTTAAAAAAAACAACACTGCTCCTGATCAGCACAAGCCTCTCCAGGCAAAATCCAAAATGGGGTGGGGATTTCCTTCCAGGAAGGCAGCAGCAGAATCTCTGGTGGGTCTGTGCTAGGGAGAGGAGGCAGCAGTAGCCACATGCCATAAGTTTCAGGCAAATGCAGACAAACTATCTTGCAAAGTACTGTACTTACAAACAGAATAAAAAGCAGAGCAGTTACCAAAGTGATTACAAACAATACAGTATGGTACTATAGAATAACAAAAAGTATATTCAAAAAAGAATATTTTAAAATACAGAAGTAAATCTAGCTCTCTAGTCAAGCCTAGCAAGCAGCAGATCTTCTACACAGCTCTAGGAAAACAAAAACAAATGGTCAGTGCTGGCGGCAAAAATCACCGGATATTTGGCCATGTGACCAGGCACACCAAAACAAAAAAAATACCCCACTTACAGCTTCTCGTAGGCCCAAACCAGCCCAGGCAAGTCACAGAGTTAAAATGGCTGCCACAGCAGCCGAGACTGAATCCAAGTCACATGGCTACAGATGCCTGTTTTTGATCACAATTTTGAATTTCTAATGTAAGTACTCTTTCTGAATAGCCTCGTTTTTGTGAAATCTCGCTAAATAAATGCTCGTATCTGGGGGTTATCTGTAGTTAATGTATGTAAGTTGCATAATAATGTTAAAAGTTTACAATTGTGAGGCTGAATTACTAGCTGTCATGGCTACATATGGCCTGTGGGCCACAGATTGGACATGCCTGGTCTAGATAAAAGGGAAGTAGGAACTCAGTGGCTTTTTACATGATTTGGCCATTGAGCCAAAAGAGTCGAACAGCAGAAAAATGTCAGCTACAAAATAATAAAAGGGAAATGGAGAACTTTAAGTGAAACAATGGCTTCATGGATTCCTCAATTTAAATAATTGAAATGAGAGAAAAAAATAGATAGAAAAACACGTACACTTTTTAAAGTTTTTATTCCCCTATGAACAAATTCACCTTTGCATTATTGTGTAAGTTTCTTAATCATGACTTTTATTATAGTGCTAAAAGTTGTTTTTTTTATAAAAGACAAGCTTTTATAATATTTTGAAATTTGGGGAAATATCTTTGTAGAGAATAGATACAATAATCTAGCTTTATCTTAAATGAGCTGTTGGATAGTTGTGGTTCTAAGCAGTAATGTATTATTAGGGAACTTTCACTGAAAGTTATTATTTATCCTGGTATTTTGTTTGGCTGACATGCGATAGGCTTATGGATAAATTGTTAAGAGATTTTAGTTAGACTAGGAATCTCAAACTTGGTCACGAGTACCACTTGAGGATTAACTGTATGGCTGGACGGCTACAACCCTGAAGCTTTTCATACTTAATAAAAGTCTTTTGTGAGAAAAAATAAATAAGCTATTAAAAAGGTAAAGGTAAAGGTTCCCCCGCACATGCGTGCTAGTCGTTTCCGACTCTAGGGGCCGGTGCTCATCTCCGTTTCAAAGCCGAAGAGCCAGCGTTTGTCCGAGGACATCTCCATGGTCATGTGGCCGGCATGACTACATGCCAAAGGCGCACGGAACGCTGTTACCCTCCCACCGTAGTGGTCCCTATTTTTCTACGTTTTTACGTGCTTTTGAACTGCTAGGTTGGCAGAAGCTGGGACGAGTAACAGGCGCTCACTCTGCTATGCGGCATTGGAAGAAAATCATCATCATTGCTGTATAACAAGGCTGCAAAACAAAGTCATTTTTCAATAGCTACTTATTTGGCATTATTTTCATTAACCAGAACACAGTATTTAGTTCTATTCCTGTGATATGTAATTTCTTTTCCTTCTCTCTTCCCCAAAGATCATATCCAGAGTTGCCTGATTCCTCCTTTTTCTTCTTTCCACTTAATGAACATGATTTTACAGGAAGGAAGTTCAGTTGCAAGTTTGTAAATACAACACAACAGATGTACTCTTCAGTTTACTGTTATGTGTACCATTCACATGCATCTGAAAAGTTCAGGGATTAATTCTTCCATCAGTGCTTTTTCACTAGCTTTATTAGTTTGATTAAATAAATAAAATAAACTCTGCCACATATGTTAACATTCCTCTTGTATACTTAAATTGTAATCAGTGATAAAACTGGAAATAATCAGCTAATGTATTATTGATGTCTCAAATTGCTTGCATTAATATGCACCATTGCTTTGAATATTTGAATGACCCCAACTGCCTCCCAGCTGTGTGAAGAAAGTAATGTATCTTAATAACATTAGGCAGTGCTAATGCCTCAATCTATAAGGAAGATCATCCTAGGTGTATCAAAGTGTAGTTCTCACTATTTACTGTACCATGAATATGCTGAAACAGATGTCTCTCTGACTAAAACGGAATTAACAGATCTGTATCAACAGTGTTCACTTTAATTTTTATTTTTTTCCCTTCCCACACCTTAAAATAAAGTTCCTTGTGTATAAAAGTGTACTTTAAAAAAAACAAACAACCAGAGCAACAAACATTTTAAACAATTCAGATTCTCTGTTCCTTATATTCTTTGCTCTTTCTACTCTTTGCTTCATATATTCATTTTCCCTCTTGCAGTCAGGGTGACTAATGCAGTTTATTTGTACAATCCAACTCAATTTATATCTAACTAACTAACTAAACAATATCTGCTCCCTGGCCTGTATGCACTAAAAGTATATTTCAAATTTGTTGAACTCATTTGCTGTGTTCTTGCAGCATACAGTAATTATCTAGCTAGTTAAACACCTAGCAATTTGAGCATGCTGCTTTGCTCTCTTTAACTTTGTTTTTGACTTTTTTTGTGGCTTTGCCATTTGGTTTATTCATGATTAAGGGCATTATGCAAACTCTGAGAAATGGATTAATTCAGCAACCAAGTTGGATTTTTTTTCCTTGACTATACTAACATAGGTTTGCATTGCATGCTAGCTACAATTTAGCCATATTGAAACCAGTGTGAAATTAAAACATTTCTTAGATGTTTAATTGATTTAAAGGAACTATGTGCATTTAATTTTGTCTGGCTCAAAGCTAATATTTTTAAATGAATAAGTCTGTAATTGGCAAATGTAGTGTAAAGTTTTTAAAAATATTAAGGAATGGAGCTGCGAAGTACAGAAATCTAAATAATTTAAGAGTAGAAATTTTGCTTGGAAGGGTCAAGGACAAACTCTTACCAGGATTTCTGGATACTGGTTGCATTGAGACTTTTAAATTGTTGGGAAGTTTGGGAGTTATAGGCATAACACATATGAAGGAAACCGGGTTCATGAGATTGGTTTCTCTAGCAGAAGCATTTTCCCAAGTTTCTGCATCAAGATTTTTGATAATCTTAATTATCAAAAAGAGAAATGTATCTGAAATATAAATTGGAACATAAATAAACATAAATTAGAAGAGACAATGAAATCTGACTCTCTGGTCAGTGGATATGTTAATTGAAGCATCTTTGTTGGGTTTCTGCCCCTTGGATGAACACGTCAGGTGAATGGGCATTCTCCTTTCCCCTTGGTAATTAATTTTATTGTTAAAGCACTTTAAATTTTATTAATTTAGTCAGCTTGAATGACCACCAACTCACAGATTTTGATTCTTAGCAGCTGACATAGCATTTAAAAACAGTAAACAAAATAACTGATGAACATAAAAAAATACACAGTATAACATCTAACATCTAAACAGAATCTGCCTTTCTGTAACTTAGATCAGGGGTCCCCAACCCCTGGGCTGTGACCCACTACTGGGCCTTGAGCCCTTCAGAACTGGCCCGTGGAAGTAGCAGGCGAGAGCATACCCGCTGCTTGCACACATCTTCACTTGTCCAAGCAGCAGGCAAGCATACAAGTCATATAAGTCCCAAAAATAAATAAATAAATAAATAAATAAATAAATAAATAGGTGTGTATGCTCCGTTTGTGCAAGTGACAGGTGTGCATGTCCACTGCTGCAAAAGGAGCTGCGCACACTTGCCTGCCTCTCACGAGGAACCATCCCTCTCCTCTGGCTGGGCTACAAAACTGGAAAGGTTGACTTATATCACAATTCTCATCTTGGTAGGTACTTAAAAAGTGCTGACATGTCCTATCATCACACATGTACAAATATTTTGGTCATCTTTTTTCCAAGCTTAAGTAATCTAAAGGACAGGCTGACCTCATTGTTTTTAGTCTCCTGCTCATGGCCATCCCTATCATTTCATTTTCTCCAAATCCTTCTTAAAATGTGAGCTCTTCAGAATCAGGCTCATTTGTTAAAATGGATCTGTGGAATATAGTAGAATGCTAACTTCCTATAGCGTGGAATGTTCAGTGCAGTTGGTGCAACTTAGCAATGCATTTATCTTTTTAGAACGACCACACCATGCTGCTGACATTTTTTCAGCTAAGTTTCTCTTCATAAATTCTATTGAAAAGCCAAGTATTCTCCAATCCTTATGTTCTTGAGCTATGTTTCTTAATGAACTCTGTATTTATTCTATTAAATATAATTATTTTTTCTTAGTTTGCTCTCAGTGTCTTCTGTAGTATTAGCTGTCTGATCTGGCTTTACAATTTCTGACTTTGTATTAAACTATCTGATGCTTAATTGCTACCTCATGATTTTAAAACCCAATATTGATCTGCTGTTTTCTGATTACTTAACTATTGAAATTAGAATATTATAGAACCATTTATTGGACTCTTTACTGAAGTTAAAATATATCATATTCAAAGCATTCTTTTAATTAAGAAAAAAGTTATCTAAGGTAAAAAATGTTCTCAAAATGTTTACAGATTGATTGATTAATGATCTACTGTATTATCTTTCCATGCATTATAATTAAGCTTGACTGTTCTATGGTTACCTGGGTTGTTCCTTTTCCCCTTGCTGAAAATAATATACCTGGTACATCTTCCACTTTTCAGGAGTCCTTAATAATTTAGGCATCTCTTCTGATATGACTAGGAAGAGTAGAAATGAAAAATATTGTGTAACCCATAATTTAATGCATAAAAGCCATAGAAATGATTAGTGATAGTACATAGCACCTATGCATTCTTTCACACACACTACAAATCATTTTAATGGGCTTTGTGCTGACAAACTTTCTTGCACTCATAATGTAAAATGTCTACTGTACAGTTCATTTACGGTAATCACTTTGAACTTTGATCTGAGACTGCTGGTTTTAAAGGACAATGGGAACATTTCAACATTAGGATGGGGTGTATGCTTCTTTGTAAGATCTAAATGTACCATAAAAGCAATTGCGTATCTAGTAATTGTTTGTTTTTTTCCAGAACTTTAGGTCTATTAGTGAAGAGACTGGAGAAAGGTGGTAAAGCAGAACAGGAAAACCTCTTTCATGAAAATGACTGTATTGTCAAAATTAATGATGGGGACCTTCGAAATAGAAGATTTGAGCAGTAAGTGCATAATATTTATCTGTGTGTCATGTTTGCATTTTTCTTGACCTCGAACTCCAAAGTAGAAGCAATTTATAAAGGCAAAACAATTTTCTACAAGGCTTTGCTTTCACTGGATCATTTTGCTTTGGTCTTTCCTCTGCTATGGTTGTTATCTTCAGTGTAGCAACTTCTTTATAGGAAAAGGAAAGCATTGTGTTGGTTAATCATTATGTTTACTTGTTGAAGAAAATATGCAATATTGTATTCAAAATATACTTATGCATATATAATAAGTGCCATAATCAGTAAAATTATAGAATAGAATACAAGATTAGAAGAGCATTGGGACCTGACAGGAACCAGCATTTTTCCTCCACCTTGGTGAAATAAGTTATAATTGGCATGAATATTTTAATGAAAATAAATGTAAAGGGAAGAAAAATTCATAGTTTATACTACCTGAGTATTAATTAATATATACTTTTAGAAGAAGAAACAGTACTAGAGTTGGTTTTGTGTGATCAGATTATGTTACAAAGCAACTTAAACAATTATCTTTCTTATGTTTATCTAGTTTCTCTTCTAGTTTGCATTCAAAATCTCTTATAAATGCAGTATGACGAATTGTGCAAACTAGTGGTTTTCTTTGCATATCTATTGTACTATAACACTAGTACATAAACATACATAGTTTATTGTTATATCCTATGCTAAACTCTGATCTCTTGGGTGGATCCTGGGATCACTGTTCCACATACTATTTTTCAGTTAGATAAGATCCACAATCTTCTGGAAGAAAAAAATAATGAATTAGTTGTACAAAACTTATTCAAATAATACATTCTAATCATCATTGCATCCAAAATTACATCAATAAATACAACTGATTCAAAAAGAAACATTGAAATAATGGAAAAATCATTTTATATAGCTTGTTATTCTGAGTAAACTGAAAATGCTAGCTATACAGTTTAATATGTTATTTTGAAATATGCTAGATAGACATCATGCAGGGTAACTCCATATGTTTGTTGATTAACAGTATTCTGTATTAAATATCTTGGTGAGAAGAATTGTCAATATTGCAATGTTATGCTAATTTTAACATTACAACCAGGATCTCAAGAAGTATAATACAGTTATTTTAACTAGTAGAAAGAGGAAAACTTAAAAAATAGTCCTAAGAAAAATATAGTTGAGAAACAAAAGGCATTTGTGAACATGTCATTCCAAGAAATATCATTATCAGTTTACAGTTCAATTAGAACAATATGTCTGTCATTTCATAATGCCTAATTAACATCAGTAATTATGCTTGTAATATCTACTAGTCTGCCAGTCTTAATTTGTTAATTTTCCATTCATTTTAAAATCTAGAGCACAGCATATGTTCCGTCAAGCCATGCGTACACCGATCATTTGGTTCCATGTGGTTCCTGCTGCAAGAAAACAACAGTATATAAAGCTGTCACAAAGTGAAAAGAATGCTTACCATTCCAGTCATTTTAGTCCTGATTCCCAGTATCAAGAAAGTAAGGGTATCGACCACTGTGGACTTCACACTTTACAAAAAATGCCCCAAATGAGCAATCAAGCTGATGCACTGGACTCTTATTCACAACTACCTCATAATGTGAATTCAGGAAAACCACCTTTGGGTCTGACATCAACACCACAGAAAGTTCATACCGCTTTGAACTCTGGCTATAATACCAAAAGGATAGGGAAGCGTCTTAAAATACAGTTAAGGAAAGGTAAGTTTATTGATTCTATATTTACATTTATGGGACAAATACAAATATATATTGATGGAGATAACTTTAGGACCTAGAATTTCTCAACAGAGGAAAGTTGAAAAATGTCAACTTTCTAACAGTACATAGCAAGAGAACCTCAAAGGAAGATTTGCTTTCAACTTGGGAAGGCAGAAGAAATAGGCGGTGAGTTAAGAAGATGTAAGAAGAGATTGCAACTTCCTCTGACTAGTGATAATTAGCTATTTAGAGTAGTTTCTACCCTGGCATATTAATAATGATTACTTGCCAGTTCTACTGTGTTGACTGACTGGAACATTTCAGGCAAGTTCGAGTGCCATTGCATACATTAACAAGACTTTTTTGCATAGCTGTCAAGAGGGACTTTTATTATGCTTTAATTATGATCTAATTAAAGATCATTGTATTCTGTTTTCTGTTGAGAACCAGGTTGTTCTTTTCTAGTTCCTGAATGTTAAGCTCAACAAACTTGAATGATACAAAGTTGAGTTGATATACATACGTACATGTGTATTTATATGTGTGTGTATGCCCTTGCATATATGTACACAAACACATATGCATGCATACATACACTTTTATATTGCTATTGATTGTGTACAAAATTACTTAAATGTCATGAGTTTAAGATGATATCCTTGGGATTGGAGAAACTTTATTCTTAGCTGAATGAATGATCCTGTGGTTACAATTATAAATTTGATCACTGTAGAGATTTACCAGTTTTTCAACTGTAATAGAGAAGGAGAAAGTCAATTAAAACACTGCAGGGACATTGTGCAAGCTTCTGATTTTCAATCATTGAAATCCCAATCTTGTAATTTATATAATTGCAACAGAAATTTAAACATAGTAATGGACTAAACACATTTTACGTATCTTGAGAATACACGACTAAAGTACAAATAGCTGTGGAGCAGTATAGACTTCATTATTTTATTATATTAAATAAGCCAGTATTTGAAGACTGCAATAGTCAATTTAGAATCAACTATTGAACTACTCTTAACTAGAGCCAGTCCAAATAAAAACATGCCAGACTTGAAGAAACCACAGTGCTGGTGACCAATTTCTGGATATTGTTCTAATAGCTGATAGATATATTTAACCATCTTTTGTGACATATATGATTTGATATATTAATGCTTATGTCTACCATATATTATGATACCAACAAAGATCTGATGCTTGCTTTCTGAGTTAGATGGGTGGAACCATGGAAAAGTGTTTGCAAACTAAACATCATCTCGAGAGATACTCAGTACTTACCTTTGTAACTTTTTAGATCCATTCAAGTTAATTTCTTTTCTTTATTACATTGTCACAAAGTTTTGTTATAAGAGCCTGAAAATATCATTTGTGGTCAATGCTGATTTCAGTCAATTTAATTTTTGCTAAACTTTAATCCACACAGTCTTAACACAGAATCAGTTACATGTAGCATTTAAATTAAAGAGCTGTAATGCCAATTTATATATTCCATTTAGTTCTGGTGAAGGTTACCCCAATGGAAGTCTCTTCAAATTCTGTATTTGGTACTGTATTTGAAGGAACTGCTCATTCATCCATTCATTCAGTTTGTACACTGCCCAACTCTGAATGTTTGTGGGCAGTTGTAGCTATTTTAAACAAATCCATACAACATATGGCTTGTTGACTGCTTGCAATCCTTATGTGGCCCCCTGGCATTTTTAAAAAAGTCAATATATTCACCAGCATTGCTGCTTGCTAGCCACTGAACACGTGATTCACATTCAGGTATTTCTTTAGGGCCTACAGGGATTTTTAATTGATCAGTATGGCCCTGTCTCTCCTATATATTGTACAGGCCTGATATAGAACATAACTGCAGTATTGTATATTATACAACATAGCAAGCAGAATGTGTGATGCAAATAAATTCTTTCACTCTTTATAGCAACTGATTCCCCTCCAACAGAGTTAAGGTTCACTCTGGGTAGAAATATGCCTTGTGGCATAATTCCCATTTGATTGTGTAGAAAATGTACATGTGGTACCACAAATGAAGAATAACCTAGCTTAAAATAGCCCTGAGCAAACAGTTGATTTGTTTTTAATAAAGGATATCATAATACAATAGGCTTCCTTAAGGAAGCCTAACATTATTTAACCTAGTAGCAACATCATTAGGTTAAAATTTCCTTGTTTTTGTGTGCATGTATTTGCATGTGGGAGGGAGGGAGGGAGGGGGAGAGAGAGAGAATTATCATACTTTTGTAATTCTTTCCATATTTAACAATTCAGTTTCAAATTATGATATAAATGGAGAAGACTAAGAGAATATACTTAGTATATTGTACAAGAGTCTTCATTAAAGATCTACTTTTGCAAGCTGTATAAGCTATATTGTTTAAATGACAAAATGGGATACTCTTGCAGTAATTGTGCTTACTTTCATTATAATTTCTTAATATTTATTGCCATTTTGGCATTTTCAAATAACCTGATATTTTATAGGAATTAGTTATTTAATAAAGTTAGAAGAGAAGGTCAGTAATATGCTTCTGTCAATGAAGAATGTTTGTTGGCTTTTTCTAAATGAAAATTGATATCTATTTATCTTTTGTTAAAGGTCGGGGCTTGAACGTCTAGCATACAGATTTAGCAGTTATTGGTGATGTTTTAATATGACTAGGATTTTTCTGTTCTGCCAATGTTTATAGCTCATATAATCTAAGGTCAATTCTTGCAGACACTTCCATGAGTGCAGTGCTTTCCTTATATACTACAGTGTTGAACCCTTAGATCTTAAAACATCACACATGAAGTGGATTGAGACTGATATTAAAATGGGTCTGTGTCAATCATTTTGAGTGGCATTGTGAACATTGAATGTAACAAAGCATAGTATGAAAGAGAAAAAGATATGGGGGATGGAGAAACATGGTGGACAATGCAAATGGGAGCAAAAAGTGTACTGTCGCCACATTTGGTTCTTCAAAATTGCTAGAGTTTTTGGAAATGTATTTATATATTATTCATTTATTTCATTCTTTACATTTATTATAACCATCCACTGCAGCAGATTTGCTAATTGAGTGTGTTGCTAATCATATCACTGATGTTTGCATTTTTAAAACTTTGTATACTTTATCAGATTACTTTTGAGAATTAGTTTCACATCTCAGTCCATAAAGGATTATCTTTATTACTTTTATCCCTTTTCCCATCAAGCACATGGCATTTTTCAAACTGCAGTGCTGGGCTTTGTGGTGAAAATAATGCTGTGGTATTTAAACAGGGTGAAAATAGTCTATCTTTCCAGTTAAAGGACTACTACTGATTGCATTTCTAGAGGACCTATCCTTTTATAGGCATTGTACAGAATGACTCATATTCTCTCAACAATTCCAGCAAATACTTGTGTAATTATTTTGATTGCACGTGCAGCTGCAGAACTTTCCTTTTCAGATGACCAGTTCAAGTTTCTAACTGGTCATTTTCAGACCCAATTATTGTGATTGCCTACATGCAATTCTAGATTGTGGATCACAAGTATAAAAGGATTTGAAAAGCATGACATCTTAGTAGTCTTACAAAGAGTGTAATTAAACAAAACATTTACTTAGCCTTGATCCATGTGATATTGCAGAATTTCCCTGAATAATGGTTTGCATATAATGTACTTCTAATGAAACATAGTAAACAATGTTATTTGTGTTTGATGAACAATTCACTAAAATCAGAGTGGGATTGCACTTTATTGGGGAAAACAGCAAGGAATAAATAGGCCTGTAATCAGCTTGCCATCACTGTTTTATTTTTATGTCTCATTCCTATACCTTTTCTTTTCTTTTTGCTTCAAACATGATGGAACATTTATTTCACAGTTGAAAAACTGCAACCTGGTATATGATAACAGAGCAATTAGATCTTTAATTTTTCTATATAGTCCCTATTATAACCGAAAACATTTGAATTATCAAAACCTTCAAATACAGACAGTGGAGATCTCCAAAGTTGCAAATTATAATTTTTAAAATGCCAGAAAGGGGAAAATATTTAATGCATGATTGAAAAGCATTGATATATTTAATTTCTATGATAGGTCAATAAAATAAAATAAAGTAAAATCTGATTCAATCCACTACTTTGTGGAAGGCAGTCTTGAGAGTATCACTCAAAGGCAACTGCAGTTCTTGAAGAACATGTTGCATACATAGAAACACATGAAGGATGGCAGAAAAGGATCCAGTAATCCATTGAGTCTGCCCTTTGAATTTTGTTGCTTTTTGTTTTCTTTTTAATTTATTTATTTTATTATTATTATTTATTTATTTATTTATTTTTATCAGATAAACCTATGTTTATCCCAAACATGTTTAAACTCCGTTACTGATGACTGACTATTACATCTTCTGGAAATTGTTTCCACGTTTCCACTTCTCTTTCTTTTAAGAAATACCTTCTAACATTACTTTTGAATTCCCGTCTGACAGTTTGATAAATGCCCCTGGGTTCTTGATTTTTACTTAATATTGAAAATTCTGTCTTCTAGCACCTTATTCACATCCTTAATATATTTAAAGGTTTCAAACATTGTTACCCCTTTTCTTTTGTCTTCCAAGCTATACATACTCAGTTCTTCCAATCTCTCCTGATATGTTTGTCCCTCAGACCTTAGCCATTTTAGTTGCCTGACATTCAACACTGTATACTCAAACACTGTAAGCCAGGGGTGTCAAACTACTGGCCCGCGGGCTGGATGTGTCATGCAGAAGCCCCACCCACCTCATTGCCGGTAATGGCAAAACAGTCCCGATACATTGCACAATGTGATGTGATGTCACGAGTTTGACATGTCTGCTCTAAGCTGACAGAAACTTGTGTCATAATGACTTATCTTCCCTTATACACACAAACAATCATATACTACAGTATATTGCCCCCTCTTCCATCCCCTCCCCCAACACAATATGGGTCCTCATTTTACTAAAGGATGGAATGCTAATTTAACCTTGAGCTGTTCAGAATCAAAATCCTGGAGTGAGCAGTGTGTTGCCCTGCAGTACTATATTCTAACCAATGAGCCACCACAGCTCATTGATTCTAATACCAAATATGTTGCCCATTTCTGAGTCTAATATTGCTTTTTCAAAACCAATTTTACACTTTTTATAACAATAATAAAAAAATACAAAAACACAGAGAGAAAAATAAAATAAATAAATAAAAAATGTACAGGAAAAAAGAAAAAAAAGAGTAAGAAGAAAGTAATATTTAAAGAAGTGACTTCCCATCTTCTTCACAAATACAAAAAAACCCTAATTCATCACCTCCTATTATGTTAGATGCAATCATCTTCTTTTTCCATAGCCCACCCCTTATCCTTTTAAGATTAGGAAATAGTCCATAAAGGTATCCCAAATTTTTTACCAATATTTCTCATTTTAACTGTGATCAAACAAACCAACTTTGTACTTCATTTTGTTTCTAACAGTCTTAAGCTTTAATTCGTTCAGATGCTATTTATGGTAGGATTTGATCTTCATTTTTTTCTTTTTGCCATATGAAAGATTTTAACCAACTTCTTTTGTAAAAAGAAGTAAAAAGTCCCTTTTGAGGTAAGTCTTTTGGCTTTTCATTTGTATTTCCACTTTGTTTTCTCAGTCTTTTAATCCACCTCTTTTTAAAATTTTCAAGTATTTCTGCAAACTCTGTACTGGTCTGTAATGGAATGTCCTCCAACTCATTCTGACATAACCTCTTTCATTACTCAGTTTTGCAAATAAATAGATTATTGTGGGGTGCACTGACTATATTCATAGCTGTTACTTTTGCTCAAATATGAACATTACTCATGAATATTAAACAAGGATGGGTTTAGAGTTAATCATCCTCTGTGTATTCTTCCATATCTTGTCTTATTCCAACAATAATTTTTATAATGCATTATTATTGTTGAAATCTAATGTGAGCGGGCTTTTGCATATAAGCCAATT
This sequence comes from Vipera berus, assembly GCF_964194415.1. NCBI lineage: Eukaryota > Metazoa > Chordata > Lepidosauria > Squamata > Viperidae > Vipera > Vipera berus. The sequence continues at coordinate 115,837,173 of NC_138205.1, read as the reverse complement.
TAAAAATACTCTAAAAAAGCAAATAAATATTGTAAATAAATTGAATTAGAATTAAACAAAATAATTGCTTGTATTTCACCCTTTCCAAAGGCAGATATTTTCCCTGAAAATTATCCATTGCTAAAGTTCAAATGGCTTAAACTCTGAAAAGTTCAGTTTGGTTTTAAATGGTTAGTTTTTTCAATTCAGAATGCACTTTTTTAAAACACTTACCTCACTGACACATATTTTGAGAGTTTTCACTTTGGAAATGCCTCAATATGTGTATTTATTAATCAAATCTTTAAAGTAGAAACCTAATTAATATTCCACTACTTCGATCCAGAATTATTTCTGTTCATAGCAAACTATAATGTTTGATTTAGATATCAAGAGGAAAAAATGCAAGAAATGAAATATATTAAGCAATCAATTCATGATTTAGGTGAGATCTCTGTGATGTCTCAGCACACAAAGTAAGAATAAAATTAATTAAACCCAAAGCTGCAAAGAACATTCATTGCAGAAAAGTGTCGTTTTTTATTGTTCACAAGCACTTAAGTCAAAAGAAGATGAAAACTTGGAGGGACCTCAGCTGGTTCCACATGGAGATTAAAGGAGATAATAGTCTCTTAATGACTGAATGCTGTACAAGTTTCCTTTCTGCATAAACTCAAGCGAAGAGAGAAAAGGGAACTTTTTAAATGAACAATATGTTTTTCAAAATGTCTGGTGGGCATGTGGACAGCACAGCAGTTAAAAACTAGGCATGTTTGTGTGTGTGTGTGTGTGTGTATGTATGTATGTATATATGTATGTATGTATGTATGTATGTGTATGTATGTATGTATGTATCTCCCTTCTCACCCTATAGGTGTTATGTGTCTTGGGTCCTGTATCAGAGACCTTTTCAGGAGTTTGAGGGTTCTGTGCAATAATTTAGTTGTTCCTAACACTGCACTCTTCTGGACACAGAACTTCAATGTTCTTCCTAGAATCTGTTGGAGCCACACTCCTCGTTTAGTAATCACAACTACGAATGGTCCTACCACCAGTGGGACCACTTTGCTTTTTGCTTTCAAACATCCTTAAGGCCCTGGTACTTCTCTAGCTTTTCATACTCTTTTTTTTCTGATGTGGCTATTACTCAGAACTGCTACATCTACCACTACCACTGTCTTCTAGTCCTTGTCTACTACACAGTGCCTGGTTAATAGGACAGTCCTTGCGTATCCATCTGAATGTGGAAGTTCTACAGAATCTTAGTCCTGTGTTTCTCCACAACATTCTGTGAAATCTCCCATCTGGACTGGGAGAGTCTAGTCTAGGCACGCTGCCTGAGGAATTCTGGGAGCTGAAGTCCACAAGTCATAAAAGGGCCAAGTCTGAAGATCTCTGGTCTAGTCCATTCACTGTGCAGATATTCCTATACACAATGCCACTTGCCTGGTTGTACTGATCACCATACACATAATCCTCAGTTTATGACCATTCATTCAGGGACTATTTCAAATTATGAATGGTGCTGAAAGAAAGGAGTTACGACTCCTGCCCAAGGTTATAGCCATTTGCAATGCCCCTGTAGTCACATGATAAAAATTCAGGCACTTGGTAATGTGCCACCCTTACAAATATAGGGATTGTTGCAACTCCCCTCCTGCCTGGCCCAGCAGGATGTGGAAAGCTTCTGCAGGCTTGGAAGTCTTGTTCTGCTTCCTGTTACAGGTGAAACTCGAAAAATTAGAATATCGTGCAAAAGTTCATTTATTTCAGTAATGCAACTTAAAAGGGGAAACTAATATATGAGATAGACTCATTACATGCAAAGCAAGATAGTTCAAGCCGTGATTTGTCATAATTGTGATGATTATGGCTTACAGCTCATGAAAACCCCAAATCCACAATCTCAGTAAGTTAGAATATTGTGAAAAGGTGCAATAGTCTAGGCTCAAAGTGTCCCACTCTAATCAGCTAATTAAGCCATAACACCTGCAAAGGGTTCCTGAGCCTTTAAATGGTCTCTCAGTCTGGTTCAGTAGGAATCACAATCATGGGGAAGACTGCTGACCTGACAGTTGTGCAGAAAACCATCATTGACACCCTCCATAAGGTGGGAAAGCCTCAAAAGGTAATTGCAAAAGAAACTGGATGTTCCCAAAGTGCTGTATCAAAGCACATTAATAGAAAGTTATGTGGAAGGGAAAAGTGTGGAAGAAAAAGGTGCACAAGCAGCCGGGATGACCGCAGCCTGGAGAGGATTGTCAGCAAAAGGCCATTCAAAAGTGTTGGGGACTTTCACAAGGAGTGGACTGAGGCTGGAGTCAGTGGATCAAGAGCCACCACACAGAGACAGATCCTGGACATGGGCTTCAAATGTCGTATTCCTCTTGTCAAGCCGCTCCTGAACAACAAACAACGTCAGAAGCGTCTTACCTGGGCTAAAGAAAAACAGACCTGGTCTGTTGCTCAGTGGTCCAAAGTCCTCTTTTCTGATGAGAGCAACTTTTGCATCTCATTTGGAAACCAAGGACCCAGAGTCTGGAGGAAGAATGGAGAGGCACACACTGCAAGATGCTTGAAGTCCAGTGTGAAGTTTCCACAGTCTGTGTTGATTTGGGGAGCCATGTCATCTGCTGGTGTTGGTCCACTGTGCTTCATTACGTCCAGGGTCAATGCAGCCATCTACCAGGAGATTTTGGAGCACTTCATGCTTCCTTCCGCAGACGAGCTTTATGGGGATGCTGACTTCATTTTCCAGCAGGACTTGGCACCTGCCCACACTGCCAAAAGCACCAAAACCTGGTTCAATGACCGTGGGATTACTGTGCTTGATTGGCCAGCAAACTCGCCTGACCTGAACCCCATAGAGAATCTATGGGGCATTGCCAAGAGAAAGATGAGAGACATGAGACCGAACAATGCAGAAGAGCTGAAGGCTGCTATTGAAGCACTCTGGTCTTCCATAACACCTCAGCAGTGCCACAGGCTGATAGCTTCCATGCCACGCCACATTGAGGCAGTAATTGCTGCAAAAGGGGCCCAAACCAAGTACTGAGTACATATGCATGCTTATACTTTTCAGAGGTCCGATATTGTTCTATGTACACTCCTTGTTTTATTGATTGCATGTAATATTCTAATTTTCTGAGATTGTGGATTTGGGGTTTTCATGAGCTGTATGCCATAATCATCACAATTATGACAAATCACAGCTTGAACTATCTTGCTTTGCATGTAATGAGTCTATCTCATATATTAGTTCTTCTGTACTTCTCCCTGCGTCTTCCTGACCAGAAAGCTACCAGAGTTGATGTTTCTACCCTTCAGAAACATGTATTCATTAGCTTTCTATGCAGAAAGCCAGCATGCAAAGAGAAAGGAAGCTTACATTCTGAAGATTTGAGTTACCTTTCTCCATTCATAGATGGGAGGGGAAGGCTTGGGTGGGCAAGAGAAAGGAAGCTCAGATATTTTACCATCCAAACTTCATCCTTCAGCTCAGATATTTTACCATCCAAACACAGGAGTTACTTTCCATGGTCCCTTTTGATATGGGGCTCTTTTTGTCTGTTTGTTTAACAAACACAACTAAGAGAGCTAGGACTGCAGTTATTGAGTGAAGCGATCATCTCAGTTAACAACTGCATGACTTACCAAAGACCAAAACTTGTAACTAAAATTCTGGACCCAGTTGTGATCATAAGTCTAGGACTGCCTGTACACTTTTCCTGATTGCATTTTATAGCCTCCCACTATGTATTGGACTGAGACCTCTCTCCACAGTTTGCACCTTGGATAGACCCCTGCTTCTAAGATCTGGTGCTTGATGTCTTTTCTTGGGTTGTTATGATCAGTGTCTTCCTGTTGTTGTTTTTTAATCTAGCCCTTTCTAGCTATATCCAATTGGAAATATCACATTTGGAACACCATTTGGAAATATCATATAGTACAGCCTTACTTCGTGCTCTGATTAGACAGCTTCTGGTTTCTTCTATATGCTTACTATGTGCATATTCTTTTGAGACACTGAGCAGGCTTCAAGCCATATTTTAAATCTTGTTTCTAAAAAATTTAATCAGGCTAAAACTAGACTTTCAGTGGGCTTGTGTAGATAAAACTGGGGAGCAGAATTTCTTGATGTCTTTCAGGAGTCACTTTTCCTTGCAACTTGCACAGGCCAAAAAAGAACAGTTGTTGACAGATAGCAAGCCTGTGTCTCCCAGGTAAAGGAGAAACATGAGTTTAACCATTTAAACTCATTACCCTTTTGTGCATCTGTGCAGCTCTTCTTTTTGAGACACTGGAGAAGATGGTTGGATTAAACAGTGTGAAAGAAGGACAATCATAATCAAACTGGATATACCCATAGCTACCTTAAGATTTTATACAAACCCACAGCTACCTTGAGATTTTACACAATTTATAATCTGCTTTATAACGATGCCACATCTATTTCAAAGCATGGAACTAAAATGGCAATTTATAAAATTCTGCATAGAATGAGCCCCACTATTCTCAGTAGGTTAGTGATTATACAGAGCTCATAATTTAAATCCATTTCCATCTGGTTTTAGGTCTTGATACAGTATTGAAACAGCTTTTGTTATCCTGGTTAATTATCTTTACTGGGAGATTGCTACTGTATGATTCTCCTGGATTTCTTCCCAGCCTTTGAGATCATAGACCAGGAAATATTACTGGAATGACTCCATACAGTGGTGCTTAGAAGTTTGTGAACATTTTTGAATTTTCAGTATTTTTGCATAAATAGGATCTAAAATGTGATCTGTTCCCTCACACAAGTACTAAAACTAGATCAAGAGAATCCAATTAAATAATATACTTTTTCATTTATTTACAGTATTGAAAAAAAGAAAAATATATTAAGAATTGTTATTGAAACTGTCTGATATGGTTATCAGAGCTATATGCACACTGTGATATTGAAAGACCATATCAGACTGTATTTATTAAATATGATGAGCTATAGAAAGAAAATATGGATGCTTAGGTAGCTTTATGTAAATCCAAAATTTCTGATAATGCAGAGGCACAGAATAAGCTGACAATACTTTTAAATAATTTCTATAGGTACTGAAGGCCTAGGATTTAGCATCACTTCAAGAGATGTTCCTATTGGTGGCTCAGCTCCAATTTATGTGAAAAATATCCTTCCAAGAGGCGCAGCTATTCAAGATGGAAGATTAAAGGCTGGAGACCGACTCATTGAGGTGATGAAATGTCACAGTGCTATTGGGAATTTTATAAGTCCTTTTGGCAAGCAACTTACTTTTATATGAGTTATGTAGCAATCCAATTAATTTTTCCCCCTCATCTCTTCTGCCAGGTTTCTAAAGTATTGTCTTCTGATTTTCATATTTTCAGAATAACAATGTTAATAAACAGGAATATCTTAACTTGCTTTACAAAGAGCATCTGTCTCATTTAGAAAAGAGAGATTATTTATATATATATATATAGAGAGAAAGTAATTGGAAATATCAACTTTGTTGGTAAGATGTTGCTGTATTTTTAATGGATTGTCATAAGGAATAATGCACTGCAACAATTTATTCGGGATAAGACATAAGGCTTTGTATCTCAGTTTAATAGGTGTAACAAAAGCTGGAGATATTTTTTAAAAAATAGAATCTATTTCATTGCAACAATTTTGGGGAAAAATATTCTTAGTAGCATAGAACAGCAGGCATTTGCCTGGTCTTAGTATCTGTACAGTATCTGATAAGCATTTCTGTCATGACACAAATTATATATTTTGGATCAAACTTTCTAAGCTGTAGTTTTGGACAGATATCTGGAAAGATGGAATGATTTGACCTTTACAGTTCATTGGAAGAAAAAAAAAGATTAACCTAACAAGGGTCAAATAGTGGATGGTGATGAATTTGAGGAACAAATTTTAGATATAAAGTATTATGTATGTGTGGTCAGAAGTTAGTATGTAAAAAAATGAATAGAGGTAATGGTCATAGTCTGTCAGAACAGAAACAGTTCTCGATAGATTTGACAAAGTTGTATGGGGGAATCTAATACTGTATTATTATTGTGATGTTTATAATATGATATTGCTATAAAATATGGCAACCACTTTTAATGCAGGAGAGTGCTAATTTCATGGATTCATTTCTTTTCTTAGCAGTATGCACACAGGAAGACAGAGAAAACAAAGAGGAAAATATATAATAATGTTTATTCTTTATACAATGAAAATGCATCTAATGTTTAGTTCAATTCTTTATGTAATAGTTGCCATTTGAAAGAGTATGGGCTATTTTAGACAATTATGTCTTAAAATATTAAGACATCAGAGGAGGTCTGTAGCAAATTGTTCCCAGGAATAAATTGTATCTCAGATTGGTTCCATCATTACTATTTATGGTTAAACATTGTATATTTCTTTTTAAAAAATGAAACTAGACCACATTCCAATTATTCTATGCCTCTGTAGACACTATTTACATTTACACTGTAACAATAGGAAGAATTCTGCATTAGAATGAAGCAAAGTCCATGTTCCTTTTCCATACCCAAAGAATTTTATGGTCTAATTCCTTTATTCACTTTTGAAAAAGGTTTTCTCCAAAAGCAATGCATATTTTAAAATAAAATACAATCCTTATGAAGCACCATTAAAATTATTAAAATCTGTATATAAATTCTCATTTTTTTTATCTGATATGAAACAAAAATATAGCAAAGCATTGGCCAGGCAAACCTCCCTGAACAGAGTATTTCCCAGTCTGGAAGCTTGTTTTTCATATTATCATATCTCACATACATTACTGTTGAAAGTATTAAATGTACAAGTAGATTGATGGGGAAGCACCTGATAGCTTATGGATTAAAGGATTTTAAAGTCCATCATAAATTTGTATTGTTTTTAGTAATGAATCTTGATCCACTTCTTTTATAAGGACTAGCTAGTCCTTTTATTAATTAACTGACTGGCTTATATGTCTACGCAAAACACAACTCTTGTTCATAATGACTTAAAAAAACACGAAAAACAAACAAATCAGGTATCTTATCCACCATTTTGAACCCATAAATCCACACAATCCTAGGCTCCAAAAATACCCTATCCCAGTATTTAGGCAGAATTATTTAACTTAAAAACTATTCTTAATGTGGTGGTGGTGAGGGCTGCTGTGTCCAGATCAAAGGAGGTTCCACAGCACAGAGGCTACTATGAAAACTATTTTAAATTAATGATCTTTCTATACCTCTTCCTATCAGGATCTTCTAAACCATACTCATGAAAAATGTGGAATACTTAGAATACTGAGAGCTGAAAGGTTCCAGGTTAAAGGATCTCAGTTTAAATTGTGCCTTTTTGCTATTCTGAGCTCTACATATTCATTGCCTATGAAATCAGTCACCCTGCACCAGAACTAACTAAATCTGTCAAGCTTCACATGATTCTCTGTAAGAAAATAAGAAACAAAGATTTGCACGTGGAGGTTTTTGGAGATTCTGTTTATGATGTTGTTTTCCAAGTGAAAGGCATCTTTCACTTGGAAAGGCATCTGGATTATTCTTTGGGCATGCTAGTTTTGCAATAGTGCAGACATTTTATGATGGCTCATAAAGAGCCAGGTTTCAGCTTATAATAAAATGCAATAGCTTTTTTTGCTCATGCATTTAATTTCACTGAAATTTACTTAAGTACGGTTTACGTTCTCAGGCAATTTAGCAGTATTGCAACATATGAATGTATTATTTATGCTAATGGATTCCCTTTTCCAAGATAGAAGATGATGAGATGTTAACATTGTCCCTAATTTCTATAAAGAGAGTTGTAAATAGCGGTGACTTGTCATAGTTGATTTAATATATTTTCTTTTCTCTGGAGCTTAGTTCTTACTTACCTCAATATGACTTGGTTTTACATGTATGTGGTCTGGGTTAGCCTATTAGTAAATTTTCAACAATAGCAATGTTGTCATAAATGATCCAGATAAGAGAATTGAAGGGGCATTCATCAAATTTGTGGATGCTAAACTGTCTGTGGGGGGAGGGGATTACTAACAACTTGGAAGATACAACTCAAGATTTAGAAGGATCTTGACAGACTTGAACATTAGACTCTTATCTAACAAGAAACATTTCAATGGTGAGAAAAGTAATGTCCTGCATCTAGGCCAGAAAACCAGATGCAGATACAGGATAGGCAGTACCTGGCTCAACAGTTGTGCCCTGTGATATAGATATTCTAGTGAAACACTGCTTAAATATGAGCCAGCAGTGTGTTGCAATTGCCAGACAAGCCTATGCAGTCGTAAGATGCATCAACAGAGGGATAGAATCACGATCATGAGAAGTGATAATACAACTCAGTACTGCACTGCTGAGGCCACATTTGGAATATTGTTTTCAGTTCTGGTCATGATACAAAAAAAGATGCTGAGGCCCTAGTAAGAGTGCAGAGAAGAGCAACAAAGATAATAACGTGTTTGGAGACTAAGTCATAGGAAGAAACCTATTTAGCCTAATAAAGAGAAGGCTTAGGGAAATTCTCCAAAACTCCTGAGGGCAGGACAACAAGTAATGGGTAGAAGCTGGTCAGAGAAAGATCCCACCTGGAAATGAGGAATTTCCTGAGAGTGAGAATGAATAATCAATGGAACAGCTTGCCTCCCAGAATTTGTCCAAGATGATACAGGACTCTCGGCCTTGGGTAGGAGGTTGGACTATTAAGAGCCTTGGTGGAGCAGTGGGCTAATGCCTCCTTAAGTAACACCAGCTGCCTGCAATTAGTGCAGGTTCGCATCCCACCAGGCTCAAGGTTGACTCAGCCTTCCATCCTTCCGAGGTAGGTAAAATGAGGACCCAGATTGTTGGGGGCAATTAAGCTGACTTTGTAATAATGCCGCTTGTGGTGTGTGTGAAAGCCCTAATAAGCAGGCATATACATAGAATGAAGGCTACTGCTAAGCTTGTTAGCCGCCCTGAGTCTTCGGAGAAGGGCGGGATATAAATGGAATTTTTTAAAAAATGGTGTTTTGAGTATATTAGGATTTTTGTTTTGCACTATTTCATAGTAGTAATTCAAACTTTATATTGTAATATTAACAATTGTCTACTTTCTTTTGGTCTATTGACAGATTTGGTAGTTAGATTTATTTATTTTTTTCTAATTTCAAGAGTTGGCTTCAATCTAGCCCCTTCAAATTTATGTTTACTATAGTCTGTAGAGTCATCATATTTCTATAGTAAAATTTCCGTTGACTGTTATAGATTCTATTTTATTGCTGGCATATGTTCTTGAAAATAAAGATTTGTTGGGAAAACATTGTGATTGAAAAAGTCATTCTTTCTAATGCTGGAAAAAGTAATTTCTTATACATATAGGCCTAAGCAACTTTTTTCAGATTTTTTGTTGTAATTTTTGTCACAGGTGCTAAGAAAGTTAAACTGTTAGTGTAACCTTTCTTCCCCCCCCCCCATTTCATCTCGTTTCCAATTATCCGAATCCTTCTTTGCCTGTTCAGATAGCTGATAACCTTACTTGTGGGCTATGGAGTATGACACATTCATGCTTAATCATAATTTATTTAACTGTGACTTTTCTGTATACTAGCCTTGGCTGGGTCTGCAGTTGTTAAACCAAAACCAAACAGAGTATATTTCTTTTTAGTGTAATTGGTAAATCTGGTCATAATTTTGATGGTCTCTAGCAACTTTTGGTGATTTATTTATCACTGTGATGGGTAAATAGCTAATAATCCCATTACATAAAGAAAAGGAAATCAGCTCACGGAGTAAACATGGATTGTGCTAGAAAGATCAGAAGAGAGCAAAAGCAATTACCTCTTTTTAATTAGCATTTTCTCTTTATAGTTGAATGCTGAGCAGTCATAACCAAGGTAATAATGAAATCTACAGTTTGCTGAGTCAGCTATGGAGTTTTAAGTGTCTGAGTAATTGATCTGAGGGTTAGCATGATCCATTTTTTAAACTTAAAATAAAAATATTTGGAATTGGATTTATACACAAGTAAGGCATGTTCAAGATTTCAGCGTTGATAAAGGATACTTGCTCTGTTCAAAGTTAACCTTCAGTACTAGCTGATTTATCATAACATCATTCTTTACTATGGCTACTTTAAGATTTTCCCTCCCCCCCTTTCTTTTAGGTAAATGGAGTGGATTTAACAGGAAAAACCCAAGAAGAAGTTGTTTCTCTCCTGAGGAGCACTAAAATGGGTGGATCGGTTAGCCTACTAGTTTTTCGTCAAGAAGAAGCATTCCATCCTAGAGAATTGGTGAGTATTCTATTTTTTATTTTTTCATTTCATTTTAAAGTGATTGTATTTATTTTAAAAAATGAATATCAGAAAATAATCTGCAACCTGCTGTTGCACATGTGTGGGTAGAAATGGAACACACAGAAATCCCTTCTATTATGTTACCCATGGACGCTGTTTCTGAATTGTTTTTCCATATTAATATGTGAACCAATATTTTCAAATCATGGGTGACAGGAAATACAAATTATAACGTGTTCATGGCCCTTGCTTTTATGCCTACAGACAATGGGATTGTTCTGTCTTTTGTACTCGCTTCTCTGTTGGAAATTTGTTGTTTGTCATACTGAATGAGCTTGTTTTTTTTATTGCTCTGAGAGCATTAAAATTAATCCAGAATGGTGTCTAAGGATGCTGTGATTTGGAAAAGAGGAACTTGTGCAGGGACAAAAATGTTCTTTTTATTAAAATAATGATCCCCATGTGGTGTAGACTCCCCACAGTTCTTAATTTAGCAAAATGATTCAGATAATGCTTTTTGTATAATAAAACATTTCTATTTAGGCTACTGTTCCACAAATTAGATGTAAATGTTTTCCCAATAAGTATGCAAGATAACTTTTTTGTATCTGGATAAAGCACATATTAAATATATGAACTGTTTTATGGTGGATCATACATTAAGCAGTCTGATTTCTAAAATTTATATTAACTGACCAGGAACTCAAGTTTGTCCATATAAAGCAAAACATTTTCCCAGACTTTTCTGTAATATAAAATGAAAACTAGCTGCATTAATCTCTTCTTTTTGCTTTAAATTCTGTAATATCAGCAGAATAAATTGTAGGAATTCTGGGAAAGGTAACTTTTCATAGTAGCTGTTCCTCATTTTAAGGATTTAAATGTTTAGGAAATTTGATTTCCTGGGACTTTTGATATGTGATGTTCTGTTATTGTAGTCCTCAAAGCTTTAGGAAAAGAGAAATTAGCAAATCCTTGCCCTAAATTTTGAAGAACCTTGGAGAACATTTTTAGTGTTAAAATACTATGTTAAAAGGAGCAAAGATGTGAGTAGAAAACAACTATCTAGGTTTCTGAATGCTGTATGTGAGTCATGCTATTTGAGTTTCTTTTAAATAATAAAAGCTCTGATACGCAGAATATTTTCTTTTTTGGCTTGCCCTGTAGGTGGCCTATTATGGTATGACCTAAAAAGAAGGCTATTCTTAGGTAAAAGGAAAAAAGTTCTCTTTTCACAGATGGGAAAAAATATTATTTGTATTCGTATTTAAAGAGTTAGCTATTGAAACTATTATTGGATAAAAGAGGAATGGCAAGATAATGGTTATTAAGATGGATGAGTATTATATATGAGTCACAAATGTGACACAGGCAGCTTTACAAAATGAAGGAATGATTGAAGAAATAAAATATAATGTAGTACCCACTATCAATGATAGTATAAGTGTGTGTCACATAAAATACTGTATCTACTATCCCAATGTATATTCCCAGATGGAGAAATTCATTCAACATATGGTACTGGCTATCATCTTGGTGGGCTTCATAAAAGGGCTGCACCAATTCATGGAAATCACGGAGATCACCAAAAGTAACCTTGATTGCAATGTAGCTACATTTGTAGACCATATGCAAGAGAGACGATTGGACTTCCTTGTGTATTTGATTGGGCACTGCAAAAACAGCCTGCTGGACTAAATGGGCCAGAGTTCTAATCCAACAGGACTTGTGTTCTTATGCTTATGTTCAAGATTGTATTATGTTCTTCAGGAGATCAGCACATTGAAAAGATTAAATTTGATTACAAATTGTAGCAAACCTTCCATGTCTAAGCAATTAAAGCCATTTCTCTAATGGAAAGAGCATTATTCTTCCTTTTTTTTTAAAGCCAGGGCAGGGGTCCCCAACCCCAGTCCATGGACCTGTACCCCAGGCCGCAGTATGCCAGCAACCGGGGCATACAAAGAAGCAAAGCCCCATCCGCAGGATGCAGGCAGCACACAAAATCATGCCCCCTCCAGTCCGTGGAAAAATCTCCACATAACCGGTCCCTGGTGCCCAAAAGGTTGGGGACCTCTGGGCTAGGGTCTAGTAGGCCTTTCATAATTTTATGAAATATACACACAAAACATAAATAAATTGTAGAATAATTTGTAGATGGATTTAAAATTGAAAGTTTTCAGATTTATGTCAGTAGAATATGTATATAAGTGTACAGTATTATGTATAGATTTGAGTACAATTACTTAATTTGTAGTATGATTATAGCCATAAATACTAGGTTACCCTGACTGACAATTCAGATGGACAGATGTTAATTTCCCAGATTTATAACTGTTTATGATGTATAATAACATAAAAAGATGCAATTAATATAAGATAGAAGCAAGTGTAAGCATGACAGTTCTTATCTTTCAGAAACAATACTGAAAACATTTTTTCTGCTTATAAAATAATTCCTTTCCTTATCCAAATTATTTCATCACTCATAGAAAACATATTATGGACAATAATATCAAATAAAATAAATATCTGTAGTATTTGTATTCAACCAGTATTGAAGTTAATGAAAATGTCGATTTCTTTTGAAAGAAATCCATCTCTTTCTTTCTCTGCAATAATTTTCATATAGAATCAGACAGGTTATATATATTAGCCTGATTAAATCATGTATATTAAAAACTTTGAAAGATGTCAGTTTCAAATTGATTTGTTCTAAAATGTTAAGACTTTTGTTCAGAGAAGCATTTGAGAATAGAACAGAACAGAATAATAGAGTTCAAAAGGGACTTTGGAGGTCTTCTAGTCCAACTCCCTGCTCAGGCAGGACACCCTATATCATCTCAGACAAATGGTTGTCTTTTCTTAAAAACTTCCAGTGTTGGAGCATTCACAACTTCTGGAGGCAAGTTGTTTCACTGATTAATTGTTTTAATTTTCAGGAAATTTCTCCTTAATACTAGGTTGCTTCTCTTCTTTATTAGTTTCCATCCTTTGTTTTTTGTCCTGCCTTGGAAAATAAGTTGACCACTTCTTTTTGTGGCAGCCTCTCAAATATTGGAACACTGCTACTATGTCACCCTTTTTTCATTAAACTAGATATACCCAATTCCAGAAACTCTTCATCTATTTTAGCCTCCAGTCCCCGGATTATCTAGGCTGCTCTTCTCTGCATTCTTTCTAGAGTCTCAACATCTTTTTTACATTATGGTGACCAAAACTGGATGCAGTATTCAAAGTGTGGTCTTACCAAGGCATTATAAAACAGTATTAACACTTTAAGTGATCTTGATTCTCTCGCTCTGTTAATGCAGCCTAGGACTGTGTTGTTGTTTTTGGCAGCTGTAACACACTGCTGGTTCATATTTAAATGAATGTCCACTAGGACTCCAATATCCCTCTTACAGTTATTACTATTGAGCCAAGTACCACCTATACCTGCGCATTTGTTTTTTTTTCTTGCCTAAATTTAGAACCTTACTTTTTCACCATTGAAATTAATTTTGTTAGATAGGGCCCAGTGTTCAAGTTTGTCAAGATCCTTCTGTATCTTAAGCCTATCTTCTGGAGTGTCGTTTGCAGATTTGATGAGTTCCCCATCTATTCCCTCATCTAAATCATTAATGAAGATATTGAAGAGTACTGTGCCTAAGACAGAGCCTTGGGCTATCTCACTGCATACTTCCCTCCTTGTAGATGCAGTTCCACTGAGGACTACATGTTGAGTGCAAATTCATCTGAGATGAAATACAGCTAGGAATTACGCACACAAGGACACACAAATACACTTTTAATTTATAATTATGTAATAATAACTAAAATTAGAAGAAGTGGATGTATATTAAACATTTCAAATTCAGAACATGTTGAGGCTGAAGAACACTATTCTGAATCTGGAACAGTTGGTTCAAGCCCAAATTAGGGTACTTTGTCCAGACGATATGTTTCAAGTTTAGAACAATTATTTGAAGTTTGGAATTGGTGCTTTCACTTGAAATGAGGCTGTTTCTGTCTTCGGATACTTCCAGAATGAGACAGTCCTGTTCCTATCCTGAAGTCATTTTGAATGTAAAACATTTTTTTAAAAAATACACTTTTAGTTCTGAGAGTCATTTTACCCACTTTGTTCTCATAATCTTATAGATTTTCTAGACAGTGGAGATGCTGAACCAATTACGTTTGGGTTTGGTTTCTGTTCAGAAGTAATACTTGCTAAGAAAATTTCTGTTTGGCACTCTAGTGCTGAGAGTGTGAATGGTTTCTGTTTTGATGGGATTTTTCATGTTTTTCCCATCATGTCTATATATAAAATCAGTCTACTGCCCCAAGAGAGTGAATGGATATAGTTTTCTTTAAAAAAAAGTCTTATTATAAAAGAATCTGCAGCAAAGACAGAATGAAGGAAGAAGGGGTAACATGTAACTCTACTAGTTAAGGACCTGCATTGACTTCCAAGTATGATTTAAAATGCTATATAACTCAGGTATGGATATCTTTGAATCTGCCTTCTCTAGATTGAGTCTTAACTGTCTGAAAAAGTCTCAAGGACAATGCTTGTAAGGTTATCTCCACTTTGGGAATGCCATCTATAGGGATACCTTATTCAAAGCTCTTTAATTATAACCTTTCTATATAATAGGTTGCCCCAGGTATCTGGACCATTCCCTTCACTTTTGATTTCTCAGAAGTTGTGAAGACACAAAAGTAAGAAGTGTCAAGCTGCTGATGGTGTGGAAGTTACTAAATATTGGCCATTGATTTGATAATGATAATCTGATATTTTTTAGTTGTATTACTTTTGAACTCTTCCCCCACCCCATTTGCCAACTGTAGGAATTGAAGTCCAGTGTCTGGGGAAAACCAGGTTAAGATTGTCTTTCAGTTACAAAGATAATTCTAAGCACCAGGACTTAACTGAAGTGCAATATGGAACAGAGTAAATGCAGAGGAGGACTTGATGTGATGACTTCTTGAATGCCAAAACCTCATAACCGCTGGATGGAAACATGGAATTTTGTCTTGAGCCTATATAGTTCAATGTACTTGTATTATTGACAAAATAACAAAAGATGTGGATATTTGGGTTCTATTCTTCTCAGAATTGATGGACAGAAAGTGTGGATATGCTTTGATGTTATTAAAGTATGAATTAAGCACAGCCTTAGATAAAAAAAACAAGGTTTTATTTTCTGCAGTTGATTTAAGTTGTCTCTGCTATACACATTTTGCCAGTCTGTAGCACCACTGATTTGGGCTCCAGGGACCAGTATTTTAGAGGATGCCATTTGAAAGTAGCAAAGAATGGGTTAATATTCAAGATGGTAAGAGTTATTGTATGATGTGCTGCTGCTGATAATGATGTTCATGTTGAATAAGTACTTCTTGACCTTGTTTCTTATAATTGTTAGCATCCAAGATTATTCCCTCTTGAGTGTAAGCAGAAATTAATTAAAAGTTCCCATTTCATAATATAGCTGATAGATTTGGTTGTAAGTCTAAAGCTTGATTGAGAGGAGTTTCAAAATATATTGTATTCTAAGTGTATTGAGATGTGAATGTAGATTATAAAAGAGAAGGACATTGATGCAGCGATTAAGGCATTAAGCTAGAAACTGGAGATCATGAGTTCTAGTCTTGCAGGTCTAATACCAAGAATGATACCTGGTTATTCTCCAAGAAGAATTATTTAATGTTTTCACACCTATAGACAACATATTGCAAGAATGAGGACTCTACTATCTGCATCTATGTTATACTCTACAAATAATTAGGGACGTGCTGTCTTCACTCACTTTTCCTCACATATAACATCCAGATTGAATTGCCTCTTACACCTCTGGAATGTTGTTGTTGTTAGCTGCGAAGTCGTGTCCGACCCATCGCGACCCTATGGACAATGTTCCTCCAGGCCTTCCTGTCCTCTACCATCTTCTGGAGTCCATTTAAGCTCACGCCTACAGCTTCAGTGACTCCATCCAGCCACCTCATTCTCTGTCGTCCCCTTCTTCTATTGCCCTCGATCTTTCCCAGCATTAGGCTCTTCTCCAGTGAGTCCTTCCTTCTCATTAGGTGGCCAAAGTATTTGAGTTTTAGCTTCAGGATCTGGCCTTCTAAAGAGCAGTCAGGATTGATCTCCTCTAGGACTGACCGGTTTGATCGCCTTGCAGTCCAAGGGACTCGCAGGAGTCTTCTCCAGCACCATAGTTCAAAGGCCTCAATTCTTTGGCGCTCAGCCTTTCTTATGGTCCAACTTTCACTGCCATACATTGCAACTGGGAAGACCATAGCCTTGACTATACGCACTTTTGTTGACAGGGTGATGTCTCTGCTTTTTAGTGTGCTGTCTAGATTTGCCATGGCTTTCCTCCCCAGGAGCAAGCGTCTTTTAATTTCTTGGCTACAGTCCCCATCTGCAGTGATCTTGGAGCCCAGGAAAATAAAATCTGTCACTACCTCCATTTCTTCCCCATCTATTTGCCAGGAATTGCTCTGGAATGTACCCCCTGCCTTCTGGGAATTCACCTCCTTACTACAATCCATCACATGTCCTGCCTTAGCATGAAGCCAGTTGAGTGACTTTAGGTCAGTCATTTTCTCTTAGTCTTAACAATACCCAAAACGTTGACCAAAAAATTCTATGGGCCTGTTCAGGTGATCTTCATTAATAATAACAACAACAATAATAATAAAGTTGGAAGGGACTTTGGAGGTCTCTAGTCCAACCCCCTGCTCAGGCAGGAAATTCCATACCATTTCAGACAAATGGCTGTCTAGTCCAGGGGTCAGCAACCTGAAACAGCAAAAGAGCCACTCGGAACCGGTTCCGTCACACACAAAAATGTGGGAGCCGCAAAATGTGCAGATGCATGCGTGCACGCACGCGTATGCGCAGAACAACGCAAAATGTGCACCAGCCCTGCCCCCGTCCACCTCTAGTATGGACGGCTCTGCTGTCCTGACTTTTCCTCCCTCAGAAAAAACTGCTCTCCCCCCGCCCTGCGCTCTCTCTCTCTGGGACTTTTTTCTTTCTGACTTTTGTGAAGCTTCGGGATCAGCTCCTGCTCTGGATCACTTGCACTGCGCCGATCCTTGGCAGCCCCGACACCCACACCGCATCCTGAGCCATGCACACCTGTCACCACCCGGTGCTGCCAGCTTACTGGGGGAGGGGGGACTTGCACGCCGAGACGACTGCGGAGGGCCACGTGAAGACAAGAAAGGAATGCTAAGCACATTGATTTGTGCTTCTTAGATTGTAAGCCACCCTGAGTCTTCGGAGAAGGGCGGGATATAAATGGGATTTTTTTTAAAAAAGGTCTTTCAGAAGATCCCGCCAGACCCCACCTCGGAGGCATTGGGTCCTTCCCCGGCCGAAGGAAGCCTCTTGAGCATCTCCCACAGCGCGGCTCCCCTGAGCCAGGAGGCACCTGCGTGGCAGCAGCCGTGGGTCTCCCTGGCGATGGGCGCTGGGTCACGGCACTGCCTTCAACCTGGGCACCGCCGGAGCCACCCGAGCATCCTGCCCCTCCCCCCGGAGCCTCCAAACCTCCGCCGCCCCATTTGGAGAGGCCTCCAAACCTCCGCTGCCCGAAAAGAAACACGGACGAAGGCAGCAGGTCTCCAAACCTCCTCCGCCCCATTTGCAGGGCTGCCGGCTTCCTCAAACATGGACGAAGCCGGCATCCCTCCACCACTGCCCGTTTGGAGATCTGCCGGCTTTGTCAAACATGGACGAAGCCAGCATCCCTGCAAACGGGGCGGAGGAGGTTTGGAGAGCTGCGCGTGTAGCTCTCCAAACCGCCACCGCCCGTTTGGAGATCTGCCGGCTTCCTCAAACATGGACGAAGTTGGCATCCCTGCAAACGGGGCAGAGGAGGTTTGGAGAGCTGCGCGCACAGCTCTCCAAACTGCTGCCGCCCGTTTGGAGATCTGCTGGCTTTCTCAAACATGGAGGAAGCCGGCATCCCTGCAAACAGGATGAAGGAGCGCAGCTCTCCAAACTGCTACCGCCCATTTGGAGATCTCCCGGCTTCCTCAAACATGGATGAAACCGGCATCCCTGCAAACGGGGCGAAAGAGTGCAGCTCTCCAAACTGCTGCCGCCCGTTTGGAGATCTGCCGGCTTCCTCAAACATGGACGAAGCCGGCATCCCTGCAAACGGGGTGGAGGAGGTTTGGAGAGCTGTACGCGCAGCTCTCCAAACCACTGCCACCTCGTTTGGAGAGCTGCTGCCTTCATTCGCGTTTCTTTCAGCCCCGAAAGACACCAGCTCTCCAAACCTCCACCGCCCCATTCTCTCAATGGGACTTTTTTCCAGAATGGCAGAGGAGGACTGGGAGCTGCATGAGACGGCTTAAAGAGCCACATGCGGCTCCAGAGCCGCCGGTTGCCGACCCGTGGCCTAGTCTCTTCTTAAAAACTTCCAGTGTTAGAGCATTCATAGCTTCTGGAAGCAGGTTGTTCCACAGGTTAATTGTTCTAACTGTCAGGAAATATCTCCTTAGTTCTACATTGCTTCTCTCCTTGCTTAGTTTCCATCCATTGCTTCTTGTCCTGTCTTCAGGCGGTTTGGAGAATAACTTGACTCCCTCTTCTTTGTGGCAGCTCCTCAGATATTGGAACACTGCTATCATGTCATCCCTTGTCAATAGAATAGAATAGAATAGAATAGAATAGAATAGAATAGAATAGAATAGAATAGAATAGAATAGAATAGAATAGAATAGAATAGAATAGAATAGAATGGAATGGAACCTTGAAGATCCTCTAGTCCATCCCCCTGCTCAAGCAGGAGAACATCTCAGACAAGTGACTGTCTAGCCTCTTTTTAAAAATCTCCAGTGATGGAGCGCCCATGATTTCTGGGGGCAAGCTATTCCACTGTGTAATTGTCCTCACTGTCAGGAAGTTTCTCCTTAATTCCAGGTTGCTTCTCTCTTTGGTCACTTTCCAACTATTGTTTCTTGTCCTGCCCTCTGGTGCTTTGGTGAATAACATGACCCTCTCTTCTTTGTGGCAGCCCCTCAAATACTAGAATACTGCTATCATGTCTCCCCTATTTCTTCTTTTCTTTAGAGCAGGGGTCCCCAACCCACGTTCTGTGGACCAGTACTGTGCCGCAGCATGCCAGCAACCAGTCCGCACAAACAAGCAAAGCCCCATTTGTGGGATTACAGGTAGTACACAAAACCACGCACCTTCCAGTCTGTGGAAAAACCTCTCTCCAAGGAACTAGTCCCCAGTGCTAAAAGGTTGGGGACTTCTGCTTTAGACTAGCCAAACCCAAGTACTGCAGCCGTTCTTCTTATGTTTTATTCTCCGGTCCCCTAATCATCTTTGTTGCTCTTCTCTGTACTCTTTCTAGAGTCTCAATATCTTTTTATATTGCGGTGACCAAAACTGGATGCAGTATTCCAAGTGTGGCCTTACCAAGGCATTATAAAGTGATATTAACACTTCACATGATCTTGATTTTATCCCTGTGTTAATGCAGCCTAGCATTGTGTTGGCGTTTTTGGCAGCTGCAGCACACTGCTGGCTCATATTTAAGTGGTTGTCCACTAGGACTTCAAGATCCCTTTCACAGCTACTACTGTTGAGCAAGGTACCACCTATAGTATAGGTCCTATACTATACCCGTGCATTTAGTTTTTCTTGCCTAAATGTGGAGAACCTTACTTTTTTCACCATTGAATTTCATTTTGTTAGATAGTGCCCAGTGTTCGAGTCTGTCCAGATCCTCCTGTATCTTAAGTCTGTCTTCTGGAGTGTTGGCTATTCCTGCCAGCTTGGTGTCGTCTGCAAATTTGATGAATTCTCCATCTATCCCCTCGTCCAAATCATTGATGAAGATGTTGAAGAGCACTGGGCCCAGAACAGAGCCCTGGGGCACCCCACTACACACTTCCTTCCATGTAAATGCAGTTCCATTGAGGACCACACATCTATTGTCATTGCCCAATGCTTCCAGATGAACAGTTCCTTCTTTCTTAGTTTCCCCGTTTCCAAGGATGTTGGACCAATTTTTGGATCTGGACAGACTCAAACACTGGGCACTATCTAACAAAATGAAATTCAATTGTGAAAAAAGTAAGGCTCTACATTTAGGCAGGAAAAATCAAATGCACAGGTATAGTATAGGTGGTACTTTGCTCGATAGTAGTAACTGTGAGAGAGATCTCGGAGTCCTAGTGGACAATCACTTAAATATGAGCCAGCAGTGTGCTGCAGCTGCCAAAAAAGCCAACACAGTGCTAGGCTGCATTAACAGAGGGATAGAATCAAGATCACTTTACAATGCTTTGCTAAGGCCACACCTGGAATACTGCATCCAGTTTTGGTCACCACAATGTGAAAAAGATGTTGAGACTCTAGAAAGGGTACAGAGAAGAGCAACAAAAATGATTGGGGGACTGGAGGCTAAAACATATAGGGAACAGTTGCTGGAATTGGTTATGTGTAGTTTAACGAAGAGAAGGGTGAGGGGTGTCATGATAGCAGTGTTCCAATATCTCAGGGGCTGCCACAAAGAAGAGGGAGTCAAGCTATTCTCCAAAGCACCTGAAAGCAGGACAAGAAGCAACGGATGGAAACTAATCAAGGAGAGAAGCAACCTAGAACTAAGGAGAAACTTCCTGACAGTTAGAACAACTAACCAGTGGAACAACCTGCCTCCAGAAGTGGTGAATGCTTCAACACTGGAAGTTTTAAAGAAGAGACTGGACAGCCATTTGTCTGAAATGGTATAGGGTTACCTGCCTGAGCAGGGGGTTGTACTAGATGACCTCCAAGGTCCCTTCCAACTTATTATTATTATATCTTAGTTTAGACTGTGTTTTTTTAGAATTATTAGCATTATTCGGAAAAATATCTTAGCATTCTTAAGTGTCGAATGCACAAACTTTGCACATGAGGGCTTCGGCTGAATTATTTTGTTGCTTGGACAAAAATGTCAAATTACAGAAGGATTTGGGGATCATAAAGCTTTGCTATATGAAAAGTAAGCTTTAATGGTTTCCAGTGTTTATATTCTAAATGAAGATATTCTGTCTTGGGCTGCAGTATTATTCTTTTCTCAGGGCTTAGATTAATGCTGGGGTTGAAAGATATCTTGCAGTTTCCCCTCAGATTCTTTTACCAGTAAAAGAGGCTTCTGTTTTCTTATCTTATTTGTAGGATGGTTTTGAATTTCTTTTGATGGATTTCTTTTGAGCTGACTTCAATGCTGGAAATAACGGAAAATATCACTCTTGGTATTATTTTATTTTATGCATCTTTCTAATATGCTGAAGTCTTCCCAGATCTCATGCTTCCCAGACTGAAAAAAGCAGTATTGGAAGAAAAGGATTTTTCTTGGAAGACAAATGGAAGGCAGGGAGGCAGTAAACTGCTGGAAACATGATTATTCAATAAAAAGTTGGACATTACTTAGCCATTTTGTAATTCCAAAACAAAACAAAACAAAACAAAAACAAAAACATTATAGAATTGCATGAGATCTGCTGGGGAAAAATGCATAGTGATGGGTCAGCTTAAAAAAACCAGCCCAAAATGTAAAGATAAGCACTATAAAATTTCATCTCATTTCTTCCTTCATCTCACTGCAAGTTGATGAACTTCTTTCTGCACTTATAAAAATTATCAGCTTTGTGTCAAATAATCCTGTCTTCATGTGATGTGTTGTAAGAATGTTGGCCTCCTAATTTTCTTTAAGAAAAGTACAAGGAAGTTGTTAGGCTAGCCTAAAACAGGGTTGGGGAGATTGTGTTTCATTATACTGAGTGAACCATTCCAACTATTATGCTATGCTAATCCTGTGTTTGAAATAGGCATGTTATATGCATTCAGCCAAAATACAGATTGAAAAGTGATACCATTCAGAAGTTTCAATTTGGAGGATACTTGATACTGAGCTTGTTGGGTCTGGTTTGGAGATTTGTTTGATAAGACTGTACAGGTAGTCCTCAACTTACAACTATTCATTTAGTGACCATTCAAAGTGATAACAGCACTGATAAAAGTGTTGTTTTTCACCCTTACAACTGTGCTAGCATCCTAAAGTCACATGATCAAAACTCTGATGCTTAACAACTGACAGGTATTTATGATAGTTACAATATTCTGGGATCATGTGTGATTTTGTGATTTTGTGATTTTCTGACAAGCAAAGACAGTGGAGGAGCTAGATTCACTTACCTGTGTTACTACTAACATAACAACTGCAGTGATTCACTTAAGTGCATAAAATGGAATAAAGCTTCCTTAACAACTGTCTTGCTTAAAAACAGAAAAATTGGGTTCAATTGTTGTCATAAGTGGTGGACTACCTATATTACATAAATGTTCCTTCTCCAGTCTACCTGCATCTATTAAAATCACTAAATATATACATGAGTAAAGTGTAGGGTTTTCAACTATTGTTCCTCATGCAGCCTAAGGGAAGGGGATGGGAGAAATGCTAGAATATTCTTATTTCTGTCTTTTAAAAATAGTTTCCTCTGCTGGGCTCACATGGCTGTTTAATCAGTAGTTTTGGAATTTTTAGACTAGCTTTTAAATAGAATTGATTAGTATCAATGGTGAAAGATTTCTTATTAGTATTTACAGCTATGAATCATTTTGGTTATCAGGTTGCTTGCTTGTCCTCCTTTGAAGCAAATGCCTTTTCTAGCCTTGTTCTTATTTCATTTTTTTCCCACTTCTTTTAGAATACTGAACAAAGCCAGTCACAAATTCCAAAGGAAACGGTAAGAGTTTTGTCTTTGACATGTCAAGGAGGGTTGCAATGATTTTTGAATTAATAATGTTGGCATACTCTTATCATAGGAAGTTTTGAAAATAGCTTTGTTCACAATGTATACTGCAGGTGGCTCTCTCCAGCCTTAAATTTAATTTCATGTTACGTGCTATATTTACAGTAAGGTAAAGGTAAAGGTTCCCCCGCACATGCGTGCTAGTTGTTTCTGACTCTAGGGGCTGGTACTCATCTCCGTTTCAAAGCCGAAGAGCCAGTGCTTGTCCAAGGACGTCTCCGTGGTCATGTGGCTGGCATGACTAGACACCAAAGGCGCACGGAAAAGCTTACATATATTCTGCAATATTTTAGGAATTAGAACTTGTGGCCTTGTTTCAAATCTGTATATTCAAATGCATTATTTAGATAAATAATTTAGATGTGGATAAAAATGATATCTCTAATTCCAGAAAATCATTTGTTGACCAAAATTCTACAAGTGATTAAAAAAAAAAAGAATCTTGAGACTGAACTACAATTTCTGTCATCCCCAGTCATCAGTTTCTGGGTTCCAGGACATGTGTTCCCAAAATACAACTATTTAAGAAGGAGTATTATATTTATTTTAAAGCTGTGAGTGATTTTCATTAACAGATGAGCTGGTTGTTAATAGATTATATAAGTAATTTAAAGCAGGGGAGTTCATGATTTTGGTTTTGCTTTTTGAGATAATTTTTAATAAGAATTATAATGTTCTTAGTAGCCAAATGGTCTGTAATAAATACCAATTATATGAAGTTTGAACTTTAAACAGAGCCGCACTCATTTCTTTTCAAAATCTCATGTACCGTAATTACCCATATTAACTGGTAATATCAACACTAGAGGGTTTCAGGTTGATACAACTGTTTCAAAATATTGATGCTTATGGAACATCACTAGCATAGTGAGAATCTTTTAAGGTAAATTTAAAGCAAAGGCACTAAGCATACATTTCAGAATGTAGTGGTTCCTTGGTAGGGACTCTTCAGGGTAGATTAAAGAAAGGTCTATAAAAATAATAGTCACATATATAACTTTCTTATTGATGAGTTTGATTCTGATTAATAATTATAATAACAACAGCACTTAGTCTTATATACTGCTTCATAGTGTTTTTTTTAGCTTTCTCTAAGCAGTTTTTGGGGTCAGCATATTGCCCCCAAACAATCTGGGTCCTCATTTTATCCACTTCAGGAGGATGGAAAGCTGAGTCAACCCTGAGCCAGTCAGGATAGAACTCCTGGCTGTGGGCAGAGTTAGCCTGCAGTACTGCAATCTAACCACTGTGCCACCACGGCTAATAGGCATATGTGGAATAACAACACATTTTATGGTCAAACAGCACTAAGTACATTACTACTAATATTTTTCTTTCTTTATATACACATTTTTAATATTGTTTTAAGCAGTGCTAGTGATGCTTTACAATAGTTGTCTTTGAGAGTTTTCTTTTAAACCACCCTGGATTTCTCAGAAACTTTAACTTCAAATTAGATGTAGATTTAATAAATTAGGCTGAAGAAACAAATGTTTACATACATCTTAATCCCACAGACCTACTGCCTCCTAGGCGCATACTACAGAGAAAATAAGGCATTGCATTTCTAGCCAGCATAGCCAAAGGGTGATGGGAACTGCGGTCCATGACACCCTGCTTTCTCCTTCTTCTCACACTTTCTCTCTAGCCACCACAGAGTTCCAGGCTGCGGCTTTGCATGACTGCTGCGTTTCCCTCTCTGGCCCTACCACGTGGTGGAGAGGGCCACTGGGAGCCGGCAGCTGCGCGCTCTGCGCCTTTCATCCCACAGGCTGGGCGTGCCCTGGGGTGCTAGGCAAGCAAGGAAAGGCCCTGCAAAATGGGGCCAGGCATAGGGAGGCTGCCTGGCAAAGCAGAGCAACTGGAGGAGAAGCCCGGCAAAGTGGAGTGTGGCTGGATGTGATGGGGTTAAGCTGGGAGGGGCGGGGTGGGCTGAGGCAAATGAGCTGTAGCTGCTGCTGCACACCACCCGCCCCTGACCACTTGCCATTTCTGTGTACATGTTTCAGGGCGCCCAGTTAGGTTGCGGTGGGCCAGGGCTGGGGCAGCGCGGGTCGGTTCCTTGCCATTTCTGGGACAGCCCCCAGGGGCCAAATCTGGGCCCTCCCCGGGCCGGATCCAGCCCATGGCCCTTGTGTTTGACATGTCTGAGAAAGAGTTTTGGTTTTAAGTGGATTATATCTATTGATATTTACTTAAAACTGATAAAATGTAAAATATTTATTTATTTGATTTTGTGGACCTTGAATGGGTCTTGGGAACCCCCTGGCTCCCCAGACCACATGTTGAGAGTCACTGCTCTAAATAATTTATATCTATAATGTGAGTGTTGAGGTGAATAAATATCTCTTTAAACAGCCTACTACATGATGATTTTGTATGCCAATAAGTATCTGTTAGAGAAAACTTGGTGACATATTTCTCCCTCTGTTTAAATCTATTCTGCATATCAGACAGAAGTCAGTATGCTGAACTTGTTTCATAGTGTATCACATGTGGATTCCATTCCCCTCCCTACTTGGTTCTACATGATTCCCCATTTAGGTTTCCTTTCTGTAGTTGTCAGATCCTTCAGTTTCTTATAGTTTTTTTTTTTACCATTGTTGTAGTCTCTCTTGTGCTGTTAATGGTGAGTGTTGCTGTCATGAGGCTGACAGCAGGAGAAAGCAAAGCTGAATTACTAGCAGTAAGAACACTGGGAAAATCACACAAACTTAGTGTTTGCCTTTCCTCCCCCTACACTATCTTTCAAGCATTTGCAGCATATGCTGAAGGGGATGTCAAATGGTATTTGGGGTGAAACTGAACCACTTTAGAAGTTTATTTTCAACAAAAAAATAAAAGTATGTCTTTAATATTTATGTAGTAACATTTTAGCACTTGAATTTTCATAATGAGGTCATTGTAGAGCACCGGATGCATTATACTGAAACCGCGCCCACCCCATTGCCGGAAAAGTTGTGATATGTCGCACAATGTCACATGACGTCGCAAGTTTGACATTCCTGATATAATGAAAGGAATACGGTATTTTGGCAAATTCTGGACAATATCTGTGATGTCAGTAAAAAGGAACGCTTTTTTTTACTGATCTCATTTATGCCAATTGCAAGTTAGCAATAGCACTTAGATTTATATACCACTTCATAATGCTTTACAGAATTCTGTAAGCAGTTTATAGAGCAAGCATACTGCTCCTAACAATCTTCATTTTATCGACCTCAGAAGGATGGAAGACTGAGTCAAGTTATGAACTTTTTGAAAATTTTGCCAACAGACATAAGTATCATTTTTTTTTCTTGCATCAAGATGGCAAGAGGAAAGATACCTTGAAATCAAACTTTATTTTCTTATTTTCTTTTCTAGGGAATATAGTACAGTAGATTTTGAAACCCAAACGTTGAAATCTGGTGTTGAGATTCAATTAATTAGAGAAAGTCAATCACACACCAGTTTTGAATATGACTGGTTATCTTAAATTGGAATATAGATGAAAAGGAATACCTTGCCATAGTCAAGGGACTCAAGTTAAGTGGGGGAGAATTTGTTTGTTTGTTCATATCCTGCCTTTATTATTTTTATAAATAACTCAAGGCAGTGAACATACCCAGAAAAGGTTATATGTGGATGTGTCAGCCTTCCCAGGTAGACCTGATGGGAAAACATGACCAGATGACTTAATTCTATTTTATTGTAAAATTACATTAACAGAATTTTACATGTCTTATGCTACAAATCTTCCATCATCTGTTTTATACCCTGTTTTTTTAAAAATGAGAAGTGTTTACTTTAGGTTTACACTATATGGAGTTTTCGTGCATGCTCCATCTTAGAGAAGGGAGCCACTTTTGTCAGTTTTCTGCAATCAGAGAAAGATCCTACACAAGGAGAATTCAGAATCATATACAAGCCAGGGTTCAGACTGTTCAACCTACCACTGGTCTCTATCTGCAGTCACATAAAAGGATAATAACTCCGTTGAATCAAACTTTACATCTGATAATTTCACAATCATAGTTGTATGTCATTCGGTATTCACCAGATCTAGCATTGTTTAGTTTTTCTATAGAACTGAGTTCTGAATGGTGGTACCACCTGCTATGGCTTGCACTCAAGAATACAATAAGAATCCCTGAGCTAAATGAAAGTGATCTTTCAACATATACTATTATTTATTTATTTATTTATTTATTTATTTATTTATTTATTTATTTATTTATTTATTTATTTAAATTTCTATACCGCCCTCCCAAAGGACTCAGGGCGGTGTACAGGGCAATAAAATTAAACTGACAATGAAAGATATTCCATATTTCCTTTTTTAAATACCAGTGAATTTTTTAAAATCATACTTAAAATGCATGGAGTGCTAGTCCAACTGAGAGTATGTTGCCTATTAAAATATTCTAGAGGAAATACAGCCAGGCAGCCTACTTTCTGCATTGCTATCAGTTTGGCTTTGTGGATTTCCCATATGGGAGTTCAGAATCTATGTTTTAAAGAATTCAGCCTAAAATGGAACAGATGAACCTTCTGCTTAAAGCATGTTGATTATTTTAATGTGTAAGAGATCAACTGCAGTATAAAAAAACAGTAATTTGTCATTGCATTTCTGTTTCAGGATAATTATCTTAATCTTGTTTCAGTGTGTGTAAATAAATTGTTAATGATGATATGAGAAATATATGCCAATTAACCTTTGTTCTGTTTCTCAAAAGTCAATAGAGTATTTTGCATTTTGAGTTGCATTTTTCTGTTTTTCTCAACCTGTGACCTGTTCGTTAGTTTCACCTATAGTGGTTTGAGAATACTTTGCCAACAGATATTAGCTTCAGTGATTAAGTCTAAGTGGATCTCTGGGAACTTAGGAAAATACAAAGAATTTTTGATGTGACTTTTCACAATGACCTGAATTTCCAGATGGAGCATTGTAGGATATTATAAGACTTTGCTGTGTATTAATTTAATCAAACAATATTGTTTATCCATTGTATCTACAAAAAATATCCATGCAATATATTACTATTTACTGGCTACTAAGACTTATAATTAGGGACACGGTGGCTCAGTGGGTTAGGATGCTGAGCTTGTTGATCAGAAGTTCGTCAGTTTGGCGGGTTGAATCCCGAGTGCCGCGTAGTAGAGTGAGTGCCTGTTACTCGTCCCAGCTTCTGCCAACCTAGCAGTTCGAAAGCATGTAAAAATGCAAGTAGAAAAATAGGCACCACTACGGTGGGAAGGTAACAGTGTTCCGTGTGCCTTTGGTGTCTAGTCATGCCGGCCACATGACCACGGAGATGTCCTCGGACAAGCGCTGGCTCTTCGGTTTTGAAACGGAGATGAGCACTGGCCCCTAGAGTTGGAAACGACTAGCACGCATGTGAGGGGGAAACTTTACCTTTACCTTTAAGACTTCTAATTAGCATGTTCAAAGAATATATACTATATTGGTAATCCTCAGGCTATGACTGTTTGAGGTTATGACAAGGCTGAATGAGTAGTATTTGGTGATATGATCACAATTCAGGCACTTGGCAACCGGCTTGCACTTAAGATGTTTGCAGTATCCTCTGGTTATGTGATCAGTGTTTGCAATTTTCCATGCTGGCTTCCCATAAGTAAAATCAATCAGAAAGCCAGCAAGTAAAATTGCAAGTTGCTCCTGCTACTTTTTTCTCTGGGTATCTCAGGCAGTATAGTCAGTATATGAAGAATAATGGGTTGAGAGATCCATGATTTATATCTAAGCAAGAGTTTATTGAAAAACTTTCTCATAAGCTATGTAAAGCATAGTTTATGAGCATAGCCTATGTAAAGCATACCATAGCTTTAAATAGATTGGTTCATTCCTAAAATATCCCTAGGATGCATTTTGGAAGTAATAAAGACAAAGCAATAAAGATCACCCACATTATAGGATTGTGTTTAGATTAAATCTAAATCTAATACTGTGTGTTAAGAAGAAGGTGGGTGGAGGAGCAAAGTAGCTAAGCCCTTGCTGATTGGACCCTCTTTGCTTTTAAACTGCCAGAGGCTGCTGGAAAAAGCTACAATACTGTGAGTTAAGAAGAAGGTGGGTAGAGGAGCAAAGTAGCTAAGCCCTTGCTGATTGGACCCTCTTTGCTTTTAAACTGCCAGAGGCTGCTGGGAAAAGCTACAATACTGTGAATTAAGAAGATTTTATTTATTTATTAATTTAATTTAATGTAATGTAATGTAATTTAATTTAATTTAATTTAATTTAATTTAATTTAATTTAATTATTTAATTTAATTTAATTTAATTTAATTTAATTTGTATACCGCCCTTCTCCCGAAGGACTCAGGGCGGTGAACAGGGCAATAAATACTAAAATACAAAAATACAAAAATTAAGAAGAGATTAAACCATAATGCCCAGTACAACAAATAAATTACATAAAAACAGTAATAAAACCCAAACCCATCAGACCAGGCCGGCTTGTTCAAACAAATAGGTCTTTAGATCACATCGGAAGGAGCGAAGGTCGGGTGGAGGAGCAAAGTAGTGGCCCGTGCACCTAATGGTGCGCGAATCATATAACTAAAAATAAGAAATAGTGGTGGTACATTCAGGGCAAGTGCATCTGAGATTCCTTTCATCTCAGCATGTCTGGCTTAGTTCAGTGCAACACTTGTTTTGCAGCTGTCTTTCGCAGCACTCTTTTCAAACTGGGAAACTGTCCTATCTGTACACAAATCACTAATCTACAAGGACAGATTATTTATCTAGGGTCAGTAATCTGTGCTCTTCAGGCAGAAATCAGGTGTTCAGTTCAGCCCTCCTACTCTACTGAGCCTCCACGCTATCTGCCCCCTCTACCACAAAGATCCTGCAGGAGAAGGGCAGTGTGGACAACCGTGGGATCTGGCAGGGTGAGAGCTATGAACCATAAACCCAAAGCTTTAGCTGTGTCCCTGCATAACAGATACAGTGCCCTTGCTGACCTTAACAGGGACATTAAGGAAACAGGTCAAGGTAATTGTGATGATAACACAAATAAGCAGGGGACCACGGTCCGAGATGAACTTGTTTTTGACAGGGAGAAGTGCAAATCAGGTATTACACATCAGTCATGCAAGAAAAGAAAGGTACCCAAAAAGAGAAGCCACCTTCTGGTTGGTGATTCAGTTATAAGGGATGTAAATTTAGGAAAGGATATAGAGGTTTCAAAAAAGGTCAGGTGTCTTCCAGGTGCTACTGCCAGTAGGGACAAGAAGCATATTTTCAAAATAGTCAACAATGGCAGCAATGACTGTGATGTGGATGCCATTGTACATCTTGGCACTAACGATCTGTCCCAAAACGATGTACTCTCTGTGCAGAATGATTTCCAGAGCTTGGGGCAGGAATTCAGCAAAATAGGCTGTAGGGTCACTTTTTCAGAGGTCTTACCAGTGTATAAGGAGCAAAATGGAAAAGGCCAGAGCATAGCAGAATTTAATATGTGGCTAAAGGAGTGGTGTAAAGGAGAAGGCTTTGGTTATATTAGTCACAATGGCTGTAGCTGGTCCAATGAAAAAATGTACAAAAGAGATGGTCTGCATCCATCCAAGAAAGGGACTGAGTTACTTGGCAATAAATTCACAGCTTTTCTGGAGGAATATTTAAACTAAAAAACGGGGACAGTGAGTTAATTGATACAGAATATCACTGTCCCCGGCAATCTAAGAAAATAGGGGAACTCAGGCAACACACAAGTTATGTAGCAAGTAAACACAGGGTCAGTCATAAAGGACTCAAATGTCTATACACCAATGCGCAGAGTATGAACAGTAAGCAGGGTGAACTAGAAATTCAGGTAAATGAGGGCAGATATGATATTGTTGCCATTACGGAAACATGGTGGGATGAAACCCAGTGGAACACACAGCTAGAGGGATTTAAATTATTTTAAAGAAACAGACTAAACAAAAGAGGAGGTGGAGTTGCTCTATATGTAAGAAATAACTTTATCTCTACAGAAATAGAGCACAACAATGATGAAAACTGTAAACATGAATGCATTTGGGTCAATATAAAAGGGGGGGAAATGACATTGCCATAGGTGTATACTATAGGCCGCCCAACCAAGGAGAGGAAATAGATGAACATTTTGCTAGTCAGCTAACTAAGGTATGTAGGAAGCACATCACAATAGTAATGAGGGACTTTAATTACCCTGATATCAACTGGGAGACAAACTCTGCACCAAGTGGAAGATCAAACAGATTCCTGACAAACCTAGCAGACAACTTTTTCTACCAAAAAGTAGAGAAGGGAACTAGGGGATTAGCCATATTAGATTTAATTCTCACTAACAGAGATGAAATGATAGAAGGTGTCAAAGCCACAGGAACCTTGGGGGGAAGTGATCATGCAATATTGGAATTCAACATTCTGGAAGCACAAGCAATAAAACACAGCCAAACTAGACTCTTGGACTTTAAAGAGCTAATTTCAATAAACTTAGAGAGACCTTGGGAAGAATTCCATGGATGAGAATCCTAATGGGAAAAACAACTCAAGAAGCTTGGGAAATTTTGAAAAGTGAGATAAAAAAGGCCCAGTCTAGCACAATACCAACAAAGAAGAAAAATAACAGCTCTCAAAAGAAACCAGCATGGCTGCATAAAGAACTCTCTGATAAATTGAAAGATAAAAAGGACAAGTATAAGAAGTGGAAAGAGGGGCACATAACTAAGGCAGAATATCAGCAAATAGCCCATGCCTGCAAAGATGAAGTGAAGGAAGCTAAGGCTCAAAATGAACTACGGCTTGCAACCAAAGTCAAAAATAACAAAAAAAGGTTCTTTCAACATATAAAAAACAAGAAAAAAGTTAAGGAAATGATTGGTCCATTAGTGGGGGAAAGTGGCAAGAAGGTGACAAGCAAAAGGGAGAAAGCAGAACTATTTAACTTGTTTTTTGCATCTGTCTTTACACAAAGGGAAAAAACACTCCAACCTACCAAAAACAGTGCCATAAAAAACAGAATAGAAACACAAGTTAAGATAGGCAAGAAAATGGTAAGTGAGCACCTGTCCAGCCTACACAAGTTCAAATCACCAGGACCCGATGGATTACACCCCAAGGTTCTCAAGGAACTGGCAGACGTGATCTCAGAACCACTGAACTATATTTTTCAAAGATCCTGGAGCACTGGGGAACTACCAGAGGACTGGAAGAAAGCTTTATGTAGTTCCCATCTTCAAAAAAGGGAAAAAATAGATCCTGGAAACTACAGACCTATCAGCCTGACCTCAATACCTGGGAAGATTCTGGAAAAGTTAATCAAACAACAAATGAGCGAGCACCTTGATACAAACAAAGTCGTCACTAAAAGCCAACATGGGTTTGTCAAAAACAGATCATGCCAGACAAATCTTATTGCATTCTTTGACCAAGTGACAAAATTAGTGGACCAGAGGAATGCTGTAGATATAATTTACTTGGACTTCAGTAAGGCATTTGATAAAGTAGATCACAACCTACTACTTGATAAGATAGAAAAAATATGGGTTAGATAGCATCACCACCAGATGGATTCGTAGCTGGCTGACAGGCCGTACTCAGCGTTTGGTCCTCAATGGAACTGCATCTACATGGAAGGAACTGTGTAGTGGGGTGCCCCAGGGCTCTTTTCTGGGCCCAGTGCTCTTCAACATCTTCATCAATGATTTGGATGAGGGGATAGATGGGGAACTCATCAAATTTGCAGATGACACCAAGCTGGCAAGAATAGCCAATACTCTAGAAGATAGGCTTAAGATACAAGAGGATCTGGACAGACTCGAACACTGGGCACTATCTAACAAGATGAAATTCAATGGTGAAAAAGTAAGGTTCTAAATTTAGGCAGGAAAAATCAAACGCACAGGTATAGTATAGGTGATACCTTGCTCAATAGTAGTAACTGTGAGAGGGATCTCGGAGTCCTAGTGGACAGTCACTTCAATATGAGCCAGCAGTGTGCTGCAGCTGCCAAAAAAGCCAACACAGTGCTAGGCTGCATTAACAGAGGGATAGAATCAAGATCACGTGAAGTACTAATACCACTTTACAATGCCTTGGTAAGGCCACACCTGGAATACTGCATCCAGTTTTGGTCACCACAATGTAAAAAAGATATTGAGACTCTAGAACGGGTACAGAGAAGAGCAACAAAGATGATTGGGGGACTGAAGGCTAAAATATATAGGGAACGGTTGCTGGAATTGGGTATGTGTAGTTTAACGAAGAGAAGAGTGAGGGGTGACATGATAGCAGTGTTCCAATATCTCAGGGGCTACCACAAAGAAGAGGGAGTCAAGCTATTCTCCAAAGCACCTGAAAGCAGGACAAGAAGCAATGGATGGAAACTAGTCAAGGAGAGAAGCAACCTAGAACTAAGGAGAAAGTTCCTGACAGTTAGAATAATTAACCAGTGGAACAACCTGCCTCCAGAAGTGGTGAATGCTCCAACACTGGAAGTTTTTAAGAAGAGACTGGACAGTCATTTGTATGAAATGGTATAGGGTTTCCTTCCTGAGCAGGGGGTTGGACCAAATTTTTACTGTTATTACTGTTATTGTTGTTGTTATTATTATTATTATTAAATCTACATAAAAGTATGATGCAAATATTAAACTTTGCTTGAAGAAAAATTCTAAGTGTGAATGTGTGAGAGAACAAAATTTTTATTTGTGTTTGTGAGACAGATTCATTTAACACTCTGAAACTTGGTTTTGGTGGAAGATTGTTTCTTATGATTCTGCTGGTTATCCTACTGATAAGCTCTCTGGAGGAATAATAGGAAGTTTAGTCAACTCCCCAACCTTCTTCTTGGTGTCCACCTGATTTGTTGTATTTCTGCTCCCATAATTCTTAAGCATCTTCACTAAAAGTCATATTGAACCCACTTTTCCAATAAGTGAATCTCAGTCTAGATGTTTTGACTAAGACTGATTGAAACTCTCTTTACAAATTTGTTTAGTTCCATTTTAAACCCCTACATCCCAATCTTGTAAAGGAGTCTTTGTTTGGGACTGAAATTTAGACAACATTTAGATTATGAGATATGCATTTAATCAGATGGGCAGTGGTACATCTGATCATGGCATCTAAGCAGGGACCTTTGCAATTTTTATTGCAGTTAAACAGTGATAAATGATGGATAATAGAAAGGATGAAACCACTGACTTTAATCCAAACTGATATGGTAAGAAAACAATGTGTTCTAACTATTTACCTTTTGGTACTGTTATTTTAAACTGCACTGAGATTTATATTACTTAACTAACACAAACTTTGGTAAAGGTAACCACCTGGCTTATTTCAGAACATGAATATTGCATATAACAAATGCTTCTTCTATAGTATCGTATCATTTGGTATTGGTTTCTTATTACTGAATGGGGAGATATTAATTGGTGATGAGGCTGGCAGAAGCGTTCTATGTGTTGATTGGGAATAATATTGCTTTTAGAGAAATAAAAGAAAATGCAGTCTTTTGTCTTTGAATAATGAGAAAGTGGTCATGTTAAATACGAGGTACATCCATTTGGGTGGTGTTGAATAGTTTCAGATTTTTAAAATGAAATCTTTCTAAAATAGCTTTTAGAAGATGGAAGAGAGAGATTCATTCCCCCAAATGTGTTTAGTTTCTTTCTGTAGCTATTTATGCAAAGGTTATTGGGAACAATAATGCCTAGAACTAATGCAATTACCCCTCAGGAATAGTTTTATCTAACATGCATTATCTCTTCACTGCTTAATTTGAATCTCAGAATTAATCAGTGGAGTGTTGGTGAACAATCTTTTATTTGTGCTTAATTTGAGAGCAACTGTTAGCTCTGTAGTACATCTCTGAATGCAATGTAAAGTGTTCCATCTACTTAATCACATACACTTGTTTCTTTGTGGATGAGTTATCACAGGCTGTTTTTGAATCAAGATAATTTGATGGCATATTTCTGGAAGTACATTTATTTTTAATATTAAAATTAACATTCATATTATCACAGAATATTTGGAGATGGTCTAGTTCAGCCCCTTGCTCTTCACTATTAGAGAATACCTGAAGGTTGACCATCTAGCCTCTATTTAAGCTCCTCTAGTAGAGGAGAATCCAGCATTTCCTGCTCCATTGCTGGGCAATTTTAGCTTTAGAAATCAATCCTTCAAGGAAGTACCATAAGAAATACGTGAATTCTACTATATCCGTATAGGTTACAATAACAAAATTTTGAAAGTCTGACACTGATTCTTTTCCTTCCCTCTTATTTCCAAGAGAGTCAATGTAGGGCCATCTTTCTCATGCTTTCTTGTTTTCCTAAGTTGAGCTCATGTTTTGTTAATGGTTGCCACATAATTTTTCTGTAGTATTCTAGCTGGAGTTTGAGCAAAACAGAATAGAGAAGTGCTTTTTTCTGATCTTGACCTTATTCTGGTTGATGTAGCCTAGAACTGCATATACTTTTTTGCAGCTGTCTCACAGTGCTGCCTCACAGTGCTGCCTCAATGTTTGGCTCATAATCTTTAGTTTGTGATGCACCAAGGTACTCAGTTTTTTAACACATAGATTGCTGCCCTATATAATATCCCACGTCTTATGTTTTTTCTCCCCAAATGTATCACTCAACATTTTTCTTTGTTGAAATTCATCTGTTTTTCCCCCATTCTCCCCTGCCTTACCCAATTTAAATCTTATATTGGTCTGCACATTCCATGCATCTGATAAACTGCAGCTTGCAAAAGCCTTTTAATAAAATTTGTTAGAAAAAATGCTATCAGATTCTTAATTGTTTTGCCATTATAGACTGAGAAGTCACCTTTCCTATTGAATCTTAATAGTATCTTCAAATGTGTTTCATAATCACACAAGTCATTTGTAAAATATTACACTACGAAGCCCTGCTTTATACCTTCAGTACTTTCTTCCAGCTTGATGTAGAACCACTGATGTACATTTATTTCTACTACAGTCATTCAACCATTTATTTAATGGTAATATACTCTAGCCCTTACCATCTTCTGTATTAAAATTTCCTAGGAGATTTTGCAAAATGCATTACTGAAATCAACATTTACTATGTTCACTGCATTCCTAAAGTCAACTAAACTAGTCAGACTATTGGAAAAGATCAGGTTGCTTGATGTAATTACTCTTAATAAAGCCATGTAGCTTCCTGTCAAGTGATGCCTTCTTTTCAAAAAGTTGTGACAGCTTAATAATCTGTTTGAGAGTTTTGTTTGATATCAGCATGAAACATATTCCAGATTTTTGTCTTCAGTGCGTATGCAGAATTGATTTACAGTGTGATCCTATGTATGTCTATTAGAAATAAATCATACTGAGTTTGCCATCCTACATAATTCCAGACGGACTTCTTCAAAAATTATCATTGCACTCTTAGCTAGTTTTAAAAAGTTTAATTTGCAACAAAAGGAGTCACAACTGTGTCTATAAATCTTTCTGTGAATTGTAAATAAGACAACCATTGCAAGTATAACCTTTATCCTCCTACCAGTTGTTCTCTTGATTTTATTTTGTGTTCCTTTTGGCAC
Source organism: Vipera berus (assembly GCF_964194415.1). Classification (NCBI taxonomy): domain Eukaryota; kingdom Metazoa; phylum Chordata; class Lepidosauria; order Squamata; family Viperidae; genus Vipera; species Vipera berus. The sequence goes on along the minus strand of NC_138205.1, from coordinate 115,800,548 downwards.
AAATGTATCTCATGATACATTACAGGTAGACATGGACTTACAACAGTTCATTTAATGATTGTTCCAAGTTACAACGGCACTGAAAAAGGGACTTATGACCATTTTTCACACTTATGAGCATTGCAGCACTTCCATGATCAAAATTCAGACGCTTTGCAATTGACTCATATTTATGATGGTTGCAGTGTCCTGGTCACATGTGATCATCTTTTATACCTCCTGACAAGCAAAATCATTTGAGAAGCCAGATTCACTTAACAACCATGTTACTAACTTAACGACTGCAGTGATTCACTTAACAAGAAAGGTCTTAAATTGGGCAAAACTCACTTAAGAAATGTCTCACTTAACCCACTCAATTTTGGGCTCAATTGTGGCCATAAGTTGAGGACTACTAATAATCATTTTGTTTATTTCTTGTCTAAAATTGTGAAGTAGTAGTAACTTGAATATGCATATGTATCCAGCTGATCAAGTAATTAATTACTTGATTTAGTTGGATAACAAAACAAATGATAATACATTGTAGAGACATTATTATAGAAGTGGGAGTTTCTCTTAAGTAGATGTCATTTGTCTTGCATTGCTTAGGTTATGCACTATTGCTCTGTGTCAACACAGATATTCCAAACTGTTTCATATTTTAAATATTACTCCGTAATTGCTTAAATAGCAACTCTTGTTAGCCATTTATAACATTAATCCAACTCTCTAACTTTCTCAGCCTAATGCTTTCCACAGAGGTTGGGACTATAATCCTCCAAATTCCGAGCCAGAATGACTTTTAGTCAAAGAAAGTTCTGCTATGCCTTGGTATCAAGAGTAGATCTTTGCAAGCCTTTGTTCAAGCTTTCCCTCCTCTCATTTGTACCTATTTCAAGTATCCTGTATAACTTATTAGATTTTATTTAGAATTCATGGGGTCAGTATAAGTCCTTGCTAGAAGAGGAAGACAATCTTTAACTTAAATCTTAATGCAGCACACTTTGGGAGGCACTTTGAGATGGAAAAATCTTACACATTTTCTGGCGAGGCAATACTCTGAGCAAAACAGAACTATTCCCTCTATAACTTTTGAGTAGCGTTTGAACAGAATTCTGCCAGAACAAATCAAAATCGGTATACCCTGAGTCATAGAAGTCTAGCTAGGAAAAAAAGGTAGAAATCTCACAAGTTTTGTTCATGTGCTTTGCCTGTCAAACAAAGAGTTTGGGGTATAGATATCACAGGAGAATTACAAGCCTGGATTTGCCCAGACTATCCCCTAAAAATCCAATTATCACATTTGTATACCCTTCTCCACAGGACAGATATACTTGAGGCTGTCATTTCATCCTCTCAACAGACTTGTGAGGTAAATTAGGCTGAGATGTAGTTGTTAGTGAAGTAGGTTGTGCTGAGAGAATAGCTCTCCAGAGAAAGACAGATCGTACACTGATAATAATTGCATTTCAACTCATATATTGGATTTATGTTGTTTCAACTCTGTCCTGTCTTCTGCAGCCTGCCCTCTCAAATTCTGCTTCAGCGGGTGCAAAGGATTTGAACTGTGTTCAGTGCAACTTGGTTCTGGCTGCTGAATAGCTTTTGCAAGAAATAAAAAAAAAATCCATGTCACTATATTAAACTATGGTTTTACCTTTTTGAATGACTTGCCTGGTTAGTCAAATCAAATGTTCATTATGGTCATACACCCAGCATAGTAGCTTGATTCTCTTTCTCTCTTCAAAATGGCATATTAAGAGGTTCATGCAATTTATTGGTCAGTGTTTGCTTAATATCCAGCTTTCAATGATGGCCAGATCCAGTGTGACAAAAATCTTTTCTGTCCACACAGATTTCTCTTGCATTAGTACTTTAATGTATCTATCTGCCATCTTCCTGAGTGAATGAGAAATGTTATGGCCATTTGGAAACATGTTTGCAACTTTCTGCTTTGAGAGGAAAATAGAGAAACATTTCTATAAGGGTGAATTTGTCATATAGCAAGCTAGCAACTAAAACGTTGTATGAGTACAACATGGGTTGTCAGCCTAAGGTCTACTACTTCAGTTGAAAATGACAAAAGGAGTATGGCAATGCTATTTTCACCCTCTGACTGACACTGCCTGCATATCAATACGTATTTGGGGGTTTTTTATTTTTTGTATTCTTAATTTTATCTTTGGGGTTTTATAATTGTATATCAATTGTTTTAAAATTGGGCAATCATTTAATTTCTTTTTAATATTTGTATTTTGTATTTTACTCTTGCCCTGTGAACCGCCCTGAGTCCTCAGGGAGAAGGGCGGTATAGAAATATTATTAAATTAAATTAAATTAAATTAAATTAAATTAAATTAAAGTATTTCAGCTGCTGGGAAGGCTACCACGCAAGAATGGATAAAAGATAAGAGGACTACAAGGCACAGGAAGCAAAAGTAACATGGAGTGAATGTGAAAATGTGTGGGCTTTCTTTGGTATGAGCTGACAGATAAAACTGTTCTAGAGCTGTGGGTATCAATGGGAGATTTGAGTTTAAGACCAAGAAGTCACCTATACAGCTTTATCACTCACCCAATTTTATTGCAAATTACATACTTGGGCACCTTCATTTAGCTGAAGTGACTTTTTCTTTAGAGCAGCAGTTCTGAGCAGAGTATTGTGAAGTTACTAAATATTTCAAATGTGGTTTGGTAGTATTCTTGAGGGAGCTGAATCTTGTTCAGTCATTGCACTAAATAAATTGATGGGGATGTTTTATTTCTGTTGATAAAACAAGATGCAATAAATTTCTTCTGCAGTTCATTAAATCGCCAAAATGGTTTCAACTTATTTTTATTAACACAAAGAAAATTTTAATTTAGAGCATATCAATATAAAATGGCCGTTATTGCAAATCAGTTATTATGTTATCTTTTTCATTTCTGGTTTACAAATGCCACATTTCACAATTCTGGTGGTGCCTAACTTATTTTTTAAACAATATTAAATGTGAGAAAATAAGTCCTGACCCGATTTTTTAAATTTCTTTAAATAGAAGATTCCTTTCCTTTCCTTTCCTTTCCTTTCCTTTCCTTTCCTTTCCTTTCCTTTCCTTTCCTCTCCTCTCCTCTCCTCTCCTCTCCTCTCCTCTCCTCTCCTCTCCTCTCCTCTCCTCTCCTCTCCTCTCCTCTCCTCCCCTTCCCCTTCCCCTTCCCCTTCCCCTTCCCCTTCCCCTTCCCCTTCCCTCCTCTCCCCATCCCATCCTATCCCATCCCATCCCATCCTTTCCATCTCATTCAGTCCAAATGAAATTTGCAACTGGAATTTATTGCAATTGCAGTCCAACCTATTCTGCAAAACTTCAGACATATATAAGTTTCCTAAATAAATGTATTGATATTGTTATCTAACGGCACCTTAATGGCTATGTCTGCACAATTGCCTTATTAAGGCAGCTAATCATTGCTCACAGGTCTTACCATGCTCAAACACAAATGTATTCACAAGATTACAATATGTAGCTTGTGGGAGCGTTTAGTGTGTAAAATACAGTAGCCAAATGGCACATAATCTTATCTTCATCACTATATGTTTGACGCCTCTGTCTCTATGCAGTATACAGAAGGGTGGATATCTCTTATTATTTATTTGGATCTAAGGCAGCCTACTGAAAGGAACAAAGGTAGAGTGTGTGAAAAGAGAACAGTTGTGAAAGGAGAGTAGACAAAAGAAAAGTATACTGGCAGTAGTGCATTGCATAGAATTTCTCTGGTACTCAGAGTAAAAGAACTTGCTGTTTACCTGATTGTATTTCAGATGTTCTTTTTCTGCCATTTCTTTGAATATTATTAATAATCCTACGCAAATGACTAATTGGTATTTATCCATTTGCTTGCTGTTTGTAATTTTCTTGCTGCTTAGAAAACATAGATATTCAAATGCCACTATTTCAAAGGGCAAATGAACTTGCAGAACATTAGGTTTAATGCATACAATGATAGTTTCCTGTTTGGAAATTAAGCAATTGTATTTTGTAATAATCCAGAAAGTACCACATTTAAATCTGGGTGCATATATTCTCTTTCTCTCATACACACATTTTTCCCTCTTGTTTTTACACATGCAGACTGCCACATCTGGTTCTAGAAATTACTTGATGGTGTTGGCAGATGTACCATTCTTACAAATTTCCCTACAGAATGTTAATAGGAATTACAGCAGTAGTATTGTATTGCCACCATTTTTCAAAATATTATGTAGTTGTAGTTAAGAATAATTACAAGCAATATTAATATTAATATTATTATTAATAATAATACCATGTTGAATTTTTTCTAACAGAAATCAGAAGAAGATGAACTTGTTCTTACTGCTGATGGCACCAGAGAATTCCTCACTTTTGAGGTTCCTCTTAATGATTCTGGGTCAGCTGGACTTGGTGTCAGTGTGAAAGGTAACCGGTCAAAAGAGAATCATGCAGACCTTGGCATCTTTGTGAAGTCCATTATTAATGGTGGAGCAGCTTCTAAGGCAAGTGTATTTCAGACATGTCAGATAATGTTCCATAATCCAGCATCTCTTAGGCAATCCACTATTGATTTCCTGTTCCTTCCGCCATTTCCCAGTTTTCCATTTGAATAATTAGTATGATGATGCAGCAAATGCTAGCTGCACTTTGGATGCTCTAAATATAATAATATATAGTTTAGGTTTACAACATGTCCATTCTGATAATATGTTTTTGCTAAAGCAAAACACTAAGGGTTTTAATTTGAGGAATTGGGAGTCTCCCGGAATGGAATCTGTCTGAACTTGTTCCTCATATTGTAGTAAGTAATAGTTTATTTGGTCAATTTTGGCTTAAACTATTGGGGAACAGTAACCATTTTGGTTTATAAGCTATGGTTTATGACTTAGCGTGCATCTAGCTGTTGTGACCTATTCAGCATGATTTAATATAATGGGTGATCCCAGTCAGAGTGTGAAATGGTATGTGGGAAAAGAGAGATAGGGGAATGCTGTCTAGGAAACATTCAGATAAGAGGCAGCACAGCAAAATGATCAGGGCAAGAAACTCAGGAGGGACTCTTTCTGGTATTTTGGGCTGTGAAAAAGATGGCGGGAGAATCTTGTTTTGATAAATTTTATGATTTCACCCTTGCTACATAGACAGGAAATAAAACCTTATCAGCCAGTTCTACTTTTTGTAAAGCTACGTTAATAGAAATCTTACAAGAGATTCTGTCCGCATCTCCTTTTTACAGTTGACCTTTATCTCAATGCAAGAAGGGCCAAAAAGAGAAAGAAATGTGATGAACTGATTTCATTACACATGTCAAGATTATAATCTGTGAAATTACAATTAAGTTTTCTTTGCATAACTTTTTCAGTTATAAGAAATTACTTGCATCTAAAGGTAATAAAATTAGGTGTGCGATTCACTTAACCATCTTGCTTAACATTGGAAATTTGAGTCACAATTGTCTTAAGTCTTCTATATTAGTAGATCATTAAATTATTGGAGATGCAGTAAGAACAATGCTTTATTAAAACATATCTTTTTATAATGTTCCAAAGTTATGTTTTGGCAAAAAGTTATTATATACATTAATTTGATCTTAAGGAAAAGTTTAAGTTCCTATTTAAATATTCATGTAATATTTTTGAACATACACATTATTTTGAACATTATTTTCATGTGTACTACATGAAAACTGACAGCTGTACAATGGAAGTGGATGCCCTGTGTCCTTACTTTTGCCAAGAGACTAAATATGCAACATTGGATATTTAAGCTATCCCAGTGAATTGACTATATTATTTGCAATTTATGAATGAATATATGCACTATATGCACTATATTTGTATGATTCTGATAAAATATGGTCATCTTTTATTGAACCTGTTATGTAAAATTTCTCTTTGTCTGTCTCCCTCTCCCTCCCTCCCTCCCTCTCTCTCTCACACACACATGCACACTCACACATATGCATGAAAAATTCATAATTTTTGTTATGTTTTTTTTCTGTTCGGTTTTGTTAAATTACTAAAGCCCAAAAGAAACCTTTAATAAGTCTCAATTTCCCTTTTACTTGTTAGGATGGAAGACTCCGAGTGAATGATCAATTAATCGCAGTAAATGGAGAATCATTGTTGGGAAAGACGAACCAAGATGCCATGGAAACTCTGCGGAGGTCCATGTCCACAGAGGGAAATAAACGGGGAATGATTCAACTGATTGTTGCAAGACGAGTGAACAAATGCAATGAGGTAAGAAACATTATGACTCTAGCAAAATAGCAGAGGTAGAAGTATACCTTCCAATAATAGGAAATAAAAGCATTTTAGCCATGTCAGAAATGAATGGATTGTTGTTGGCATCTCCAAATGGAAATAAATATAACTTCACTTCTATTGCATTTTCATGGGCTACTATAATGAAAAGTAATCTGGATTTCCAGGAGGGAGGGGCTACATACCAGAGGACAAAGAGACAGCAAAGTTTAGATAATTTGGTTGGGAGGCAGAGGGTCAAGGCGAGGGTTAAATCCCAAGAAGTTAATGATGCAAGAACTTTGCTTCAGGTTGGCAAGATTTTTGTCTGTAGGTGAGAAACAGTAAAGGAAACTGCTTTGAAGTAAGTCTCCATGTCCTTCTTGGTTCTAACAGCTAGTGTCAGGAATACGCAATTTTGGCTGGGAAAGTCTAAATATTTATGATGGATTGAGAATATGGAGCATTTTATGGGTTTATGTTTTATGAGAAAACATTAAAATTAGTCAAGTCTTGAATAATAGAAGAGAAGAATGGGGCTTACACACTTAGCCAAAGATTTAGAAGATTATGCTATAACAGACGTGTCAAACACAAGGCCTGGGGGGCCGGATCCGGCCCACGAAGTGGTTTCATGTGGCCCGCGAAGCCATCCTGGAAACAGTGAGGGAACGGCCCCCACTGCCTTGGCCCTGGCCCAGAGACCCTCCTTCTGCCAGAGACCCTCAGATCTGTCCCACTCCTGCCCGGGCCCCCCATAGGCACCCTTGATGTGAACGATGTAGCCACGCCCACCCAGTAGGCCACGCCCACCCTGGCCATACCCACCCGGCCCCCTGAGGGCAACCGCAATGCTGATGCGGCCCTCAATGAAATTGAGTTTGACACCCCTGTGCTATAAGATAGTTTGTCTAAAATAAGATAGGACTAGCAGATGAAGACTATAACTTTCAATAGCTTTGCTTTTTTCTCATAATTCAAGAACTGTACTCCAGAAATACAATGTTTGATATTTTACCCATGTTTTCTTGAAAGGTTTTGGATGCATCTTTTGTAAACTGAAGTGGATTTCATATATATTTCACCATGGGCAAAAAGATCCTTTGATGTCTTAACTCAGCTTTCATCACCTCCAGTGACATGGGCAAAGTTATCAGATTACAATATTAATCATCAAAAACTACAGATTTTACCAGTTTGATAAAAGTACAGTTTTGCTAGCTAAAGAGCAGAATTCAGAATATATTGTTAAACCACATTTTGAGGTTTTTTAGTTTTAATGGCATGGTTTTGCAAATATGATACAACAGATTTTTTAGCTTTTTACTATAACTTGAATAGTGTAAAATTAGGACATATATAAATATATATGCCTAGATTGTAAGTTCTGGGCAAGACACCAAATCCCAAAACCTCTTATTGTTATCTTATATAACAAGGGCAACATATGCACATTATAGTGTAGGGTTATCTAATTTAACTGTATAATTTCACAATAAGGATTTCTACTATTGTATTCTATTTGCTGATGAAAATACATATACTAATATCAAATATTATAAGAAACATATCATTGAAAGAAATATTCATGCCCTGAATTAATCTGTATACAATTCAATGCATTTTCTCAAGGCATTTCAAGACATTTAATTACTTGTAGAGAATCAATAAATGGCAAAGAAATTATCAAGATTTGGCAGAACATCTTACAAATATCTGTTCAATGCTGATTACAATGATTTACTAACCACTTAACCATGAGAAAAGATGGCAGCCAATAAATTTTATAATTTTTATAAACAAAGTTTCTGTTCTTTTGTAAAACCAAACATTTGTTGTTTGAGCTGCCTGCCTTGTTTCTGTAGGTTCCAGCCTTGTGCAATCTCAGAAAGAGCGTTTTTAGTGAGGAGTTTATACTTTGTGCCAAAAAACCCCTAGCTAGGCTCTATTTAATTTAAGTGTGTATGAATAAAATATTTGAGATTTGAAATGCAGCAATGGAAAGCTGATTTAAGTTAGTTTGCATTATTAAGAGAGAAGCAATATCATTTCCTCAAGGCATCAAAGCAATTTTTTTTACTCTGAAAAACCCCAGAGATCTTGAAATTGAAATTGTTATTTATGCTGATTGAAATCCTACTAGCTTGGGTTAATGTTAGAAAATAATAAGCCTTATCAGGGTTCTACAACTACAACATGAACGATTCTGTTATACTTGTTCACACACACATTCTGGATTCCAAGTGTTGTAATTTTGTAAGCCTGGACTTTTGAAGCATGAGGAAAATTTGCAATCATGCTGCTAGAGGTGGAACTTTGTTTTGAGAAACATAGCTGTTGAGAAAGTAAAAATTCTACTTTGTGTATTTAACTAAGGAGCTACTTTTTATAGTAATTATATTACTGAGATTACTGAGTCTGAGATTTGAATTGGAATGTTTGTGGTAAATATAAAAGGGGAAAACTCTTAAAGGAGGATCATAGAAATATATTATTATATTTTAAATATTTTCTATACCATGTTTTAAAAAACTTCTTCCAAATTATGAAGAGAGTGCCACGGAAAGTTAATTTGCCCTAGTGAATGAATGAATGAAGGTTGATAGTGTTTCAAATGACTTGCTTCACTGTTTTGTTATTGCGTGTATCTCATGTATTCATTTGAAAATTCTGAAAATCCAAATGGGACCAATTGAATGGCTTCCAGAATGACCATCTCTGACATATTTCTAGTCCAAGTTTTCTTTCACAACATATTTATTTGACAGTGTTTATAGCTTTCATCCTGCTAAACATTAGACAAATGCTAATTAAAAGGAAGCTAACAAGGCAGATTAATTTTTTTACTAACTGCTTTTCCAGGAACATATTTTCTCATATATTATTAATAGAAGCTCCTGGCAGGGATATTGTTGAAATAAGTATTTTTTTCAGATAAGAACTAAACTAGTTACAGGGGTAACAGGCATTATTTATCAAGTAGCCTGCATTTTTAAGTAGGTTTTTCTTACCTGGATGATAAAAGAGCAAAGAGTGAAGTATTGTTTCCTTTTAAAAGTATGGCATTGTCACATAAGGACTAAAAAAACCTTTTCTGTTGTGAACAGCAAGCTTGTACCAGTCTGGATTGTATAATTATGTTTTAGTGGCATTCAAGTGGCTGAGAATGCAGCTGTGGTTGAGGCTGTATTTCTTGTTAGCTGTAACAGCTTGAAAAGAACAAAAGGTAGCAGCACTTAAAGTAGAGTAGTAGAATGTATAAGCCTTATAAGTAAGAAATCCATATTTTAAGACATCAAGACATTTAGAAATGCCATAGAAATGAAATTCTGTTTCCTAAGATTGGGGTAATTAACAAATTTAATAAAAAAATAAGAGCAATTTTATTTTGGACCACTTATAAAACTAAGAACTGAGACAGGCAAATCAGAATGAGGAGGTGGTCAGCACTCCAAGGAACTGCCCAGCTGCAAGTCCTAGAGCATAGGTGTCAAATTTGCCATGTCATGTGACGTATCGCGACATATCGTGACGTTTTTTGCATTGCTGGAGCTGGGGCTGGCGCGGTCTCCATATGATGCAACCAGCCCGTGGGCCGGCAGTTTGACACCCCTGTCCTAAAGGGATGCATTGGGAAACTTTTCTGGATTTTTTTGTCTCTGGCCACTGCCAGACTTGACATTCTGAACTCAGTTTTACCTGTGACAGTTTCTTTTTCACAGCAGACTTGGTCCTATTATTTTGAAACAGTTATTATGCTAATAGGTAGACAAACAGTCTAAAACATACGGAGTCCATGGTGCTTTCTGAATTTAGTTGTTTTCTTGCATATACTTGCATATAGTATGACTATCAGTGCTAGAATGATGCATTGATGATATTACCTATTTTTGTAATGAAACATCTGCAAGAAAATCACCAAGCTCAGACAGCACCAAGGACCCCACAGTTCAACCCTGAGCTATACATATACTCTTCTATTGGTAACTCAAAGCCTTTCCATGATTTTCTTATAACATTTTTGGACTGGATAGAATAATGATATGTGATAATACCACATTCTTATTACCAGGTGTTTTTTTTTAATGGAAAAGGCTCCACATATATTTTTCAGTGGTACTTAAAGTACTATAAATTGCAGATATAGTGAGAAGCATGCTAAGAGACATAATTATATTGACTAACTGATATTAAGGGACAGTGGCAACTCCAGATAATATCTTACAGAATCCCCAAACTAAGAATTGTGAAAATAAATTTATTCTAAAATTAAAAACATTTCAGAGTTCTGCCATAACATCAGATTTTATAAGATTTTTGGCACTTTATTTATTTATTTATTTATTTATTTATTTATTTATTTATTTATTTTATTACATTTATATACCGCCCTTTCCCGAAGGACTCAAGGCGGTTTACAGGGTGATTAAAAACAAAGATACAAAAGTTAAAAACAGATTAAAAAAATTATATTCGTCCCTGCATAAGTAAAACCCCAGTTAAAATTAAAATTAAAACTAAAACTAAAATTCTCAGCCTGGGCCAGAGAGCTCGAAGAGCCAGATCTTCAGGTCCCGGCGGAATGAACGGAGGTCGGGGGCAGTTCTTTATGTGAGCTCTTGTAAAATTGGACAATCTCCTTTAGGGTTGGATACAATTGGACAGGGGAAACCGTTATCTTTACTTTAAAATGTTGAGTATTCTACTTTTCAAAATTAATTATTTTCTTCAGTCCATTTTTATTGCACAAAATTATGTGACAGCATTCTATATTTGAAAGCACTGCTAGCTTCTGCTATGCCATGTCTATCTGGATTAGAGTTATAAAAATCTGGATATCACTGGGCAAAAGCAGAGATAATTTTTTTTGAAAATTTTTTTATTAGTTTTTATAGCGTTAAAAAGGAAGGTAGGGAAATGGGGATTTGGGTAGGGTAGAGGAAAGGTTAAGGGTAAGGGTTTGGGTTTCCCCCAATAACATTCAATATTTAGCAAACAGCTTGTTGTCTGGGTAAATATATATAAATAAAGATAATGAGGCTAACAATAACACTGATAGATATAATAAATTATCAAAAACAATACTAAATTTTCAACGTATGATAACATTCTTAGTCAAATAAATTCAAAGTTGCATATCACATTCCTTTCTCTCTAACTCGTTTATCTAGCCATTGATAAAATTTATTGCAAGTTCTGTAATAAACTGAATACTCTTACTCTTTAATCTCTAAAGTTAATCTATCCATTTCTGCACAGTCCAATATTTTCTTAATTAATACTTCTTCAGTTGGTGACTTTTCATTTTTCCAATATTGGGCATACGTAATTCTCGCTGCTATCAATACATGTAATCAGGGCTTTTTTCTCATAGAACACTTAGAACGGCGTTCTGGCACCTTTTTTTGCAAAAAAAAAAATTGCACAAGCTGTGCTGCTATTGGCTTAAACCTATTGCAGGCTTTGCTCTTTTATGACTCATGGACTTCAACTCCCAGAATTCCTGAGTCAGCTATGCTATTGGCTTTTGGAAGCCAATAGGAATTGCTGCTGAGCTTGCCAAAAGACCTGGCAAATGTTGCACAGGCAAGTTGCAGTGAAGGCTCCCCAACTCCTCCCCAACTACACCATCTCAACTAGGTAAGTAAGATATTATTTGCAAATAGGATATCCAAGTATGACTCAAGGAAATTTTCCCTGCATGAAGGGAGTAGTGGTTTATTTCACTTTGTTTTACTTTTCAAATTGCTGTAGGGAAGAAATGATGATTAGAAAAAGGCAGGAAGTTATTTTTATTAGGAAGAATTCATTTATCCCATGCTAGATCTTTGGGAGCTTAGTACCACCAGCACAGAACATTTGCTTTTCTGAAACTTCATTCAAATTCAATTCCTGATAGGGGCATTTGAAAAAAAAGTTATTTATTAAATTTATATGCTGACTATCTGACCAGGATGACTCTGAAGTCTAGGAGAGGGCTTGCAACTTCTGTTTGTAGTTATCCACGTTTCTGCACACTGAGATAATCGGCCATTGTACAAATACAGAGCCTATCATGCTTTTATATTTATATGGAACAGATACATTACCTGAAATTTTTGGAATGTGTAAAAAATTTGAACCAGCCCAGAAACTCATTTCCCATTGTTTGTGTATATAGAAAGTAAACCCTGAAATAGATATGGAAAGAGCAAGGACTTTGATTAAATGGAAATGTTGCTAAGCATAGAACTGTTGAGTTAATTTGCAGCTGTTTCTGCTGTTTTCTTTTTATGTGCTTATGATTTTACATCACATTTTAACATCAGCCAAATTGAATAGGAATAAGATTGTGACTGAAAGAATACTAATTCTGAAATATAGTAAATATCTTTAACAAGTAACGATAAATTTAGCTTTAGTGTAATTTGCTTGTTTACTGTAGCTAAAACTGGAAATTATATTTCTAAAGCATTAGTTTGGATCATTGGAAAGAAAAAAGATTTAATATTTATGATTCAAAAATATAAATATGTGAGGAACATGTTTTTAAAGACCTTTGCAGCTTGTTCTCATATATACCCTGCCACAAAGGAATAACTAAAATTATGAAATTTAGAATCTACCAAGCTTCCCTCCCATGGACAGAAGACAATCCATGGGAAATGTGAATCCATAATCCATAGCTTTAGCAGCAATAATAAATCTAATTATGCTGTGCTTATTTAAGTTAGCCAAACCCTGGAACAGTGGTAACAATCTTCTATCACAATGGCAAGCCCTTTAAGATTATATATTGTTAATCATATAAGTGAAGAAATGAGGAAAACTGTGGTTAAAGAAAATAAAAATACTGGTACAAGTTTTTGAAGAAAAAAGACAAAACTTTGGGCCCTATTATAAATGTGCTGTTGCTGCTGTAAGTGATCTTCGCTTTTGTGGAGTTTTACTTCACAAAAGAGATTCAAAAAAGGATCCTCCCATTGACCCAAGTATATTTTATACAAAATTGAAAGAGTCAATTGAAAAAAGATTACTTGATAGTAAAGACAATGCGTTGGCATATTGGTCTCGCGTACTTGATCAAAACATTGGCCTGAAGATGTTAATACTCAACTGACATTTGGAGAAGTGGAAATTAGAAACTTATCAATCAGACTGCAACTAAATGAAAGAGAAATGATTCATGGATCCCGTGAATATATTCTCGAAAAGACATATACAGAAAAACTGTTGCATTTGATACGGACTCTGAATACCATTCCTATTTCTTCAAGTGAACGTGGGTTTTCACAGTTGAATCTAATTGCCACCCCAACAAGAGCTTCGTTAAAGACTAAGACAATTTCAGCACTTTTGTTCATCAAACTTGTTGGACCACCTCTGAGACTTTTCAATCCTTCAAAGTACATTGATCTGTGGTTACTCAGAGGACGACATTTGGCCACAGATACTAAGAGCAAGGAAAGGAGTCAAGAAGATTTGCCAGACGAGAATTGGACAAAAGTTTGGAATTTTCTATGAACATTTGCCTTAAATATAATAAATTAAATGTATGTTAAGAATTGAATATATAATTGTTTAATTATATAATTAAATATATAAATAAAATAAAAGATATATAAATAAAAGATTAACAAGATGAGAGTTCCAGCACCTTTTTTTTTTAGAAAAAAAGCCCTGCATGTAATATTTAAGTATCCACTCTCCTTATAATAGTTAGGGCCTGTCATTCCTAAGAGAAACAATTCTGGTTTAAATTCTATTTGTTTTTTAATCATCTTCTCTAACCATAAATGTATCTTAAGCCAAACCCTTTTTGCTTTAGGATCTGTCCACCAGATATGATAATAAGTACCTGGTCTTTGCTTACATTTCCAACAAACATTTGAAGTATTTTTAAATATTTTAGGTAGTCTCACTGGTGTCATGTGCCATCTATAAAACATTTTATACAAATTTTCTTTATATGATACAGTTTTGGTTAATCTAATATTTCTATCCCATAGCTTTTTCCATTCTTCAAGCTCTGTAGTATGACCAACATTTTTGCCCATATTATCGTTGTTTATTTAACTTGTTCCTCCTCCATCTTTAAGTTAAGCAGTAATCTATAGAGTTTTTTAAATCAGGTTTTCATCTGTTTTTAACAATGTAAGATCAAGTTCTGTCTGTTCCTTATAAAGCCCCGTTGCTTTCACGTCTTTTTCATATTTCGATTGAATTTGTAAATATGGCCACCGTGGTAAGTCAATACCTTGTTGTTGTAAGTCTTGTCTAGATTTCAATCTTCCTTCATTATCTAGTAAGTCTTTATGTTACAAGTTTATCATAGTTAATCAAGTTTGGGTAAGCAAAAGCTTCCATTGTTGAGAGCCATTCGGGTATCTTAGTATAATTTTTTTCTTTTACTTTTTCCCATTCTAAGAGAAGTGCATTTCTTATAGCATGGTTCTGAAAATATCTATGTGCTTTATTCTTTCCCTACCAAAATTGCCAATTTAAGTTATCAAACGCCTTTTGCACATCAAGAAATATCAAAGCCATCTGTTTGCCTGGATGGACCTCATAATACTCTAAAACGTCCAAGATTGTTCTTAATTTTTTTTTATCTGTCTTTTAGGAAGGAAACCATTTTGATCTCTGTGTATAAATTCAATCAAAAATTTCTTAGTTCTTTCTGCCATTATCGAAGCAAAAATTTTATAGTCTACATTTAGCAATGAAATTGGTCTATAATTTTTTATATGTATCAAATCTACATCTTCTTTGGGAATTAAAGCGATATTAGCTTCAGTCCATGTCTTTGGTATTTTGGTTTTCAGAAGAGTTTCATTACAAAGTTCTTTCAAGATCAGAGTAAACACCTCTTGTAACGCAGTGTAGTATTCTGCAGGCAGTCCATCTGGCCCCGGAGTCTTGTCCTTTTCTTTTGCCTTTTTATAGCTTCTGTAGTCTCCATCATTGTTATTGGTTCGTTCAATATATTTTGGATATTCTGAAGAATTTTTGGTAGATTTGCTTTTATTAAATACTGCTCTATTTTTTCCTTAGAAATTTCCTTTGCTTTATAAAGTGTCTCATAATATTCTTTCACAATTTTTCTCATTTCATCATTTTGAAACTGTGTTTCTCCTTTTGTATCTTGGATTTTCTTTATTATTTTCTTTTCTTTTTCCTTTCTCAATCTATATGCTAGTCATCTCTCTCCAGAAAGGCTGTGTGGCTATCAAAGAACTCCAATGCTTTAAGTGGTGTATCAAGTCTGTATATTTTCGTATCCCAGTAGGTTAAAATCCCTTCTGGAGTCAACCATCTGAAGTTCACTCCTTTTTCAACAAGTTTCTTAGTTAAAAGAAACTTGGTAGTCTTTTCGAGCCTCTCTTATCCTTCTAGGGATTTGCGTGAGAACCACAATTTCTTTTTCTTTGTATTTCAGCGGTTCATCTCTTACTTTTCTCAGGATCTCATCTCTTATAGCTCTTTTTAAAAATCTGACATGCACTGCTCTGGGCACCTTATTTCTTCTAGCATAGTTGGAGTTAACGCAATATACCTGGTCCATTTCCCCTGCCATTTGTGACTTCCCAAATTCGAGTACGTCTGCCAGCAACTCTGTCATCCGTTCTAAAGGATCCTCTTCCTTATCTTCCTGTATATTTTGAAATCTTAAAAAGTATGATGCTCACTCCATTTCTATAACAGCCAAAGAGTCTTCCAGTTCTCCATTAATTTGCATCAGTTTTTGGTTTTCATCTTTCAGGTCTTCCAATTTCTGGTCCACCTCCATTGACTTGTGTTCCATTTTTTGGATTCTTTGTTAATTTTCTGCAATCGTCTTTTTAAATTCTTCCATTTGGGAGTCTATATTAATAATTCTTTGGTTCATTTTATCCAAATCACTTTTCAGCTCTTCATGATTTTTAGATGCTGTAGCAGACTGGGCAGCATTAGCATCCTGGATTGCTTGTAGAATTGCTTGAGTGTCCTTCTGTTGGGTATCGGTCTTCTCCTGTTGTAACATTGTAGTAATTGTTTTGTGGTAGACTGGGCTTGTAGAAGTTGAGGCCGGGGCAGAAGAACCTTTTTCCCCAAGTTTGGATAAGTTATAAGTACTCATCTTTGTCTTCAGGTTGTATGGTGTCTCTGCGCAATAGACAGATTTTGTAATCCAATAGTCTCCTAATGGTTAAGAGAGAAGAACCATCAAAGTAGTAAAAATAGTAAGAAATATGAAAATCCCCCCCCCCAAAAAAAGTGGAAGGGATAGTAGGGGAAAAATAGTAGGGGAAAAAAAGGGTTACCTCAAAGAGCATAAAAATGAGAAAAGAAAAAGAAAAAAAGAGAAAAAATAGAGAAGGCACACAAAAAGGGGGGAAAATAAGACAACAAAGACAAAAATTAAAATTAAAAAATGGTAAAAGTAGGTAATAAAAATAAGTAAAATGTAGTAAAATAGGTAAAATTGTCAAAATACTAATCCAGAAAATTATACTCAAAAACCAATGATAAGGATTCCAGGCTTCTCTATATTTATAATGCAAGGGAGTCCAAAATTTTCAATTTGTTTAGGCAATAGTCTATCTTGAGAACAACAGAAACACACCAGAGAGGTAAAAAAAAAAAGAGCAGGGACTTTCTGCAAAAAAGTCTCCAACTCCCTTCAAAGGAATGTCTGGGCAAACAGCCAAGTTTCAGGCATAGGTAACTTCGTTGAGGAAAGATGGATGTAGTTTTCAAATTTTGCCAGTAGATGGCACTAACTGTCCATTCCCACCCATTTTGCTAAGAGAGACGAAAAGAATTTATATATAACTTTTGATTTTAAAAGGTTTAAAAAAATATAAATAAAAATAAAAAGGGAGGGAAGAAAAGGGAAAAATAGAAGTTGTGCTGGCTTTCAACAAAAAATGCCCAGTCCTATCAAAACGAAAGCTTCCCAAACTTTTATGCCACAGACAGCCTTGTAACAAAGTAAAGTTTTCACTTAGCCAAAAGCTTAAACCATCGCTTCTAATTCGGGAGGGAGGGGATGAAAGGAAAAAATTCCACCCCCCTCCCTAATAGTAAGGGCTTTGCTTTCAAGGGCTGGGAAGGTGCTTTCCTCTAAAGATCTTGGCTTGTAGGGAGAGTGAAAGGAAAATCCTCACCCAGAACAGCTGATTGCTCTTTCAATTGCCGTTCTCCTGCCTCTATCAAACAGCTACTAATGGCGGAACGCAAAGTGCATTCTGTCTTTCTTCCTGCCGGTTCCAGGGGCTCTGTTGGGACCAGCGGTCTAGCTACCACCTAGCCACAGTCCTCAGACATTCACCCATTGAGGGCCACCCCTACAGGGCAGCATTCAGTCCATTTGGACCCACCAAATGGACCCAGGGGAAGAGAGAAACAATTCCCCGAGTCTGTCCTAGCTGACATCAGTAGAAGCTCTCAGCAGAGATAATTTAATATAACACTTTATATCAAATTCTACACAACTGGGCAATGTTGATTTATTATACAAATTTACAAAAGTTTCCTTTTCTCCTCTGTTTTAATTGCCCACCATTTCTAACAATAAAATATTATTGTGGCTATTTATTAGTCTTGTAATTACTTTTTTTAATCATACCATTTTTTGAGATTCTTTAAATTTTCCTGAATCTACTGGATCAAATTCATTAATTTTTTTCTCTCTGTTCTAATAGTAAGAAAAACTTTAAAGTCCTTTTTTCCACAAAGGAAATTACGCAGATTTCAGTAAGATATATTTAATGTTAGTTTGCAGTAAATTCAGAATCCTGGAAATTTTCATTTTTATTGAATTAATTAAAGCAGAGTTTCTTTGAATAGTTAAAAAATGCATCTTCCCAGTTTTTTTCAACACCTGGGCTAAGTTGATGTTTTTGAGATAAGCTTTCAAATGACTTTATCTCTTAATTTTTTATGTCTATTTCTGCTTCTCTCCCCCCCCCACTTTTCCCCAGTCTCCTTATAATCACTTAGTGATATTCCTGATTTTGTAGTTTATAGTTTCAGCAAGCTCTAGGTCACAGATCTGCAACCCGCGGCTCCGGAGCCGCATGCGGCTCTTTCAGCCGTCTCCTGCGGCTCCCAGTCCTCTGCCATGTGCAGTCCAAAAAAAAAGTGGGACTAAAAAAGTTCAACCAATCAATTCAAATATGCAGGGTAGGTGCATATCTCACCTTGGCTCCACTCTTCAGTCAAACCCTGTTCTGCACATGTGCGCATGTACGCGCATGTGTACACATTTTTTTGCGGCTCTGAGTTTTTCCTTTTGTGAGGGAACCGGTTCCGAGTGGCTCTTTCACTGTTTCAGGTTCCTGACCCCTGCTCTAGGTAATACTTTGGTCTTCAGCATGCTAAGAGCTATGACTCTATATGATAACTTGCAAGGAAAGGTCTCAAACAGAAAGTTCTATAATATTGCCAACAAAGTGAAGTCAATTAATTATTCTCATTTCTCTCTCTCTCTCTCTCTCTCTCTCTCTCTCTCTCTCATTCTCTCTCTCTCTCTCTCTCTGTGTGTCTCTGTCTCTTTCTCCCTCCCTCCCTCTCTCCCCCTCCCTCAATCCCCTTTCAGTAGAACTTTCCATCCTTTACTTATGTAAACCATACTTAGAAAAGCAGCAACAAAGTGCTTCTTTAAAAAGTTGAATATAGTTTTCTGTTTCCTTTCCAAAATGTTTTTGTTAGTTTATAAAAAGCAGTTAAATATTTGTGTGGCTGACAGTTGATATCTTGCTTTGAATCTGGCTTTTTATACTTTAATTACTGTAGATATTGAATGGTAACTTTTCCCATGAAAGAGGTACCATATTTGCGTACTCATTTGTAAAGCAGAGCAATTTAAAAAATAATGTTTTTGTTTATCTTGTTTATGTTGTACGGATATTAAAGCTTGCCAGTAAATATCTTTATTGGATGAAAAGCTTGGTGTTTCTGGGCGAAAATATTTTAAACTTTTATTCTGCATTATTCTGAATGATTGGTGGCCACTTAAAATAGCTACATTTTTGTTGTATAAGTTTGAAGTTATGTTCTGTCTCCCTAGGAAAATAATTCATGTTTGGGCTAATGTTCACTCTTTAAAGAAAGTTAAAATATAAATAGAGCTTATCAGTGCAGTAGATTTGATCTGCATCTTTAGGTCCTGGTTATCATTTTCCTTTTTTTCTTCATGAACAACATTTCACAATTGTAATATTTTAATTTGTTTTAAATTTGCTTTTGAGTCTTTTAGATCAGAGGTGTTGAATATTGTTTAATTTACTTTTCACCAGAGCTATCAGTTATAATCTACAATTTAGGGCAGGAAAGAAACTAGGAAAAAATAGATCTTCAGTTCATTGAGTCTCTTTCATGGCAAGTTTATTATTTTTCTACAATCTAACATACCTGCAATTGTAATTATGTTTAGCCTTCATTGCAACAAATTTTCTTAGGTCTGATCAAACTGGAAAAGATAAGGCTACCATTTAGAACCTCATTAAGTCCTTCGAGAGAGGGGCGGTATATAAATCCAAATAATAATAATAATAAATATTTCATTCATATTGAATAGATCAGGGTCCCCCAACACACCCACACACCCACACGTGTGTGTGTGTGTGTGTGTGTGTGTGTGTGTGTGTGTGTGTATCAGCTTCAATTTTCAAAGGAAAATTCAGCCTAATAAATCTATAAATATTTGCAAATGGCTGGTCATACAAATAACTTGAGCCAAATACATTAATAAGATAAATGCAAAAAAAATTATCATGAAAAGTATATGAATAAAATGTGTTGGGTAATGTAATAAAGCATTAAGGGAAAAGAACATAGAACTATTACAGCTCTTTTATTTTCTACAATAAACAGACTTGCTATCTACACCACCCCATGTTCATTTAGCCAAAACTGATAACAGATTTTCTGTGCTTAGATTCATTTGCCCACATTGTACATTTTGTGCTTTGTTTGACTTCATGTGAATCTGGCCCTTTCTTTTGACCATTGATCTTGCAGAGAACTGACATGATTTTTTTCATGTTACCTTATCAAAATACAAGGCATAAACATTAGTTTAATTTAATTTTAATTTATTGAATTTATATACCGCCCTTTCCCGAAGGACTCAGGGTGGTTTACAGGGTATAATTTTTAAAACATTAATACAAAAATTAAGACCAATTTTAAAAAGATTAAACTAGGTCCCTTCAACATGTAAAACCCCAGTTAAAACCCAATTAAAACTCAGCCTGAGCTGGAAAGCTCTAAGAGCCAGGTCTTCAGGTCTCGGCGGAATGATCGAAGGTCGGGGGCAGTCCTAAGCTCCACAGGCAGCTGGTTCCAGAGGGCAGGCGCCCCCACAGAGAAGGCCCTCCCCCTTGGGTGTCATCCGCCGGCATTCTTTGACCGGCGGCACCCTGAGAAGACCCTCCCTGTGGGAGCGCACAGGACGAAGGGAGCATGATGCCGGCAGCAGGTGTTCCCTCAAATATCCTGGACCCAAGCCATATAGGGCTTTATAGGTCATCACCAGCACCTTGAATCTCACCCGGAGGGCAACTGGAAGCCAATGCAGCTCGCGGAGCAGAGGTGTTACATGGGAGTAACGGGAAACTCCCATCACAACTCGCTCGGCTGCATTTTGTACCAGTTGAAGCCTCCGAGTGGTCCTCAAGGGCAGCCCCATGTAGAGAGCGTTGCAGTAGTCTAAACGGGAGGTCACGAGCGCATGAGTGACTGTGCGTAGGGCATCTCGGTCCAGATAGGGTCGCAACTGGCGCACCAGGCGAACCTGGGCAAAAGCCCCCCTGGTCACGGCTCCTATATGATCATCAAAACTGAGCCGTGAATCCAGGAGGACGCCCAAGTTGCGTGCCCTATTGACGGGGGGTAACACCTCACCCCCCATTGTTAATGATGGAATAACTTGGTCAACCCGAGATGCCGGTATGCACAGCCACTCAGTCTTGGCAGGATTGAGATGAAGCCTGTTTCTCCCCATCCAAACCCAGACCGCCTCCAGGCAATGGGACATTACGGTGAGGGTATCACTGGGTTGGTTCGGGGTGGAGAAGAAAAGTTGGGTATCATCAGCGTACTGATGATACCCCACCCCAAAACCACGAATGATCTCACCCAGCGGCTTCATATAGATGTTGAACAGGATGGGTAAGAGAACCGACCCCTGAGGAACTCCACAAATGAGAGGCCTCGGGGCAGATCTCTGCCCTCCTGTCAACACCGACTGTGAGCGGCCCAGGAGATAGGAGGAGAACCACCGTAAAATGGTGCCTCCCACTCCCAACCCCCTGAGACGCTGCAGTAGGATACCATGGTCGATGGTATCAAAAGCCGCTGAGAGATCTAATAGGACTAGGACAGAGGAACAACCCCTGTCCCGAGCCCGCCAGAGATCATTCACCAGCGCGACCAATGCCGTCTCCGTGCTGTGCCCGGGCCTGAAACCCGATTGGTACGGGTCCAGGTAATCAGTTTCCTCCAGGAACAGAGGAAGCTGATGAGCCACCACACTCTCAACAACCTTCGCCAGGAAGCGAAGGTTGGAGACCAGACGATAGTTGTTGACTTTCAACTGGTTAGCTTCAATGAAGAATTATTTAGATTTTGAATGAAACTCAATCTTATTTAATAGTATGAGGTGATAAGTGCCAAGCATAATTAGGGTTGGTGCTGATCCGAATCTTAACCATATTTACTCTTTTCAAAGGATAATGCCTGTGGGGTATGTGACTCTGTGGTTCACACTGTCATGCATTTGTAATAACTGTAATATTAACATGTAGTATGTAGGCAATTAGAAAGGCAAAACAATGAAAGAAGCTGTTTTATTATCACCTCTTCCACCATTACTATTGCTATGTATTTCTTTTCCATCTTTTAAAGCATGCAGGCTTCCTGCTGGGCAAGGACCTTTGAAAAATGCTTGTAAGGGATGGGATAAAGAGAGGAAAATTCATATGTGGGAATACAACAGAAGTGATAGATATGCTGGCCATATTCTGAAAAGCTGACAGTTTAGGATCAGAAATACTGAAGATTCCTATAGCTACTTACTTTGCCACTGCCAAACGAAAATGACAGAATTTACTCTGAGTAGAAAAACATAGTCATTTGAAATAATAGAGTTAGAAACATTATAGTAATTTATTAATCCGTGTTGATACTTGTGTTCTTATGCAATGATTGCATATGAAGGTATATTGCTTCACTGGAAAAGCACTCTGAAACCATATTTCTAACTATGACCAGAGAGATTATTTTATTCTATTACTTACAGGGAGAAAGGTCTACCTTTTTTTCTTCTGCAGCCTGTTGGTTGCTGCCCTTTTATGAAGAAGGGAAAAATCAAGCCAACATAACAACAACAACAACAATATAAAGTTGGAAGGTACCTTGGAAGTCATCTAGTCCAACCCCCTGCTCAGGCAGGAAACCCCATATCATCAGACATGGAAGAGTTCTGTCTTGTAATTCAACTATAAATTAAAATATAGCACTTTGTTCTTCTGTGTTTCTCTTTGAAAAAAATAGAGTCTGACAACTCTGTGGGAGATATTGTGTCTGGACTAGATGGTTGGTCAATAAGCAGCATTGTCAATGCAAATAATTGAAGTCCAGGTTGAGAATTTCTAGCTTATTGGATATCCAGCTGTTTCCAAACCTGAGGTGCTTTGTTTGGTTTCATCTTGCTGTGAAATGGGATTTTTTTTCCCCTTTTCCTGCAGTTGGAATCACCTGGGAGTCCTCTGGGGCCGGAGCTGCCTATCGAGACACTAATGGATGACCGGGAGCGTAGGATTTCCCACTCACTGTACAGTGGGGTTGAAGGCCTCAATGAATCCCCCACCAGGAATGCTGCCTTGAGTAGACTAATGGGTAAGTCAAATAGACTTGGTTAAAAAAGTAAAGGTAAAGTTTCCCCCGCACATGCGTGCTAGTCGTTTCCGACTCTAGGGGCCGGTGCTCATCTCCGTTTCAAAGCCGAAGAGCCAGCGCTTGTCCGAGGACGTCTCCGTGGTCATGTGGCCGGCATGACTAGACGCCAAAGGCGCACGGAACGCTGTTACCTTCCCACCGGAGTGGTCCCTATTTTTCTACTTGCATTTTTTTTACGTGCTTTCGAACTGCTAGGTTGGCAGAAGCTGGGACGAGTAACAGGCGCTCACTCTGCTACGCGGCACTCGGGATTCGACCCGCCAAACTGCCGACCTTCCGATCGACAAGTTCAGCGTCCTAACCCACTGAGCCACCGCGTCCCTTTACTTGGTTACTGTGTGCTATGTTATCAAGTAGTTCATAGAGAATTGCAAATGTATTATCAGTGCTTCTCTTTCCCTCCCTCTCTCCCTTCCTCTGTTTTGTGTGTGTTTGTGTGTGTGTGTATAGGCAGCAGCAATTTAAAAGGCTGCTTTTGTCCCTTTTCAACTTTTCTTGAAGGAAATCAATATATTGATTAAATAAGTGTTTGACCACAGTACAAATGATAAACATGAGAAGATTTTTTTTAAAAAAAATGAGTTTGGAGACAGGCTTTACACTACTTTGCAAGAGTCTGCCCAGACTAGCTTCATTAACTATAAGTTCAATGAAAGTTATGATGATCAAGTAAGTACCACTGAAGGTTTAGCTTTGACTACTTCTCCATAACTCTGTTTGGTAATATGAACCTTATTGTTTTTGACTTTGGATGATGTTTGTTTAAGAACGTATTTTAAAAGCCACACGAGATCTTAAAATGCTAATTTTGTGAATCCTCCTGTATTCTGCTCTTTGTAGAGTCACCAATGGACATTTTTTCTTTGCTTGTAGCAATTTATTAGTCTTGCATTTAGAAGAGTATTTACTTAGTGATCCATTTCATCTTGATTTAAAAAAAAAATAACTGAAGAGGATTTAATTCATATGAAATATTAAAATAAATGTTAAATTTTGGAAGAATTTGGATTGATTCATAATAATAATTTATTAACAATTAACAATTGTTAATTAACAATTCTAGTACATCTTTTGCATATCTACATATATTCTGCATATTTTCTTCTTTCCTGTGGTCAAAGAGCAACCAAAGTTTGGGCAAGGAGAGTTGTTCAGTGCTTTGCATCCAAAAGGAGAAAATATGAAATATATGATTTGACATATTCAAGGGCATAACGCCTGTTGGAAATACTTTAAGATGGCTATGACTTTTCCTTGCCTTGTTCACCTATTGTCTGCATCTGCTGTGCAATGCAAGCAAATAACATATTAAGTTTACTAGGTTTCTTGCAGATGCATCCCCACATATATTCTGACCGTTTCTAAATCCAGAGGAATTCAGGGTCCTATTATAGTCTATTTCTCATTGCTCAGTTTTTTAATTTCCGTAATACCTAGCAGGATCCAATCTGGGTAAGTCACCAGGACCATAAGTTTTGTCTTTCAAGCTTTCAGACTTGTGCTGGAGTCCATCTTCAGGGAATTTCTCTCTAGCCCTGATGATGGGTGCCAGTACGAATCTGAAAGCTTGGAACACTAAACCTCTGGTCCTGGTGACTGACCTGGATTGCATCCTGCTACATTATTCTAGCATACGTATATTCACCTTCATTCATCAGTAATACCTAATTGTTTGCCATGTGGCTGGATTTATCAGAATTGGACTTTGCTGAGATCTACATAATAGCCATTGCAATGGATGATTTCAGTGGATGAACTCCACACTAATAAAATTTCTTCACTGTTATGTTAACCTAAAAGAAATGATGATGATGATATCCATTCAGTCATGTCCAACACTTTGCAATTCTATTGGCCAGGTTTCGCCATATCTTCCAATCTTACACTACTTTGAGTTTTTCTAGATTCTGGCTACTGTCAGCTTTGATGGGGTCCAGCACTGTTTTCTTTGATGACCTAGTTTCCTTTTACCACTAACTCTTAAAAGAAATAGCCACACTGAAATATGAATTATTACTTAAGGGTGCTATATCCAGGGCGTGTTAATTGCATGCAGTTTTCCAAGATTAAAAGTTCACGTCTTAGACAAAAATTGGGAAGATTATTCTTAATCTCTACTAGCTGTACTTACATTTTCTATGTTCCAAGCCAGATATATTTTAACTTAGTGCATATTTTCATTCCTTTGATAAGAATTCGGCAGAATTCAGTGCAGCAAGCAGATACTCACTGGACCTAATCTCTTCATATAATTTTTCTTCATATAATTTAAAATTTAAAATTATAGTTTGATATTTAAAACTATTATATAGTTCATATATATACACACACATAATAAAACTAATGTAAGCTAATATAAACTAAGGAAAAGTATTTTACAGCAGATATAAGTACAATTATAAATTGACCTCTTACTCAGAAATTATAACGTAACTCTTTTCTGTTATGATCTATCCTGTCTAATTATCAAAGCCATGAATCATAAATTCATTTCTTCTGTTTTATGCAAAAAATTTCCAGTCAGCAATAAATATATATTGTATTTTTTTTCTGATCAAAGAAGTCAATTTGCCATCTCAGTAAGTTCCATTATGTTTACCGTCTATTGCTTCATTGTGGGTACCGCTGATTCTTTCCATCTTTCTGAATACTTTCTTCAACTTCAATAATCTCACTGAGGTTATTATGTACAAAAACAAAATTTCATGACTTTTTTCAACTGTTTATCCATCAATCTCCAAAGAAAAATATTTGGTCTCAATTGTATGGTAATCTTTAAGACCCTTTGTAGATATTTGAATCCATTTTTTTAGCTTTTTTACATATTTAGAAAGCATGATAAGCCACAAAAATATGTTCAGACACAACCTGAATTTGTAACTATTTCATGGTCTCAATATGGCACATCTAACAATGATCTTTTAAATCCATATTAAGTTTATCTTACCACAAATATCTATGCCATTCAAATCTCACACCATGTACTTCTAACTCCAAAAGCCTTCTATTTCTCTCAGCAGCACCCACTCTTTCATCCAAACCAAGCAGTGAGCTGCAAAATACAATTTCAGATTAGGTAAAATCAATCCCCCTCTTTCATTTTCATCTGTAATATGTAAAATCTTGGGGATTTTTTCCCTTGCTGGACAAATTTAATAGAATAACAGAGTTGGAAGGAACCTTGGAAGCCTACTAGTCTAATCCCCCGCTCATCCTATACCGTGTCAGACAAAGAGTTGCCCCATCTCTTCTTAAAAACCTCCAATGTTGGAGCACCCACAATTTCTTGAGGCAAGCCATTCCACTGGTTAATTGTTCTGTCAGGAAATTTTTCCTTAGTTCTACTTGTTTCTCTCCTTAAATAATTTCCATTCATTGCTTCTTGTCCTGCCCTCAGGAACTTTGGAGAATAAGTTGACTCCCTCTTCTTTTTAGCTATATCCTTTTGCCACTGTTTAAATAGTGTAACATTTAAACAGGCACTGTCTGAAACAAAAATATCATTTTAGCAAAGACATTCATTTTATAACGTAAATTCTCAGCATTGACAATTGTAATTTCTTACATCTTAACATATTTCTTTTAACTTCATTCCATGTCTTAGCATAATTATTTTGAAGTCACATACGTTCATGTTTGTGATAGTAATTATGTTACCGTCTTCTCAATCTTAAAATCCATTTTATTCATCAATTGTTTCATCTTCTATTTTCATGTTTTGCTAACATCTTTATCTTCTGTTTATTAATCTTGAAACTTGCTAATGTACCAAATTGTCTTAATTTGTCCATTAATATTTATAAGTGGAAGAAATTTATTTCAGAAGCTCATTATGGGATTATCTGTTCATTACAGCAACTTTGTGATGGCACACAGCGCCAAAAAACAAACCCCTCCAAAACAACAAAAATTAAATTTCATATACATTCAATTCAGTTCCAACATAGTCATGCTGTTACTATTAAAAGTCATGTTTACTTCCAATAGCCTTTTGGCTTATCCATGTAATCTTTCACAAACTGTAGATAGGCAAGCACTATTCTTTTTATAGATTAGTGGCTTGCTTTTTACAGCCTTGACATACACTCCACAGGTTCAAAAATGTTCACAGTCAAGATTGAAAAGGCAGACAACATAGAGTCTCATTTAAAGACCTTCCTGCAGAACCTCCTGCAAAGGCATCTTTCTCCAAAAGTAATTGGAAGGCCTCATTATAGGCTACATGGGCAAGATCAGGAATTATGGATCATGTTAGAAACATGGACCAGAAGGCCCTCCCTTCCTCATATATCATGGTAGGAGAATGAATCTCCATTTTAGTTTAATCATAACCAAATTTTATATACAAACCTCAGTTGTGATTAATCTTAAAGTTTGAAATAAGTTGATTTCTTAAGCTGATTTGAAGTTGGCCTTTGTGAAAAAAACTGTAGCTAAGATTAGCTACAGTTCAATACGAGAAAGTTAATTTAAAAAGGAAGAAAAAGCTGTTTAATGATACCTGCGTACCCAACACGGACAATAGAGGAGAAGATGAAAAAGGGGAAAGACAATTTTTTCTGCTAAATAATAGTCTTAGGTATTTTGTGCAAATCAATAAAAAATATCTGACCAAACATTTTGAAATTCTCATTTATCAATTCTGTGACTCATTTTTAACTTTTCCCCTTGCATTGTTATATATTCATCCATGCTAGATAAACAGCATTAGGGGAGGGGTTTCTTCAAAATTTCCTAATTTATATTATTTGTTGTTTTATCATAAAACATTTTTTAAAATTTGTACTCTTATCCAGCTATGTTCTTATAGGTACTAGTCTGAAAGTAGATAGATTAGGGAGCAACTATATCAAAAACATGAGCTTGTATTTTTTAATCAAATTGACATCAATGGACAATCTGATTAAGTAAGACAAATTGAACCATTTTAAATTACTTTTAGTGGGCCTTTAGTGATTCTTTTTCATTCGGCTTTCTTTCTAGGATTAGCCTGAAGAAGGTTATTCTTTAACTCCGTTTCAAATTACTGAAAAAGAAATGCATTTTATTTCAGATTTTAGTTTATCTGCTAAAATGTCATCACTCAGACGTTGAAATCTTAAGAAGTGCACAGAAAAGCTAGGCATGCCACTGACTACTTCTGCCTCTCAACCTTAGAATCATGATCTATAAAATGCCACAAGGTTATATAGTTTCACATTCAATTCTTTAGAGATATTATTAGCCATAAAGTTAACAATCTTGTAGACATTATGTTTGAAAATGAGTGGATTTCTAGGCTCAACATTAACCTGTCAATCAAAAAAGCTTTTGCTGAGAAAAGAATTAGCTGCTATGCAAACATGAGCACATTCATTTCAGCTTGACAGTAGTGGATCTAAGTGCAATTGAGTACCATTCCTCCTCCTCCTCTTTTTTCTTTTTTAAAGAAAACATTTTCCCTTTAAACTTGACTGGATAACCATGCTTGCTTCTTGCTTTTTTAAAGTTTCCAGAACTGTTTTTTGACTGAAATTAACAGGATTAGCTAAACTAAGAAAATTTAATGTCACCCAAAATAGTGGGATTTCTTTACACCAACTGAATATTTTTGAATCAAAATTCTTCATAAGTGTTATGTATTGGCTTTAATTACTTGTAATCTGTTCAATGATTGCTAACTGCTGTGTCTGTTTGAACTCCAGTCTGCTTGTCTCCAGGACTGTTAACTGTGTTTTTGCATGGGGATGAATGCTTTAATTTTATTGGTTGCCACCTAGCGGTGATCCGTGTATATATAGCTGTTAAGCAGCAGTTAGTGCTGCTTCTGTTGTTGCTGAATAAACATGTTGATGTTTCACTGTTCTGCCTCGTCAATGCCTCACCGAACCTGGAACGTAACAGTGGTGATGAATGTGGGATGTGCTGCTTAAAGAAGAGACCCAGAAGTCACTAGGGGGTGAGACCAGGCATCAGAGCCCTGGCAGGAACTACGTTCCCCCCCCATCTGCCAGCAAGCCATGCTGGAGACAACCATGCCTTAAGGATCCATCCTAGGGTCAGCACAGAAGCATAGCAGCACAAGGCATTGCGAGGATGAAGAAAACTCACCATGGCCAAGGTCGGCAAATTGGCAGAATTCGACGTGGCATATCCCATGGAGTGCTTACATTTCCCGCATCGAGAACTATCTGTGAGCTAACCAAGTTAGCGAAGACGGCTTGAAGGCCTCAATGCTCCTCTCTGTGTGTGGCCAGGTTACATTCGATATAGCCGAAAACCTAGTCGATCCAGCTACACTTGAGTCAGTCGCCTACGCAGATCTTAAGAAGAAGCTCAAGGACCATTTTGACCCCAAACTACCCATCATTGAATGGAGGCATGCATTCGAGCAGCGGGAGCAGCAGCCAGGAGAGTCTGCCGCTGAGTTCATAGCCACCCTACGACAGGCATCCCAGCTTTGCAACTTTGCAGATCTTGAAGAAAGACTGAGAGACTGATTGATTTGCAGGTTTGCAGAAGTTATTCACAAAAGAGACTCTCACGTTCCAAGATGCCCTGAAGGACGTGATGGTTGACGAAGGCACCAGAGGAGCCATCAAGGACTTACAGCCCTCCAAGAACACTCCCAACTCAGAAACCATCCACCACGAGGACGCCAAAAGAGCAGAAGACTTCGACATGGCCCTTGAGGTTGATCGATTGCAAAAGCAACCAGAGAGGAACCAGTGGTCATTTGAAAAGGCAGTTCCCTTCACTCGATGTGTGGGCTGTGGAGGCTGACATAGACGCTCGGAGTACAGGTTCTGCACAGCATTGTGCCGGGCATGTGGCAAACAAGGTGACATTGCTGCCATCTGCAGAGGTCACCAGCAGGACATATCGCAATAAGAAGCATTCAGGAAAGGTACCGGGGCCCCGGGGCAACACAGAGTCGGCTATTGCTCCAGCCAAAGGAGCGTGTTCAAAACAGGTGCCTATCAGTTCAAAGGGTTTGTGGGTCCATTGAACGTCATGGTTGTCGAGGGCCACTGCACAAGCCCCATCAGCCTAGTCTGGTTTGATGCCTTGGGCATCCAAGTAACTGGCATTCACAGAACGCAAGCAGCGGACATGTCAGCAGTTTACCAGGAGTTTGCTGATGTTTTCAGTCAGAAGTACAAGGGATCTCCAATTTCCCTCCATTTTGATCCTACCATAACGCCAATACGGATCAAGCCTTGTAGAGGGCCTTTTGCCCTCAAACCCATAATCGATGCAGAGCTGGACAAGCTCAAATGGCCAAGCAGAATGCATGATCTGAATGACCAAAGAATCTTTAAAGCGGATTGTAACCGGTGACTGGTGGCACAGGGTGGCAGATTTCTTACTCTGCCAATGCACAACGCCCTGCACTTCCACGGGCAGAAGCCCAGCTGAACTTAGATGGAGACGGCGATTAATTACCAAGCTGGATCGGCTGCTTCCAGACTGAGTTGCCTAGGACACAGCACAGCCAAAACCACCATGAAGTTTGCAAGTTGGTGACCGGGTTTGGGCCTGGAATTACAGTCAAGGGGCATTGTGGGTAGTAGCTGTGGTTGCTAAGGTGTCAGGGCCATTCTCATGCGAAGTGGTTCTGGGAGATGGGTAAGTAATTCATTGGCAATCGACCAACTTCATTGGAGGCTAGCGAACCAGTCACTGCACAAGGCTCGCATGAGGGCCAACCACAGGGGTGGCATGACAGTGGCCCGACGGCACAGTCTGCATGCACTGATGAGACTCAGCCGAGGAGATGGGCGGTTGGCCATACATGATTTTTCCCCGGCAACAGAGACTGCTCCCACTGAGTTGAACCGGCAAGCGGCTCCAATTTCCAGCCTGGTGGAGACTATTCCTCCAATGGACTTTGGTTTGGGTCTACCAGGACAGGCCAACCAAAGGGACTCGGGTTGGCCCGAAGCAATTGGGTCTCAAAGACCTGGTCTACCCAGCCTGGCAGGCGAGCAGGTAGACCGTGACCTTCCAGCAGCTCCAAAACGTTTGGAAAGATCACGAAGGCCGCTTAAGTATTTACAGGACTATGTTCAATACTTGAGATTGTGATCTATCTAGGGGGAAGGGGTGTTATGTGTTGGCTTTAATTATTTGTAATCTGTTCAATGATTGCTAACTGCTGTGTCTTTTTGAACTCCAGGCTGCTTGTCTCCAGGACTGTTAACTGTGTTTTTGCACAGGAATGAGTGCTTTAATTCTATTGGTTGCCACCTAGCGGTGATCCGTATATATAGCTGTTAAGCAGTAGTTAGTGCTGCTTCTGTTGTTACTGAATAAACATGTTGCTGTTTCACTGTTCTTCCTCATCAATGCCTCACCGAACGTGGAACATAACAATAAGCATGCCAGAATTTGAACTGTCAGTCAGCTCTGGAGAACATGAATTGTATATCTGAGAGGTTTTTCCCACTCTGTTTAGCTAACCATCTAATTCATGTTGATTGCTCTGTAGATCTAGGTAAAAGTCTGACTTAGAGATAAGAAAGCCTTTAGGATTAATTCCATCACCATAAACTCACTGGTTCAGCCTTAGGAAAGTTAATCTTTCACTTTCACTATTATCTTTGATATTTAATATCAAAATGACATAAACAAAAGGTATGTTAAACATAATTCACATTTGAACATTTCATTCAGATGGTAATGATGACTATTCCAAGAGAGGAAAGAAAAGCAGACGGAAGAAAAAGAGCCACACACTGATGATTCGTTGTACATAAATGCCTAATATGATACTCTAAAATGTAGGCCAAAGGGGAAGATAGATCTATTTTACATGTTGTTGGAGATTCCTCTAGACATTTTCAATTTTCAATAAATAGATGAAATTTATTATGGTTGCTATATCTCAATAGACATTTAGAATTGAAATACATGCCTAGAAATGCTGTTTCCAATGAAGACCTATGTCAAAATAAATAGTATTGGAATTATATAGCTTCTTAATAGTATATTTTTAAATGTAGCCCTGATTCAAGTCAGTATTGATAATGGAAGTTCACTGAAAGTCTTTGGGTTAATTGTTCTCTCTCAGTCCAACTCAACCCACAAACTTGCTGTGGCACAATTTGAGGAGGGAATGCTGAGTTACAGATCTTAATGAATAAAATAATTCTTCATCCATTTTGTGCAGGTAAATTCCAACTTTCTCCAACAGTCAACATGCCCCAGGATGATATGGTAATGATAGAAGATGACAGACTACCTGTACTACCTCCATATCTTTCAGACCAATCATCTTCCAGTTCTCATGATGACATAGGTTTTGCAACCATGGATGCTGGAGCTTGGAGTAAACCAATAGTGAATGAATCAGCAGAATGGTAAATGTTATGTTTACTTTAATAGTTACTTTTCTTTACTAAATACTACATTGGTTTCATCATTGAAATAGAAGCAGAACTATTCTTCTAGACGTCTTTGAACATTCTTAATCATTCAAGTGATGGTTGTCTCAAAGTCCTTTTTCCAAAAGGCAACTGGACTTTTTCTCTTTGAAAACATTTCACTTCTTATCCAAGAAGCTTCTTCAGTTCTAAAGAACACTCTTCCTATCTCTTTTCCTTGTCAAGCCATCTAAGAACTTGTGGGAAAAACAAATTTCATATTATTATGGCATAGGATCTCATATTAGCATTTTGGAGTGGAGGTAGCAATAGTTGCTAGGAGCTTCTTTGTTACCTTACATAGGAGAAATACTTCCTGATTTTTTAAAGTCTTTTTTAACATAATCTTTACTAATTGCAGAGAACAACATTAATTTGTATGTGTGGTAATTATGTTCAGCAATAAGCAAAATAAAAGACCTTTCTATGGAACTCCTACTAGGTTTGTGGTGATAATTAACCCAAGCAGGTTGAAGTATAGGTGTTTTCCAAGTCTCATATCCTCCTGGGCTTGATATAACTGTGTCAGCAATATTTTAATAACTATTACCCACAGCAAGAATCTCTGTTTGGATTTGTACAAGTCAGCTATTCCTTACACACGTGTATCAATATGTGTTGGTATTCAACCGTATTAATTTTACTTTTACTTTTAACTCTTATCTTTGAAAAAGCTTTCGGTTTTTATGTTAAAAACTATTTCTTTCTCTATTATCTTGCTGTTCTCTATCACATTGCCCTACTCCTACTTTGACTTCTCAGATTCCCACCATTATCTTTCTAGAGCAAAATACCTAAAAACTGAGATTTTGGAAATGCATCTATGCATTTCAACAGCACTCCATATTTCATTCTGAGGGGAATTTTTTAAAAGTTGAAACCAGTTCTTGTACCATCTCCATTTGTTGATGGCATAGAATTTCATTTTACTTTTACATTTTACAAGCCCCCAATAGAAAAAGAAAGGGTGAAACTGTCTTTATGCCTGCCCTTTCAAAGGCTCAAAGAGAGTAATGCAATTGCAAACATGATAGATCTGTTTGGATCCTTATTTCTGTTGACTGCATGCTATTTGTTAAAAATGTGCACAGTAAAATAAAATAAACAGCAGCCAAGGGTAGTTTTTGTATTAATTTCCTGTTGGTAATGAACAAAGGAAGGATTGTAAAATGAAGGTGTTTTCTGTGAGTTTGCTTCAAAGAACCAAGAGATTGATGTAAAGAAAATGGAAGAAGGGTTATCCAAACAAGAATGGCAGCTGTTCTGAATCATGGCTGAAAATATATGCTTTTTCCAGCCTGACAGTATCTCCCTAATCCTTGATGAAAATGTTATGAAAACAAGGAACAATAAGGCAGGATTAATATGTGGAATTTTAATAACACTGAGGGTCATAACACGGTTACATTCTTTAAAAAGTCAACTATCGTTGTAGGAACCTTCTTTGTTATAGTATATTATGCTGCTTGTTGATTTTAAAAGTAATAAATATAAATAAATATAATAAATATAACAATAGAGAGTGGCATTAACATTATCTGAAATATTAAGAACTACTAATGTGAGATGCTGTTTGGCTTTAATTCTAAGTTTTACAACAGGTTGTTAACCATTTTGGAATTGTTTTATTAAAATACAACATAATGCATTTTGTATAATTTCAGTCCACATCTATGGGATTCTTTTTTCTAGCCTGGCAGGAGCAGATATTTTGTGAAAATAGGCAGAACCTGACTCTTTAAAGCTATCTGTATTTGTACTTATTACACCTCAGCTGGAAAATTAGCATAGCAGATATAATAATGAAAACTAGTAGGATGATTGATTTGTCTATTTGTTCATTAAAATGAATTATTCCCCTAGTAATCTAATTTATTCCCTATCTTGATGGTTTAATCCTTTTTAGTGGATTATCCTCTCTGACATTTTATGACCTTTTTACCACAGTTGTTAAGTGAATCACTGCAGTTATTAAGTTAATAACTCAGTTGTTAATTGAATTTGGCTTCCTCGTTTACTTTGTTTGTACAAAGTTGGCAAAAGTGATCATATGACTCCTGGACATAACATCCTTCATAAATACATACCAGTTTTCAAGCCTCTGAAATTTGATCACATGACCATAAGGATCCTGTAACAATCATAAGTGTGAAAAACAACCATAAGCCACTTTTTTCAATGCAATTATTACTTTAAATGGTCACTAAATGAATGCTGTAAGTTGAGGACCATCTGTAAAGCTCTTTGAGCTTTCTGGCCCAGGCTGAGAGGTTTTTATTTATTTTTTCCCCTCAGGGATCAAATTTAATTATTTTAACTGTTTTTAACTCTTGTATTGTATTGATGTTTTTAAATACTTTGTAAACCACCCTGAGTCCTACGGGAAAAGGGCGGTATATAAATTCAATAAACTTAAACTTAAATAAATGGCATTACTAGCAGTTGCTGCTTGAAAATCCCTCCATCTTCAATGGAATGAAGTTCTATTCCAAACAAGATTGAGCAACTACTCTATAATCCTCTGATTGACCAATGTGTGCAACAGAGTTTGATTTGAATTAAATTGATATTGCTACAGAGTTTGATGCAGTTTGGCTAAAATGTGAATGTTATTTATTTAAAAAAATGTATATAGTTAGAATTGGAAAAAGGATTAGCTCCTCATTTCATTTATTTCATTTCATTTATTAAATTTATATACCGCCCTTCTCAGGGCGGTGAACAGGGCATATATAAATAGAAAATACAAAAATTAAAAGAGAATTAAATAATTGCCCAGATAAAACAGTAACAGTATAAAAACCCATTAAAAACCCTAACATTTCCCCATCAGGCCAGCTCCTCATGAAAGATTTTCAGACATTGTTCCTGCTAAACACTAGTGAGTGACAAACCCCATAATGACCATGCATGGGCTATATAGGATAAGGCTGATAAGATTTGAAGTTCAACAATGTCTAAAAGGCTACATGTGAATTGACACTGTTATCAAGGGAAAAACACATTTTACATTGATTTCTGTTTACTTTTTCAGAAACAAAGTACTATAGCAATAGCACTTAGACTTATTTACTACCCCATAATGCTTTATAGCATTCTCTAGGTGGTTTATAAATATCAACATATTGCCCCCACCAATCTGGGTCCTCATTTTAGTGACTTCGGAAACATGGAAGGCTGAGTTAACCTTGAGCCAGTAAG
Organism: Vipera berus; assembly: GCF_964194415.1. Taxonomy (NCBI): domain Eukaryota; kingdom Metazoa; phylum Chordata; class Lepidosauria; order Squamata; family Viperidae; genus Vipera; species Vipera berus. The sequence goes on along the minus strand of NC_138205.1, from coordinate 115,764,779 downwards.
GATCAAACTCCTGGGTGTGGCAGAGTTAGGTAGCAGTACTAATGAGCAGTAATGCATTCTAACCACTGTGTTACCAAGGCTGTTCAATAATGCAAGACACCACCGTATACTATTCAACAAGTCAGTCCCAATTGAAGACTTACATATTTCTGGCAAATCTTAATCTATAAAGAGAAACCCTGTCTTTCTATATGGGTATTCAATCTGAAGTTTTTATGTAGCTTGTTCAGTCTACTGGTTGTTTTTTTTTTTTTTAAGAAGTGATAAGAGCCAGCTGGAGACACAGGCATGAAATTTCCACCTGCAACTCACTGTGAGAATTTCAGAATGAAGAAACTGAATTCTGAATTTCAATTCCATTATTCACATGTAGTATCTTCAGGCTTCCTTTCAGCACATTTTTTTTTTAAAAAATGCCAGGACAGTTTATGGGGTGTAAATTAATCTGACCGTTAGAATATTTCATTCACTTTAAGCTCACTTTAAAAACTATATCGAAAGGGTAAGAATTCTATATTCATGGGGCGAACACAAATAAATAATAAAATAAAATAAGTAAAGTACAATAAAGCAAAATAACAGTAAAGTAAAATAAAACAATAATAAAATAAAATAAAATATGTTCTCATGATTTCTAACTTTTCTTGATCTTTTCTTGATAAGCTAAAGATATAACATAAATGTGTGCTTTAATTAAGTTTTCTTTATATTTATTTATTCTAATATTTCTTATAGCATACTAAGTCCAGATATGGATCCAGGGCTGGCTTTCCAACGAGAAGGATTTGGACGTCAGAGCATGTCAGAAAAGCGTGCTAAGCAGTTTTCAGATGCCAGCCAATTAGACATTGTTAAAACACGGAAATCTAAAAGCATGGATTTAGGTATTGATCATAGTCCTTCTTTTCTTTTCTCTTCTCTTCTTTGTTCATTGTTATGTTTCAACGGTATATTGAAATAATTTTGCTTGTTGTTTCCTGTTGCCATTTAAATTATTTGTAATACTATGAAGTTGATTATCCCATGGAGCTGAGTTCAATATGTGGCATGAAAAAATTTAAATATGATCAAGCCAAGTGCATTATATGTGCTTTAACAATATTAATGTTTGTTTAACATGTTATGGTTGTACAGATTTAGCCGTTGCAGGATTGTTCAGTATATACAGCAGCTGTAAACATATCTCTTTGAATAGGTAGTTTTCAGAAGATGGAAAATACAAATTCTGTAATCATTTAACAGCTGGGATGTTTAGTCCCATTACTTGTAATGACATATGTGGCTAAAGGCAATAGAGATGGACCTAAACAGGGATAGTGAATGGGATTTGGTTGAAGGAATAACATACAGTGACAACTGCACATGCTATAGGACAACTATATTTCAATTTTACAAGTGATAGAGTCCAATTTGCATGGTGTGATATAAATGTTAGGAATGTGATCAAAGAGGGGCAGAATTATCATCTGCTTGTGACATTGTTCATGGGTCTAGCCATTCTTCAGTTTAGTCTTAAGTGTAGTTTCAGCAAAAATATAGAGATAGCTTTGAACTGTATTAAGGTAGTGTTAAAAAATGAGAAATGGCAGAATTCTGGTCCACTGACTTGCAGTCTCAGTCTGGCTTAGACGTGGCCTTCTAAAGAATTCTAAGAGAGTCTACTATAGCTGAAAGAGTGAAAAAAACTATAGATCCCTACAAACCAAAACATTTATTGTGGCCAAGGTTTTCATTGAAATAATGTCTTGCTTCATCAGAAAAGGCTGATGTTGAGAAAAGCTCAGCAATTATAAGTGTCAGCTATCAATAGGTCAGATTACTGCATAGAATGTATAAAAGATAAAATCTATGAAAATTCTCAATCATCTATCTCATATACAGGGTATATGAGGTATACAGGGTAATTTAATATTTTTTAATTGGTTTTTTAACTTTTGTATGGTGGATTTTTAATTCCCTGTAAACCGCCCTGAGTCCTCAGGGAATAGGGCGGTATATAAATGCAACTAAATAAATAAATAAATAAATAAATAGTTGTCCCAAAGGTAATTTTTCAAAAGACAACTGGACTTCGTTTCACTTCTCATGCAAGAAGCTTTTTCAGTTCTGACTGGAATTAGAACTGAAGAAGCTTCTTGAATGAGAAGCCAAATGTCTTCAAGGAAAAACAAAGTCCAGTTGTGTTTTGAAAAAGCACATTTGGGATAAAAGGTAAAAGTTTCCCTATCAGTTATGACCAACTCTATGGTGCATGGTGCTCATCTCTGTTTCCATAGTCATGTGGCTAGCATGATTATATACCAAAGGCACACAGTATGTTGTTATTTTCCACTAAAATGGTACCTATTAATCTGCTTGCATTTGCATGTTTTGAACTACTAGGTGGGCAGGAGTTGGGGCAAATTACAGGAGCATATACACAAATCTACATACAATGTATACATACAGTATGTATAGATTATATGTACATACAATATACATATCTATACATATGTATAGATTGTACATATGTATGTATAGATTGTATGTACATATGTATATGTATATACATATGTATATGTATATGTAGATTGCTGTGACCACTTTAAAGTACTACAGATCTTAATGGAAAAACTTAGCCTACAGTGTATCTTATTTTACAGAAGTTACTCAGATAAATGCATGTCCTTCTTCTGAAATAAAATACTACAACATAATTGACAGGTTTCTCTTAAAAGTCTTCTGGAATATATTAGTGATTGGTATTCATTTAAAATTGCTGCTACCATCTTATTAGCTTAATTTCTAAATTCTCAATAAATTTATTATTCTGACAGCAGTAATTAATCTTGAAATCCTACAGGTTCATATCTCAGGGATAATGCTGAATGAAAGCTAGCAATGGTAAATCTAGTAACTCATTTAATAATTCAAATTCAGCCTTTCTAACCAAGTTTTTTACATATCCCTTGGGAAGATTCATGAGCTTTGATATGTTTTTTTAAGTGTGAGAAAATGTAATAAATATGTAGACATTTACTGTTTTTATAACCCCACTGGGGCTTTTAAAACTCAAATTGCTACTTGCTGATATGCGGTGGTCTTGCCTCAGCTAATTGAGACATGCTAGCATGTGAATAACATATTACATTTGCCTGTGATCCAGAAATGACTGACACAAAAGCATGAATTTTCTAAATATTTTTCTCTAGGACTTCATTTTGCCCCTTAAGAGTGTCTGCATAATATGACATGTTTGCATGAGTAGTGATATTGGCAAGGTCCTTCTAAATAAACAGTGGATGCATGAGGGACGTGGGCACTAACAAGGCTAACCATTATACATTTACCTTTTAACAGTAGCTGACGAGACTAAGCTCAGTACAATGGATGGCCAGAGAACAGGTAAGAATTAACTGTAGGGTGGTTGCCATAACAATTTTGGTGAAAGCAGCTTACTAAAATTACAGAGCTGCCAATCACAGTGCATGTGAAAATAATATGCCAATAGTTGCATGAATCTATTTATTCTCCCAGAATTCAAATATTACAAACACACTAATTAGTTTACAATATTTTAGAACAACCATAAAGATAAGAAAATTAGAGCAATTTAGTCTTCCAGTTAAATATAATTCTTAAAAAGATAATATTTTGGAGAGCTTTTAGGGTGATATATCATTGGAATTCAGACTTGGCTTATGAAATCTTGAACATTTATTGAAGGCATTCCTCATGTTAAACTTTTGAAATGTTGTTCTTAGCCACAAAATTCTGTCTTTGTTCAATAGACAGTAATGAGTTGCTGTATTCACTGTTCATCCGGGCATTTCTTTGGTTTGTAAGGAATTAGAACAAAAAACCCCTAATAATCAATCTCTGTGTATCACAAGCTATGTTTTGTAGATATTTTGCTTTCTGTGTAATTGCCATGATTCCAGATTATAAAGCATGAATTTATTAGCAATTAAAATAATGCACCAGCTGCAATTATGAACCTTTATAATTTATTGTTCATAATTTATTAATACAAGTAAACTTTGACTTACAGAATGTTGTTTTAATTAGGGCAAATCAAGAGAAGGTACCATGTTTCCCCAAAAGTAAGACCCAGTCTTATATTACTTTTGCCTCCAAAAGAGGCATTTGGTCTTACTTTCGGGCAGTGTCTTATATTTACTATGACACCTGCCTTGCCTCGTGGTGGTGGCACCAACAGCCCCACCCAGCAAAAGCCTGGATGGCTGCTGGCCCACTTCTGCTGTGGCCATTCATGGCAGGAGGCCATGCAGCACATTGTGCCGCTGTTGCCACAAAGAGGTGAGGCAGGTGGGGGAGGGGGTGGAGCTGTCCCACATGCCCCACACCCGCTTCCTTCAGTCCCCCCCCCCCGAGCCAGACCATTCCTTGCTCCCTTTCACTCCCCTCCCGAGCCAGATTGCCATGCTACTGCACGGAGGATGGAAAGGGTAGACCTTGTCCCCCTCCACCATTTTGGAGCCAAGGGGAAGTGACAACAAAAGGCTCCACTGCCGCTGTGCATCGCTGAAGGGGCTTTCTTCACGTTCTGACCCACAGATCACCTACCTGGCAACAGCAGCCGCCGCCTCCTCTGCCAACTCCCATGGCTTGCATTGTGACCGCTGCTTCCCTCTGCCAGCCCTCTGTCTCTGCCACTGCAGGGAACGGGGTGGGGAACAGCTCTGCACAGTGATGCAGAGCAGAGAAGAGCACTTGCTTGCTTCTCTGCATTGCCCTGCATCTCCCTTCTCCATTCTCGAAATGGCAGCCCTGTTTCCTGTGCTTCTCCTCCTGGCACTGCTATAGAGCTTGGTGCACCATCGTCCAGCTCCACCCTCTTACCAAAAGCCAAAAAATTTCTTCACTAACCTGCTTTCCAGCTCTGGTGCATTTCTCTCCTGCTGCAGGGAAACGGAGTTTGTGAGACAAAAAAAAGTTCAGTCAGACCTTCCAACTTCACGAGATCTGTGTTTTTTTTTGTCATGAGAAGTTGGAAGGTCTGGCTGAACCGTTCCACTTCCCGTTCTCCATTCTCTCCACTGGCAGCGATGGAGGACTGGTGGAGGAAGGCGGTGATCATAGTGCAAGCCACGGGAGAGTTGATGGAGGAGAAGAAGGTGGCGGCTGCCACCAGGCAGGTGATCTGTGGGTCAGAGCATGAAGAAAGCCCCTCCAGCAGTGCACAGTGGCAGTGGAGCCTTTCACCGTCACTTCTCCCTGGCTCTAAAATGACAGAGGGGGACCAGGTCGACCCTGTCCATCCTCCATGTGGTAGCTTGGCAGTCTGGCTCAGGTAGGGAGTAAAAGGGAGCAAGGAATGGCTTGGCTGGGTGGGCCTGAAGAAAGTGGGTGCGGGGCACGTGGGGCAGCTACACCCCTTCCCCCACCTACCTCAACTCGTTGAAGCAGTGTGATGCGCCATGCAGCCTCCTGCCCCATTGCAGCAGCCAGGTGGGACGGAGTGGGTGGGGTCCTAATTAGGACTTATTTTTGGAGTAGGGCTTATCTTAGGCCCACCCCCAAAAATCAGGTTAGATCTTTTTTTCAGGGTGGGGTTTATTTTCGGGGACACGTTAGTAATTTTCCAAACTACAGAATCTATTTTTAATTTTGAATAAGTCATCTTAGAATCTGAAAACATTACTTATTTCTAACATTAATCATTGAACAATATATTCCTTGTACACTGATTTTGTGTTCCTGTCTCTTTGTAAATAACAGAGAACTCATTTTTATTTATAATATCATCATGTGGTGAAGTGTCAAGGGAAAAACTTATTTTAAAAGAAGTAGTAAAAATTTAAGCTTTTATAAAGCAGATGCTGTAAAGCAAGATGAAAATGAGATAACAGAAATTTTACAGCCTTGTCTGTCTACGTTATACAATCATCATGCTAGAGTAGGCATTATTAAGGCACTGAAAGTTTAAATGTCAATGCTGATATGCTATTGGCTGAGCTCTACCAATATGACTGTTCTCTGAACTAATAGGCATGAATTTAAGTGATGTACTGTCAGTATAATGAGAATATTGTCTCCATTTTCTTCTTGATTCTGTATATTTCTGCTACATTTTTGCCTCCAAAGGTATCACTAAGCTTTTGTTAATAATCTTATATTCCAGTTTTATCACAGTATGCTTAAATGTATAGTCAAAATGCTTAAACATTAAGCTTCTTTTTATAATTTCTTTTTTCTGCCACATATTTGTGATTAAGTTTGAATGGTTTTATTTTCAAACATAACAAAACGCACACTCACAGTTGAATTGAATCATTTACTAGTCATGACTAGCATAGAAACTGCCATCATAATAATGCATCCAAGTCTCTTTCTTCTTACCAGCTCCCCCTTTCTTTTCATTTTTGCAACCTTCCATTCTGATCTCTTTTCCCAAACCAGACTAAGAGCACACTGATCAAACATTTTATAATTTCCTTCTTAATACTGTTTACTGTTCTTTTACTTACAGAATTGTCCTATGAACTTTTGGCTAAATGTGGAACACTGACACATTTTACCATATTAACAGAGGTTACTAGTATGAATAAGCTCATTCTATTTTGATATCTGCAAAACAGAATGTATTTCATGGAAGACTGTAAAGTACAATAGAGTAGATAATGTTTACATTGGCAGAATAAATTAGAACCTGTTTTAAAAGCTGCAATTGAGTTTATTTGTGTTAACCCAATGGAAAGTGATGTTCTTGCCTGGACGGAATCTGTTGTAATAGATTTTTAAGATTATTTTCTTTCTTCAATTGACTTGAATTGCCTAATCGTTTTCAATGCTTATAGTTCATTCCAAAGGTCAGAAGTATATTATTCAGTAGCAATTGAGTAAGGCTCATTTATTCAGTGTTATGCAGACAGGAAGTATGATGGCTTATTTCCATATTCATCTTGTCATAATGCCAACAATAAATCTCTGAGAACACCAACCAAACTTTATTAAAATAAGATGATAGATAATTGTCAGTTGAGCTAGGGCAATGAGATAAATGGTTAATGATATTTTCCAATAATTGCACTGTTTATGTTTGTTTTTTCCCCAAGTTAAAATGCGATTTTCTAACGTGTACTAAATTAAATAGAGACACTTATTTAATTTATCTTCTCATCAATAACAATTATTTAAATCACATGGAATGGTTCAGATTGTAACGATCTAGCAATAGAAATATCTTTGCCAGATTTAGAATCTGAAATATTTATTTTAGTATTTTGTGTTCATGTCATTCAGATGAAATGCTTTTGAAATGAATATCTTCACAAGAAAATAGTGGTTAACACTTGCATAAATGGACTCCAGTTTATATGTATAAAAGAATAATCTTGAGCCATAAAGGTGTGTGACATCAAGAGTAGAATAAACTTTTAATTAGAATACTTCAGTAAATAGACTAATTAAAAGTAGCAGGATTTTGTCTAGAAAAAATATTCAAGATTCTTTGCTCAATTTCTTCTTCTTCATCTACTCTTCTGTCTAAGTTACATTTCAACAATATTGGCCCCAGTTAGAATGCACCTAAGAATGTACATTTCAAGGCACAATAAAAGTAGCAAGATTCACATGAAATTTCACTAATCCCAAGAAGTCAGGGAGTTTTGGGGAGTTTTTCAGAATGCTGAAAACCTGATAAGCAAGCAGTCCTTGTTTATTTCTGAATTCATTAGGTAGAATATTTGTGAATAACTTGAACCCACAAAAGTTACTTTTTCAGATGCTGGTATGTCCATTGATCTTTATTCGTTATGTTTTCAAATGTTTCTTTTTCATTCTGTGAAAGTCCTGTTAAACCACATTAGTTTCATTTTGATATGTAGGCTTAATCACATTTTTGAGATAGACTTTAGAAATATTTTGTGTGAGTTGAGTAGATGTAAAAAAAGATATCTAATTGGGACTGAGCATGCTATAACTTTTATTTAATTTACTATCCTACAGATAATTTTAGAGAAGCCAAATGGACTTATCGGCTTACTGTACATCTTTTCTGTTGAGGTGTGAAGTATGAGGTATCCACTTTCCCACTATTGTCCAGGCCTCATGAACAGAAAGGTAGCAGTAATTCTGTGAGGCTTATCTTGAAATTTTAAATTTATACATGCAAGAAGAGCCATGCTGGGCAGATTATTGAAAGAAACAGGACAAGAGAGAATCCAAAAGAAAATTGAAAAAGATTTTAAGGATAGGATAATTGGAGCTATGATCTCTAAGATGGGAATTGATAAAGCGTTTGCTAATTAGTATTGATCCAGTGACCCAGGTTGCTACTAAGCAGCTCTGAACTCTGCCTGAGGACAGATACCTGGTCCTACTGGTCTGGCTACTACAACTGTGTCTAAGTATAATGAAGCATTTTTGTGCATCTCTGGCTTCTTTTTTAGATACTCCATTATTTAGGGTTGAGTAGATGAATCTTGAGATCTGCATCAGAATCTGCAAAGTCTAAATCAGGAACAATGGAGACAGTTGCTGGGGCTAGCAGTGCAGGATCCACTTCTTGAGATAGTTTCTCATGATCTAGAAGAATTAAATTGCTTTGCAAATTATCCCATAGCTATGTCTTCGTATAAATGCTTCACATAATCCCAGTACTTCAGTTTAACCAGCTGATCTGTATTGAGATGAGCATGTTTCATAGTGTTTTTTGTGGAAGGTCTAATTGACATAAGTTATTTTATTGAACTTGGGTGGCTAGCTTGGTGAACATAGAATAGAATACTTTATTTGGCCAAGAGTGATTAGATACACAAATAATTTGTCTCCAGTGCAGAATCTCTCAGCAGGAAGAATTTTGCATTTATCCCAAGTTCCAAAGTCCCAAGCTTTGCATAGATAATAAATAATAATAAATAATAAACCTTTATTGTCAAAGTACAACATGTGTACATTGAGAGTAGCAATGAGAGTAGCAGTAGAGACAGTATAGCTTTTTTAAATAAATATTTTTTAAAAAATAAATCATTGAGAAGAAATATTTTGTGACAAGTGGCAAGCTGCTTTATTAATGCAGTTAAGGAAAGTGCATGTAGTAGCTAGGAATCAAGCTTGACTCAAGGGTATCTTTACCTTAGATAACATTTAGGTCATTTATTTAACTTTAATTGCAAATGCATGCTTACCCATTGAAATAATCCTAGAGTAAACTCCAGTCAAATAACAAATAAAACCCTATGAAATCACAACATTCAAAACAATACAAAATCACAAAAAATGTAAACAGTGTAACAGAAATATGATAACATTTACAGAAACAGTCTAAATAATACACTTTTATTTATTAGCATTAATATCTTTGCTCTTGGCTGACATACACCTTAGCTTCCTGCAGGTTTTCCAGAAGAAATTAATTATAAAGCTAGTTGTTAGAGTGATGGCAATAAAATACCAACATAAATACATAAACAAAACCAAAAACTTTTTATAGTAATACCTTTCTTCATTTGTCTTCAGCAATCTCCTTTCATCTTATCTTTCCTTAGGAATTATGCCACTATTTTCAATAATTTCTCTTCTGTATGATAAATTTTTCCTTTTAAGCATTTCTAACCTTAGGAACCCATATTTTGACATCATTAGGAAGGATGCTAGGAGCTACAAAATGCATGGACACCTTTGAAGTGCAAAAGATCCAGATTTCTATTTGGTTCACTCTAGGTCACATTTTGCAACTTTTACACATTCACATGTCTGACTGTGTTTGTTGAACAAGATATAGTGGCTCAGTTTTTTCACTATAGCTAAGACCCAAATAGGTCATATCAAGTCAAAAGAAAACAAGACTCATTAGTCTTATTTGTAAACTAGGTCTACATTTAAGTTAGGTAAATGTAAAAAAATGAGTAAACATGGTCATGAAGGTCAGGATCATGTCAGAAACTCATAAATGAATTGTTAAGCCAACCATGTAGCTTTAATGAAATATTACCTTCTTTTTTATCAGCAAATGAACTTTACCATGGGGATAATTGTAAAACTAAAAGCTGAAGGTACATTATTTCTAAAAGAAGCTTGTAAAGTTTTGTTTTTTTTTAAAATGAAGATTCTAATATTTACTATTCTGCTTGTAACACATGTTATGTGTTAAAGGGTGTGGGAAAAGTGGAAGAAATGTGGTCACCACAAGAATGTGTATTGAGACAATGAAATGTTTCAGCCAAAAATGTCTCCATGGAAAATGAGTCAGTGTGGTTCATGCCTGCCCAATAGTCCAGAGTTGCTTACAAAGCAAAAAGTTTCAAGTGGAGATCTGTAGTAGCTAAATATTTCTAAATAGGCTAGCCACACATCACATAAAAAAACCATCAATCATCCTAGGCTGTTAGGAGTTATTTAAACATAGTAATAGTCAGAATCCCCAATAAAACCTAAGTACTCTGAATTTTGGGTGTAATTTCATGTAATTCAACTGTTCTTGATAGCCTTATCTTTTCTGAATAGCATAGAGGCATGAAGGGAGAGAAATAGATTTGAGTTGTGGGAGTTACATTTCATGTATCTATTGGAATATACTCTTCCCTGTGAAAATCCAGACTACAATATGTTTGATTACAGGTAATCCTCAATTTACAAGGATACTTGGACATGCCTATTAGAAGTCATGATAGTTTTTAAAGCAGGTTACCTATGTAACCAACCTAATTTTATGACTTATTTTGTGCCTGCTATTAATCAAATGCTGCTGTTATAAAGTGAACATTGTGGTTGTTAAGCAAATGACCTCTTTTGCTGAAAACAGAAATATACCTGTATGTGACTGGGGGGGAGGCAGGACATCAGGAGCAAATCATGACTAACTGGTCATTAGTCGAGGGCTACCTATTTACTGTTAGGGGGAAAAATAGCATCTCTGGTCCGGTCCTCATTTAACTTGTTGCTACATATATCAAATAGAAGAATATATACTATGCATATTTAAAGTACCCGTGTACTTCAGTAATGTTATTTCAACTTGGATTAATTTAAAATCTTTTCTTTTATCTGTGCAAAGCTTAATTTCATGCCTGAAGACTATCTTTTTCAAAGAGAAGCATTCTGATTAAATCGCAAGGGTATTAGCATTTCCTAAGTTCTTAGGACTAAAAAATAGCAGCTGAAAGTTATGTTCTGTTGCAACATATTAAGAAAAACAGTAAATGCCTGTGTCATAAGTTCTGAATGAAATTTGTTAAAATAAATTTTCTGACATTAATTTATGAAGTTATGGTGGGTCATCAAAATTTGTTGAATAATCCATATAATGCTTTCTAAGGCTCTATTCATTACTAATATCTCTGTTTAGGAATTTGAACCAGATTGGTTGTAGTCTACATGCAGGTACTTATACTGAATATAATATAATGAAATATCTGTTGGGCTAGAACTGAAGAAACCAAGGTTTACTCACTGCTAGAGCAGCTCACTAATGACTTGGGTTAGTTATTAGTATCAGTCTACCACACGTTTGATATGCTGATAATTAAATTTGAAGAAGAGGTACAACACTGATTTCAAGTTCCTGAAGGAATATGCAGTATAATTTTAAGGAATAAACCATAAGTGATATTGATAAAATTATATTTGAAAAAAATCAGGTCCTAAACCCAAGAAAGCCATATTTAAAACCTACTAGAACCATTCATTTAATATAGTCAAATTTGCACAGGGATCTTTCACCAAACCCTGAATTCTGACAATTACTTCCTGTCTAAAAGAGACCCATTGAAACAAGGAGATGCTTACACAAAAGTATTTTTAATCATCTTACTACATATTCTGCTTATGTAGGATTATTTCTTTTTTTCTTTGTGTGCAGACTGTCCACATCTATTTGGATGGCCACCCAAGTTCAACAAACAGTCTAACCATTTCTGCCGTCCATTATTAGTTTTACAGTATTCTGGGAACATTAGGTCATATCCCATCTCACTTTTCCTTTGGGATTCCCTGTCTTACATAAATATTTTTCTCACAATAATCCATACTGGTAGCAGGAAATAGTTTCCCTTGTGAACATGAATAGGCACCTAATGTAACTACTTTTTTATAAAGAGTAAGGAACCATTCAGTAATTAAAAAAAAAAGATTGTTCCTCATTCTAAATAGTCAGATGCAGGGACTAAGGAAGCTTAACTTTATCAGGTTAAAAGAAAAAAAAAGCTTTTCCCCTTCCATTCATTCCAGAAGCAAATTTAGCCTTCCTTGTCTTTCTTTCCTTTCTCCCTCTGTCTTTATTTAGAGTTTAGAAAATAATAATAAGTGATTAAAATTAGTTTAATAAAATCCTTATTGAGCACCAAATGTATATGGCGGAAAATGTAAAATACAGATAGTTTTCTATACCCACTGACAATATGTACTTCCCCAGGGCAAAATGCACAGACTTAACTACAAATATTTTTCAAGCTTAACCTGAAGTTTATTTACACAGCTGGAAGTCACTGAACCTTCCTTTCCCTTTCTTCCTCATTCCACACTTGACCCCTGCCTCTACTTATTTTCAGGCCTTTCTGCTTAGTAAAATGTTGGGGATCTCTGAGATAGGATCTCTGAGGTAGAAGTATAAATTATGTGATTTCATATTGATTATGACTTTATAGATTATTTTCTTCAGCTGTTTCCAAAATTTGCCGTTTTGTTTACCCTAATATTCAAGGCTGAATTCTATCAAAAACAAAATATAACAATTTGAAATATAATATTAATAATAAAGTTAACCAACTGTTAAAATCCTAGAGAAAGAAATGAGCCTTTTTCAGGTTTTCTAAATGGTAAGAAAGTGAGAGCTAAACACAATTTCTGAAGCGGTGCATTCAGCCTCCCTGAAGCTATGCAAGAGACGATCCTTTCTTAAAGGACACATATATAAGTTTTTGTCATTAGGGACATATTCAGACAGAGGTGCAGATTCCTACAGATTTGAACATTGAGATATATTTAAAATGGGAAATACAGACACTTAATGAAGTAGGTCTGAAACACTGTTGGACCATAAAACTCAATAGTAATACCACCAATTGTCCTTGATAACCAGCAGAGAACCATTGCAGTTTCTTTAACATACCCATGATGTAATCCCTGTAGCTTCTAAAGGTTAGCAGCCGATTTGGCATTCATTTCAGCTTTTATACAACTATCAAGGATAGTTCCATTTCATCAGTGAGGTAATAATTAGGATGAAATGCAATCCAGGCATGGATAACAAAGGTAACAACTCAGAATTGGAGCTGATTCTAATCATAATAGTGAAAAAGTGTTCCTCACTGTAGTTGCCCTCTTGAAATCCACGAGGATCAAGGAATGCCTCCAAATTGTAGAACTATTCTTTTTCAGGAATTTAAACTGAATCTCAGTTCCCAAGTTCAAATTTTTAATTATCAACAGCATCCATTTTGTCTGGGTTTTCATTTCAGTTTGTTCTCCCACAACTAGCTGATTATAGAACTTAAACACTGTATAAGGATGCTAATTACTAAGTTGAACTTGAATGATAAGAAGCAATAGAGCTGAATGTCAACAGCATACTGATGGAATCCCACTCCAGAATTCTGAATAACCTTCCTCAACAGGAAAGCTCTCTGTCCCGATCCATATTTAGACTTAATTTTCTTGTTGCTGTTGCTTTTAATAGCATTAGTTAGACTAACTTTTGGAAGCATGATTCTGTGTACCTTTTGTATTGAAATATCATATATCTTAGATTACTTTCTAATAATTGGCTTAACTTAATTGTTTTATCTTTTGTGATCTCCTTATGGATGTGGGTCTATCAACAGCAATCAGCACATATGATGCCTGCTATAATAGAACTTCAGCTAGGTAGAAACATCCTAACTTGAGTTTGAAATAGGAATATTATAATATAATATAATATAATATAATATAATATAATATAATATAATATAATATAATATAATATAATATAATATAATATAATATAATATAATATAATATAATATAATATAATATAATATAATATAATATAATATAATATAATATAATATAATATAATATAATATAATATAATATAATATTATAATATACTGCTAAGCTTGTAAGCCGCCCTGAGTCTTCGGAGAAGGGCGGGTTATAAATGGAATTAAAATAAAATAAAAATATCTAATTGAAATACTAAATATATTGGTAGTGAATGCATCTCATGAAACCCTAATTAACTATAGGATATAACTTTATAAGATCCATTTCTAGTCTTTTTGGTTCAATATAGTGTTGATTTGGTATATTATAGCTAGTCTTAGGCATGCCATTTAAAAAAATCTATATTCATTATTTTAATTAATAAGATTTGTGTGTATTTGTGTTATTTATAAGTTTATATTCTCTGTATTTATTTGTGAATGTCATTTTTTTATCATTCTGTAGTAGTCTCTGTTAATAATCAAGATAAAGAAATTTACATTAGTTCCACTTAGTCCATAATAAGTGTCGACATGAGTTTTTATGTATAATAACTATAGTGATACAGGTTAATTAATTATAGGGTAAAAAATCTATGTAGACTAGCTCTTGGGAAAACTGTAATATTTAAGTGCAAGTTATTAAATTCTCTTCATAAAAGTAGCTAGTAAGGCAAAATTTTCCCTAGATGTTTATTTTAAGAATGCAAGCTAATTTTAGGTCAATACAATCTCTGTAATGATTGTCATTTCCAGTAGTTACATAGGATTGTTTTGTTCAGTTGAAAAAAGAAAAAAAATGAAATTAACTGGCTATGCCATTCAAATTATAATGCTGACATCTTTAATATTTGAGTTCTAATTCCCCACCCTCCTTTTTAACCACTTGGTAATTATTTTGTTCTCATTAAATTGAGTGAAAGGGTAGTGATGAGTTTGTCTTCCCATCAAATTGAAAAGTGGGATGTTGCTAACCTTATCAAATTTGTACAGTATGACTTGACAGTCATTGGTTAAACCCATAAAACTGCCTAGAATTGCCTAGAGATTATAGAGATAACATAAATAAAATTGAAAGTATTCTCTGTAGACTGTTATGGATGTGATTAATGGCCTCCTTGTGAATTCTAATTACCTTTTTTAAAAACAAAACTATTAAGGTTCTCCAACCAGAGATGTGGGCCCTTCATTAGGCCTGAAGAAATCCAGCTCTTTAGAAAGTTTGCAGACAGCGGTTGCTGAGGTGACATTGAATAGTGACATCCCCTTCCATCGTCCACGACCACGAATAATCCGAGGACGAGGATGCAATGAAAGTTTCAGGGCAGCAATAGATAAATCATATGATAAACCTGTTGCTGACGAGGATGATGAAGGAATGGAAACCTGTAAGTAAATCATGTAAATTCCCTTCTTTAAATTCTTAAAGTCTTCTGTACTTTAGGATTAAATTTTGTTGGAAAACCCAATAGATGCTTTAGGTTTCATAATAGAATTATAGTCATTGTCACAGACATAACTGTTATACAGAGTTTCACTTTGGTAAAACGTGCATAACATACTTTATATGTATATACTTTACTGTATATTTTATAAATAAAATACATAAAGTTCTGGGTAGCTCATCTCATGAATTACTCAATTCTTGGGACAGATGCCAAGAAGGTCACCAAGTACTATCAGAAAAGTAGAAATGACTGGAAATATTTGGTTTTGTTTACATAGCCATCCATCTCATAGACAAGTGACTCTGGGCTAAACTTGACAGAGTACAATATAAAAACAATTGCTATTTAGAGGATTAGAAATCACTTCTTTATAACCTTCTCTCCCTTTTTTACTTATTTTCTTATTTTTTCTTTCAAAAAAAATTCTTTTAACAGTTCTTTAATGAAAAATATGTTTTTGTGTGTGTGTGAGAGAGAGTAATCAGTTTTAGTTTGATACAAATAATTTGAATAAAGAATTGATGTACTTATATTTTGAGGAATTCTTTCAATAAGGAATGAGCTATCTCCTGAATTTTGTCTACTCCACTTTCTTTAAATTCCTTAAACTCTTATAATATTAAAGATAAAAGTTTCCCCTGTCAGATTATTTCCACTTAAGGGGCAGTGCTCATCTCTGTTTCTTAATTGAGGGAGCAACTGTTGTCCGATGCTTCCATGATCATGTGACCAGCATGACTATATGCCAAAGTATATGGAGAGCTGTTACCTTCTCACTGTGATATCTATTTACCTACTCACATTTGCATGCTTTCAAACTTCTAGGTGGGCAGGAGCTGAGGCAGCAAATAGGGGCATATCCCATGGCACTCAGGTCTTCAACCTGGGTTGTCAGCTTTCCAGCTGACAAGCTCAGTGTCCTTAACTGCTAAGTCATTGCGTCTCCATCTTATAATATTACTGAATTGGAAATATTATTATTCCTTATAATGTTATTGAATTGAAAATATTATGTTCTCCTCTATAATAGCAACACGAATGATTTCACTTTATTTCTTTCCCGAAATAGTTAGACAGTGACCCAAAAAGAATTAAGTCTGAAGTCTTGGAATCCTGTTTTTTTCCCTCCATTGGTTACTTCAGTGTATGCCATCGCACTGGTTAGGTCCCCTAAGTCTTTATATGTATAAGAATATAACACAGGCCTTTAGATCCAAGTTGGAGTGTAACATAATGGTCACACTGAAGTGCATTTCATAATATTCATTATGGGCTGGGCATCAGGGAGTTAAAAGGTTGACTGAGATGCCACTAGTTAAATTACATTCAAGATTTTTTTATTCTTTTTATTCTTTCCTTGGCCTATGTGCTTTGTATGTATATGTGTCTAAAATAATAATTTAGAAATCTTCTTTCTCTCATTGTGAAACCAATGCAATGCATTACTGGAAAATTGCTGGTTTTATAAGTCTGAATATTTCTCTTTGCCAGCCAACTGACAATTTTTTTTGTTTTGTTTTGAAGAGTTACAATGAATTGTTTATAAAGAAATCTTTATGATGTCGTATTGGGAGTTCTAAAATTATAGCATGGAACATGTGATAGAGGAGTACATTGACTCTACAAACTTAATATAATTGCTCCCCTTAGAAGAATAAGCTATTCATACTCTTAAACAATGTATGAAAGATAAGTTTGGTGGGAGGTACGTATAGATTTTAAGAGCTGTAATCAGAAAGTCAGAGATGACTGCTTGGGATATTCTGATCATATGAATCATAGTGCTTGTTTTCAAACTCTTGAAAAGGATGACAAGAAACAGAACCCATTTTTAGTGTGTGTAGTCTGAGAAGAAGCCATTTGAATCTGAATAAATTGGCAAAGCTTTCTTATCTCTCTTAATTGCTGGAGCTTTGGCTGGTATTAAGTAATACAATAAGCAGTCTAGACATTCAACTATGAAACAGTTTCATATTCAGTAATTATGTTTTCTTATATGCATTTTGCTTGCTTTATGGAGTAATTAGAAAAAATAGCTACAGAAAATTCGGTCTATGGGCCTGTTCAATAGAAATTATGTGCACATATGCATCAGATTCAAAAGGGCAATCTGATTTAATATTCTATCTGCAGTTATATGTGAGTCTATTAACCAGGGCTACTTTTATACTTTTATTTTTATTTAAAACAGGTGTATTTAAAAAAAATACTGCCTATGAATGAAGAGATAATTATTGAAGTTACATAATTAATTTTCAATATAACATTAGTAAAAGATACCAAACACAGTACGAGGAATTGGTTTCATGACATAAAAGAAGTATAATTTTTGAGCTTAAAGCAAAAACCTCCACTTTCTTAATATTTATAAAGTTAAAAAAGAAGAAAAAGAGAAAAGCTCATCCTCTGATTAGGAATAGATTTATTGAACATAGCTGGCTTATACCATGCTTTTTCATTTGTCCATTCATCACTTTCTCATGACATGTAAGAATTGGCTATAATTTTCAAGATTTTATTTTAAAGTCTTTTTTTACTATATACTATGCTATGTTATGCCATGCCATGCCATGCCACGCCACGCCACACCACGCCACGCCACACCACACCACACCACACCACACCACACCACACCACACCATACCATACCATACCATACCATACCATACCATAATCTCTCTCTGTGTGTGTATGTATAAAATTACATATATTATACCTTATATATCTGTTAAGTAGCAGTATCATCCTCTTTATACCTTTTCAAAATATCCCCCCAAAATTAAGGGATGTATCATATCATAAAAATATATATATTCTAAGCATAGAGTAGTATATATGCTTGGTATTTGTGTAAATAAGCATATTCTCATTACCTTTCTGGCTCCTTCTGTAGCTTTTGATCCCATTAACCCATTTGAAAGGCAGTGCTTCTGTTCCTAAGTAAGCAGTTCAGTTCAGTGTTCATGGGGAACACTCAGGAAAAGCCTGGTGTATGACTGGATGGAACAAAGCAGGTTCAGACTGAATTGCAGCATAAGTACTATCTGGCTGAAGGGTAGTTTCAACTTCATCTCTGGGTGCAGCTGCATTTCTTTGAAGGAGGTATTATAAAATGTGGAGACACTTCTGGACTCACCTGGTAGAGCCACAGGGTAGAGCTGTGACCAAGAAGGCTTTTGACCAGCTTTGGTTGGTTTCCATTTGTGAGTGTTTGGACTACTGCATTCGCCCCAAATGGTTCTCCCTTGAATATGACTTGAAAGTTATACTTGCTGCAGAACCCTCCGCTTGCCTGCTAATTGAAGCTAACTAATGAAATGTATATTACAGGGATTTTCTGGTTGCCAATTTCCAAGCCCAATTCAAAGTGATTATTATTTGTAAAACATTTTATGGCACAAGTTCTTGCTACCTTTGGAATCATCTGCTACAAGTAAAATCTGTCCACCTAGGACATGCAGGGCATGTAGTTGGTCCCAACCTACCAGAAACTAAAAAGAAAGCTGTTGAGAGAAGAATCTTGGTCATGGCCTCTTGTTTTGGAAAAGTTGTCCCTTAACAAATAGAATGGTTTTAGCCTGCAAAATAATTTATGGTTCTTGTGCTTGAAACTTTTTTTTTAAGAAAAGGCACTTCCTGTTCTTTCCCTCCATCCCCTGCTAAAATTTCCTTATTCTTTTAGTGGAAGAAGACACAGAAGAAAGTTCACGATCTGGTAGAGAATCTGTGTCCACATCTAGTGATCAACCATCCCATTCTCTAGAAAGACAGATGAATGGCAGTCAGGAGAAAGGGGACCGGAAAAAAATTGGGAAGGACAAGAAAAAAGATCGAGATAAGGAGAAGGATAAAATCAAAGCCAAGAAAGGAATGCTGAAAGGTCTTGGGGACATGTTCAGGTAGGAATTTATTTATTTATTTAGTATCTTTCATTGTGTTTTGCTGTTCATCATAACATTATTTATAGCTCACTATCCATTTCCAAAACTCAAATACTGTGGATATAGTTAAAATGCGTTATTGAATATTTTGTCAACCATTCACCATTGCAGCCTTACAAATATTATTTTATTAGAGTCCATTCTATTTTTCTGAGATTGGCACTTCTAGATAAGGGACAATATTTTCACAAAGCAAAAGGAATACTGTACTAACATGGTTTCTTCAGAGGAGACAAGGGAGGAGAAATGATGGCCTGTGGCATAAAAAATAAAGTGTGTTCTTTACACAATGAGGCAATGATTCATGTTTCATTATACTAGTATCATCATGGCTTATAACAGAGATAACCCTAGATATATTATGAAAATGTATTACTAAAATGCTACCATGGCCAAGTTCATATTTCCATAAATGGCTTCAAATATTATCATGGGAAGATATGTAATATATTGAGATTTCTGCTGTTTGGCAATTTGATTCTCACTGCCTCAGCCTTCCATCCTTCTGAGATGGATGTATAGTAAACCTATATTTAGGAAATCTTGCATGGGCCAAATAGGAAACTTCATTTAAACTTGAAATACTAGTCTTTTAGAAATTAATCACTGCTTTGTGTAGGACAGTATACATCAGCAGAAGACAAAGTGATGCCTAACACCTATGTATGACCTCTAAATACCTCCTCCACCTTTTCTTTTCTGCCTTTTAGGACCTCCCAGAGTCAAAATATTTTAATCCTTTCTGGACCCAGCGATTTTAAATAACTATCGTCCTATCTCCAACCTTCACTTTTTGTCGAAGGTTGTTGAGAGTGTGGTGGCACATCAGCTTCCTCTGTTCCTGGAGGAAACTGATTATCTGGACCCGTACCAATCGGGTTTCAGGCCCGGGTACAGCACAGAGACGGCATTGGTCGTGCTGGTGAATGATCTCTGGTGGGCTCAGGACAGGGGTTGCTCCTCTGTCCTAGTTCTATTAGATCTCTCAGCGGCTTTTGATACCATCGATCATGGTATCCTATTGCGGCGTCTCAGGGGGTTGGGAGTGGGAGGCACTGTTTTGCAGTGGTTCTCCTCCTATCTCCTGGACCGCTTGCAATCGGTGTTGACGGGAGGGCCTCTCATTTGTGGAGTTCCTCAGGGGTCGGTTCTCTCTCCCCTCCTGTTCAACATCTATATGAAGCTGCTGGGTGAGATCATTCGTGGTTTCGGGGTGGGGTATCATCAGTACGCTGATGATACCCAACTTTTTCTTTCCACCCCGAACCAATCCAGTGATCCCCTCGCCATGATGTCCCGTTGCCTGGAGGCGGTCCGGGTCTGGATGGGAAGAAACAGGCTTCGTCTCAATCCTGCCAAGACTGAGTGGCTGTGCATACCGGCATCTCGGGCTAACCAGCCTATTCCATCTTTAATGATGGGGGGTGAGGTGTTGCCCCCCGTCAATAGGGCACGCAACTTGGGCGTCCTCCTGGATTCGCGGCTCAGTTTTGAAGATCATATAGGAGCCGTGACTAGGGGGGCCTTTGCCCAGGTTCGCCTGGTGCACCAGTTGCGGCCCTATCTGGACCGAGATGCTCTACGCACAGTCACTCATGTGCTCGTGACCTCCCAATTGGACTACTGCAACGCTCTCTACATGGGACTGCCCTTGAGGACCACCCGGAGGCTTCAGCTGGCACAGAATGCAGCCACGAGGGTTGTGATGGGGGTTTCCCAATACTCCCACATAACACCTCTACTCCGCGAGCTGCATTGGCTTCCGGTTGCCCTCCGGGTGAGATTCAAGGTGCTGGTGATGACCTATAAAGCCCTAAATGGCTTGGGTCCGGGATATCTGAGGGAGCACCTGTTGCCGGCATCAAGTTCCCTTCGTCCTGTGTGCTCCCACAGGGAGGGTTTTCTCAGGGTACCGCCAGTAAAAGATTGCCGGCAGACAATACCCAGGGAGAGGGCCTTCTCAGTGGGTGCGCCGGCCCTTTGGAACCAGCTGCCTGTAGAGCTTAGAACTGCCCCTGACCTCCGTTCATTCCGCCGGGACCTGAAGACCTGGCTTTTTGAGCTTTCTGGCCTGAACTGAGGGTATTGGGGTTTTAATTGGTTTTTAACTAAGATTTTTATATTCAAGGTTTAATATAATCATTTTAATTGTTTTAAATTTTGTAATTGTGGTATTGTTTCTTTTAAAAACCTTGTGAACTGCTCTGAGTCCTACGGGAGAAGGGCGGTATATAAGTCTAATAAACTAAACTAAACTAAACAATTTGGGGAGGAGGACTTCTTTAAAAGACAAAATAGGCCCTCTCCAATTAGGTTGCTCTCTCTCTTGTTTCATTTCAAATTGTGAGAAAAGGGTGATACCACATTCACTCTAGTCCTTTCTGTCTTATACCATATGTATTCTTCCATCAGTTAGAAAACAAAGGCTGTGCTATTTTCTGTAGCAGGGGTCCCCAACCCCTTGTCTGTGGACTGATACTGGGCCATGGCATGCCAGAAATCAGTCCGCTTAAACAAGTGAAGTCCCAGCTATTCTCCAAAGCACCTGAAAGCAGGACAAGAAGCAATGGATGGAAACTAGTCAAGGAGAGAAGCAACCTAGAACTAAGGAGAAACTTCCTGACAGTTAGAACAATTAACCAGTGGAACAACCTGCCTCCAGAAGTGGTGAATGCTCCAACACTGGAAGTTTTTAAGAGGAGACTGGACAGCCATTTGTCTGAAATGGTATAGGGTTTCCTGGCTGAGCAGGGGGTTGGACTAGATGACCTCCAAGGTCCCTTCCAACTTACCTATTATTATCTGTGTGATGCAGGCAGCACATGAAACCACAACCCCTCTGGTCCACAGAAAAACCTCTCTCCACTGAACTGTTTCCCAGTGCCCAGAAGATTGGAGGCTACTGATCTATAGAGTCTTTGGTGCTCTCTGTTTATCAATAGAGGGAGCTATAACACTGAAAACCAGAGCAATTTCATTTTGCCCTCTATTGATAAAAAAAAGAACTGCAGTGTATGTTGGGGAAAAATTGACTATTATTAAACCAAATAAAAGAATAAAATAATATTTCAGGAGAAGAAAAGTGACCATCTTTATTTTAATACATCTCAGCATGCCTAGTAAACCCAATTTTCCTCATTTTTAATTTAGTCTTGCTATCTTTGTCATGTTTGAAAATACAATCTGGGTCTATTTAGAATATTTGTGAGCAGTAATCAAACATAAGTTATTGCTCTATACTCATCTTGAAACTTTTTAATTTGTCAAAGACTCATTAGAATTGATGTAGCAATATTATAAACACTCCAGATACACAGTAAACTGGAGTAATCAGACCCTAATATTTTGCCATATGATAAAGGTATCAGATGTATGTAAAAATAGTTCAGCTCATATTAAACACTAGAAGATAATTATTCATATAAAAAGATCTTTATTAGCAGATATGAATATTTATATAGCCCTGATAAATGGTACATTAATAAGTGGATGAAAATAGCTATGAGTCTGTGGATAGGAATAAATGTAGACAAAATGAAAACAGCATTACTGATAACAATAAATGAATCAATTTCACTTAGATATTTTAAAGTGATACATAAGTAGTTGATTTTATATGGAATGGAGAAACACCCAGGATGCTTTAGCAGCCTCTGAAAATTTGGTAGTATAGAATGCATTGAAGATTTTTTTTTATAGAAGCTAAACCAACAATTCAGTATTATCAATGTCTACATTTTTAAATAAAACTAGAGGTGGGTAATATAAAAGGAATGGAATATAGAATTGAGCTATCGTATATTATCAAACGGGACGCGGTGGCTCAGTGGGTTAGGACGCTGAGCTTGTCGATCTGAAGGTTGGCAGTTTGGCGGGTCGAATCCCGAGTGCCGTGTAACAGAGTGAGCGCCTGTTACTCGTCCCAGCTTCTGCCAACCTAGCAGTTTGGAAGCATGTAAAAATGCAAGTAGAAAAATAGGGACCACTACGGTGGGAAGGTAACAGCGTTCCGTGCGCCTTTGGCGTCTAGTCATGCCGGCCACATGACCACGGAGACGTCCTCGGACAAGCGCTGGCTCTTCGGCTTTGAAACGGAGATGAGCACCGGCCCCTAGAGTCGGAAACGACTAGCACACATGTGCGGGGGTACCTTTACCTTATATTATCAAACAAATGGTCCTAGAAATGTTAAGGGTGATTACAATTTAAAAACTAGTTCATCAAACATTTTTTTTAAAAAAATCATGTCTATTAAGTTCCTCAACAGTTCTTTAAATTCACTAGGTCTCCATCATAGATC
The DNA here is from genome assembly GCF_964194415.1 of Vipera berus. Classification (NCBI taxonomy): domain Eukaryota; kingdom Metazoa; phylum Chordata; class Lepidosauria; order Squamata; family Viperidae; genus Vipera; species Vipera berus. Next base: position 115,741,186 of record NC_138205.1, on the reverse strand, counting down.
TTTCTATATTGGGGACCTAATGGATTTGAAGGTACGTTAATTCTTATTGTTTTGGTCCATGCTCAATATTTCTTTCTTTTCAGTTATATCTATTACTACTGAGAGCAGGCAGGGTCTTGGAAGGAAAGGTTTAAGGATATTGTTAAATTTTGATTGATTGATTGATTGATTGATTATTTGCTATAAGTCATTTTCAAATCCCAGTGAACAAATAGATAGGTAGATCAGGACAATCCATCTTTAACCTGCACATTTAGGCTTCCAACAGTGCACTCATCACCACATCTTCCTTCTGGTTGTCCTCATTTTCTCTTTCCTTCTCCCTTTCCCAGCATTAGACGCTTTTCCAGAGAGCTAGGTCTTTGTATAATGTGTCTGAAGTAGGATAATTTAATTTTAACATTGCTTCTGTTTCTTTGGGTATTTGTCTAATCATATGATTACTTCCATTTGTAGCTTTTGTTTTATAGCCATAAATAGCAATGTAATGTAACAGTAATAGCGATGTTTATTCAGTCAGTGACCAGCAAAATTTAGAACTAAAAGCATAGAATTAAAATCAAATGAATGAAATAAGGTATTCTTTTAGGAAAGAGTTTCCATGGTAAAAATATAACATACTCTACAGGTAGTCCTTGACTTACAACCAAACCTGGGACTAGAATCTCAGTTGCTCAGTCAGTTTTGAGTCATCACTTCACACCAGCTTCAATTTTATGACAAATTTAACCATGGTTGTTAAACGAATCATATAGTCAGTAAGCAAATCTGGCTTCCCAAATTGTTTTTGCTTGTTGGAAGCCAGCTGTGAAGGATGCAAAGATGCTGCTGCTGCATAAATGCATGCTAATTGCTAAGCAGCTTTGCGGACAGGTCATAAGTCACTTTTACAAACACAACTAACACATAAACCTGAAGTGGTGAATAAAACAGGAATGGTTATTCCTGTGGTCAGATATGCCTTATTTATGTTGCAGCAGTACAAAATTTATCTCCTACACAGGTAATGAAAGGTTTCGAATCGTCTAGAACAGGGGTGTCAAACTGCCGGCCCACGGACCGAATGCGTCATGCACCCAACCCATTGCCGGCAATGGCAAAATAGTCCCAATACATTGCGCGACGTCACGAGTTTGACATGTGTGGTCTAGAAGATAGAAATTGTCTATCCTTCCTGAGAATTTGCATACTAGGGTCATAATGTAACCAGGCCTAATATCCCTGTAGGATTTGCAGTATAATAATACAAGAGAAATGGATTCATTCTCCTTGTTATCTCATAGGCAGCTACACTTGGCTAATGGGTTTTTGGAATATCTGCCTTGCAGCGCTGCAGATGGAAGATACTATGTGTGGTTTGGGGGGAAATTTGCAGGCTGGGAAAAGTTAGAATGTGTGAGTATTTTTCTGGTTCCCAAGTGTCCTTTTTTAAATCCAATTTCTGTCATGTTAGAACAATTTATTAATTTCAGCCTAGAGCTCCACATTCCTTGTTCTTTGGGTGAGCACTTGTTTAGCTTGGTCATATCCTAAAGAAATTAGGTACAGTATAGTGTAGAGAACCTGTATAATGTTAACAGCAGTTCCGTGGCCTGTTTCTAGGGAGAATGAAAAGTTTACATTAAAACTAGAGGGGTTCATGTTGACTGGGAAGTATTGGCTGTTTAACCAAAAATTGATCATGATCTTATAGGATCTTACTTGGATTATAGGCATGAAGCTTACTGTTTTACTATTTTATTTGGTACAATGAGGATTGATCTCAATAATTTTGTTTGCACTGATTCCAGTATATCCTTCTTTACATAGGTTACCCCATTTATGACCGTATAAGATTTGGTGAATAATTTGAAGGAATTAATTATCCTTCACTTATGTAAAAGGAAAGTTCAGAAGCAGTTGAAAGTCTAAGGGCTAACAGCACTGCACAATTCTGGTGCATATTGCAGCTTCCTTTAGACTAATAACCACCCCAAGGTATTTAAATTTAGCAACCTCTCTGTTCCCTTCTACTGTCCAGGATTGTTGGATAGCTGTCTTAGCAAAGACCAGAATTTTAGATTTCTCAAAATTAAGAACTAGTTGATTTTGTTTGCTGTACCAAAATATTGCTGGCATTGCTCTTTTTCAGGACTTATAGGGATTTGTGAAATTATAGCAGTAGCATCAGTGTAGAGCAGGGTAATGTATTTTGTTATTTTATCTACAATTTATGTAGATGGACTTTAGCATCTTCCATGATCTCTAAATCAGCTACAGGTACAGCGGTACCTGGGTACTCAACTGTTTTGAAACTCATTGAATTTGATATTCAATGCATTTTGATGTGAAAAATTTCTCCTAGTACTCATGATTTGTTTGGTACTCAACACACAAGCTAGAACTTGTCAGTATCAGCTGCCTTGTGACTCACTAGTTATTCCTTATGGGAAAAATTTGTTTGTTACTCATTGTTTTGGGTATTGATTGCGCTCCCTGGAACCAATTAACAATGAGTACCAAGGTACCATTGTAATAATTTTATAGAACATTATTTTTATAACACCCCTACCTTTGTATGGGTTATCATCTAGAATGTGTCTATTATTGAACAGTCTGATGACTTGCCTGTTTAAAAAATAACAATAGGTTTTGCAAAAGTTTTGCAGTTATATAATACACATATTTAAAGATGTGCCTCCTATTACTTGAAATACAGACTTCTTTATTTTCATCTTTGGATCCGCTATATATCTGAGTACAGATGGCAAGCCAACCTATTGGAAGCCAATGCAAATTAAATATTCCCTGATTACCATTAAATTGAATTCTTCAATTGCATTTGGAATGATTACTGAGAGTGTAGCTGTGCTGTTTCATCCACTTCTGCAAAAGGAAATGGATAATTTAGTTTAAAAACCCTATTTAGCTGAAATCAGATATACTGTTGTCTCTTCTTACACAGCCACTCTGAAAGTGCACAGAACATGTCCAGTTTCATAAACATATTATTTGAGCTTTGAATTGTGTATGCCTCCCACATTAGCCACCTGAGACTTCTGACTAGACATTTGGGAAAACAACAAGCACAGATTGTTCGGCCTCTGTTGTAGTTCACAATTTTTTCTGTGCCCATTTTTTTTTTAATTTACTGTGTCTTATGTCTGGGAATAATTCAGAGTCTACAGTACTAAAAAGCAGGTGACTTTTTCATTACATATAGGTAGAAGTGTAGGTACAGGAAAAGGTATAGGAATATACATGAGAAATTAGTAATTTCCACTATTTTAAATATTAATTCATAACTCCTGCAACTGCATTTCTGAAGCTTTACTAACTATGCTATAATTTTTCTTGATTGTAAACTTAATTTATATTCCCTAATTGTAATAGTTACTCAACTCTGAAACAAAGGATTAATGCTTTTAATTAGTCTTTCAATTCATGTGATGGTTGTATCTGTGTAACTTTATTCTTCTACTAATAATTTTTAGGTGCTTTCTCTTCCTCTCCCTTCTTCCTCCCTAGGTAGCTAAGAAAGGTGGATTACAATATCTTAGCTATTGTGTGGACACTCTGAAATGTTCTCAGAATACAAGTTAAGCAAAACCTGTCCTGTCATCAAACAGAGAAAATTACATCTTCTCTGGGCTCCTAATACAAAGAGTTATAAATAGTATAGAGTGGTTAAGATAAAAATGGCCAATCGGCTGCTTATTCTAATAAGAAGCACGTATTCCATATGGAATTGTGTATACCTGGCATAAATAAATACGGTAAGTGATTCAGTTATTTAATGATAGTTCCAGGTTACTCACACCATTTTCAGCAGGACAGAAACCTATTGTAATTTTATCAATTTGCCATTTCTGTATCTTTCAAAGGGGGTAGCTTGCTACCTAATCATGTCCCCATTCCATAGTTTCCTTTATTGATCATTAAGCTATTAAGACCTGCTACTAAATTTGGGAGGTAGGGAAGAAAGGTAGTTTCTGATTCTCTTAGCCATCTTCCCATAAGTAAACTCACTTGCGAAGCCCGCAGGAAGTCAGAAGTCTCTCCTGCTCCCACTGCCTTTGGTCTGTCTGTTTCTTTATTTAGGTAAGGAAATACCTCTGATGATGACCTAACAGGGCCTAGGTTGTTTAGAAGATTATACCAGGGAAAAAGTCCTAGGTATCAACCAGGTATCTCCTTAAAATGTAAGATGTTCCGAGTAGCACAGTTTTTTGTAGCTTTGCTGGAGTTATTGCAGGAAGTTTCAATTTCTTGATGTGTTTTGTAAAGTTTTTGGACATAGTTCCCAGTGCCCCGATGACAATGGGTATCACTGTTACACGTTTCATTCAAAATCGTGCAGTTTCAATGGCCAGGTCGCGGTATTTCATAATTTTTTCCAGTTCTTTTTCTTTGACTCTGGCATCTCCTGGTACAGCTATATCAATCAGCTATACTCTTCGGTTCTCTACAACTGTGATATCTGGCATGTTGTGTTCTAAATGGCGATCTGTCTATTCGGAAGTACCACAAGATCTTCACCCTCTCATTCTCAACAACTTTTTCCACCCTATTTTCCCACAGCTTTTCGGACACAGGCAAGTCGTATTTTTTACACAATGCCCAGTGGATTAGTGGATCAGTCATGTCTAGCTTTGCAATCAGTTTGCGCAATTTTGCTGCACTCACATATTAAATGTGAAACAGTTTCAGCTTTGTTGTTGCAAAGCTGGCAATTTGGATTGTCAGTAGATTTTTGTATCTTCGCTTTCATGGCATTAGTTTGTAGTGCTTGTTCTTGAGCAGCCAGTATTAAGACTTCTGTTTCTTTCTTGATGGTTCCCATCTTAAGCCATGCACATGTCAAGTTGTTATCACATTTTTCTTCAATGTTTTTTAAATGTTGTCCATGCAAAGCTTTGGTTTTTCATCTATTTAATCTATCATCCAGCCGTTTTTCCTTATATTCTGCCTTTGTTTCTGTTATTTTGATAATGCTCTCTGTTTTCACAGCCTGCAGCAATTATTATTATTATTATTATTATTATTATTATTATTATTATTATTATTATTATTATTATTATTATTATTATTATTATTATTATTATTTATTATTATTATTATTATTATTATTATTATTATTATTATTATTATTATTATTATTATTATTATTAATCATTGCACAGTCAGCCAGATGTTCAGACTGGATTTGGCATTTTTGTCTACCTATCGAGTCCTTACCAAGGACCTGGGATAGGCAGATGTGAATGCTTGATGGTATTATAGATATCATCGCAGGATGGAAGCAGTTCCTAGTAAGGCTGCCTTTTGCAATTGACTAATGGCGAATTTGTCAATGCCAATGGTGTTCAAGTGGTGCTCCAGTTGTTTTGGGATTGCACCCAAGGCACCTATTAATATTGCTTGCCTTTGCCACAGTCTTTCTATTTTTATTTGTAGGTCTTTGTAGTTTGTTATCTTCTCCAGTTTTTTCTTGTCTATTCTGCTGTCTCCAGGAACTGCCACGTCCACTATCCAGACTTTTTTGTCTTTCTTATCGACAATTGTTAAGTCCAGGGTGTTACGTTGCAGAGGTTTGTCTGTTTGAATTCTGAAGTCCCAGAGCAGTGTAACTTTATTGTTTTCTATGACTTTCTCTATATTATGATCCCACCAGTTCTTGCTTACAGGCAAGTGATATGTCTTGCAGATCTTCCAGTGTACCATTGTTGCTACTTTGTCATGCCGCTGCTTGTAGTCAGTCTGTGCAATGTTCTTGCAGTAGCCTACCAGGTGGTCCACTGTTTCTTCAGCTTCTTTGCATAGGTGGCACTTACTGTCTGTTGCTGTCTCCTCAATTTTGAGTTTGTATGCATTTGTCCTTAAGGCTTGGTCTTGTGCAGCCAGAATTAGTCCCTCAGTCTCTTTCTTCAACTTTCCTGCTCTTAGCCATTGCCAGGTCTTGTTATTATCTGCTTTCCCAGCTATTTTTTAAATGTATATACTAATTTCAGTGCATCTTCATCATTGTCCTTGATGCTTGATGTCAGCTTGAAGGATACCCAAGTATTTGTAGTAATCTTCCTCATCCAGACTCTTAATGTTATTTTCGTGGGGCATCTTGATTCCTTCAGTTTTCACTATTTTTCCTTGTTTGAGAGTAAAGTGTGGCATATTTGTCTAAGCCAAACTCCATTGCAGCAGCATTAATATTATTATTATTATTATTATTATTATTATTATTATTATTATTATTATTATTATTCTGAGACCTTATGGATGGACCCTTTTAATGTTCTTGACATAGAATAAATGTAGGTTGCAATTATCTTTCTCTAATGACTTGATTTCCCAGTCTAACCTCAAGACCTGGGTTATCATTGTGGTGTCCCCCTATAAAAGTATTTTATTTTAATTTTGTTTTGTTTTATTTTAACTTTTTTTTGTTCATTTCAGAAAATATCAAGTATTGCAGCTAGTGATGAATAAATTCTCTGGAGGAAACTGTTGTTGGCTAATTATGAATTATAGCTTTTAAATGAAATATTATTTTAAACATTTGTGAATTTCCTATTTGTCATCAAGAAAACAGCAGGTCTACTAACTTCTTCCAGCTGGGTTTTTCCCTAGAATAAATCTTGAATTTTGATAACCTCTGGGGGGTATAAAGTATGGGATTTATTTTATTTATTTTTATTTTTTTATTTTAATTCCATTTATATCCCGCCCTTCTCCAAAGACTCAGGGCGGCTTACAAGCTTAGCAGTAGCCTTCATTCTATGTATATGCCTGCTTATTAGGGCTTTCACACACCCCCAAGCGGCATTATTACAAAGTCAGCTTAATTGCCCCCAACAATCTGGGTCCTCATTTTACCTACCTGGGAAGGATGGAAGGCTGAGTCAACCTTGAGCCTGGTGGGACTCGAACCTGCACTAATTGCAGGCAGCTGGTGTTACTTAAGGAGGCATTAGCCCACTGCTCCACCAAGGATCTGAAATCTGATCCTTAATCCGAAACAAGATCATTGTTTTGTTTCATTTTTTTAATGCACCAAAATAAGTGTCAGACTGACCTACTACTGAAGACAAGTATCCGTGGCTCCTGATAACATATTCTTTCAGTGTTCTTCTTTGCTTGTCAGTGAGTTAAAGAAAAAACCTCTGACATCAACAGTACAATATCTGCCAAGCAAGCCCAGAGAGGTTTCCACTACGACAGCTGAGCTGTCTAAGACCCTTCCTGATGTTTTATAATGTTTCTCTTCCAGGCCCACCATCTGAATATAAAATGCAAGTGTCAGGCGTGACACCTACTTTATAATCTCTGTAAAGCAAACCATTTCATAAAAATGTGTTGACAGTTCAGAGATCCAAAGTCAATTTCAGTTCAACCCCATGTTCAAGATGGGGCTTTTCCCCTTCTCATCTGCAACTCATGTGAAAATTGAAGGCTGGTGATTATTCAGCCTATAGCAAAGCATGGTAAATATTTTTTTAAAGTATGGTTCTTTCAGATGAGAAATATATTAATGTCATTCTTTTCAGTATGTTTTGAAAACATTTCTTTTGAGATTTAATTTGTGATATTGGCAGAGATTGATTATCCAAAGTGTTTAGCATAATCTTTTGGAGTAGTTTTGTAAGGTTTTGTTTTGCTTTATTAACATGTAAATGTTCTTGAATTTCTAGGCATAATAGTTGCAGAATCATATATAATTCGTAGGAGGAGAGGTCTGTCTATGTGTGAACATACTTATTGTTCCCACCGTAAATAAATTAAGCTTGAGTTTATCAAAAGGCATATACTTAAATGAATGGCTTTTTTATGAGATGCAATTTTCAACCATAAACATGATTATATTATATTGGAATGCTAATATATTTAGAAAATTGACTAGAATTCCAGCTTTTTTTCCCTTCAGGAAACAATTATATATGTTACCTCCTGGTCCTAGCTATATTTTCTGTAAACCAAATAGGATGAAGTTTAAAACCTCACTGATCTAAAATTCTGTCCACAGTCTAAAATCTTGGAAAATCAGGTATCTCCATGAATGGAAAATACCAGACTATAGCAGAAGTTAATTATTTATACGTTATTCAGACAGTTTACATTTTTTCATTTTGCCAAAATTCTCAGGACAACTTAATAAACCCAGAAAAAATTGACCATTATGGAAACAACAAAGCATTAGTACATAAAATGACTAATACTAAAAAGGCAATTTAAAATTAGAATAAAATATAAAAGGAACTGTTATCAAATGTAAAGAATCTCCAGTGTTGACATTGACCATTTAGATTGAAATGCTTTTGAGTTCCCAATTATTGTGTGTATTGATTTTAGATCCAAGCATGTATCTGAATCTGGGCTGTAATGCTAGAAAATATGGACCCACATTGGTAAAACACTCATGACATGTGAGACAATAGTTGCAAAATGAACTTCATGTTCTTGCAGTAACAAAATGCAACATTTAAAAGTGCTTTTCTCTTGAGAAAAAATGCTGGAACTAACGAAGAAGAGATCACCAGCTTGATGTAACCATAACACCTTAACTTCATATTCTCTCAAACCATAGTGGGCTCCTGAAGCTGGAAAAGAAAGTGCTTAAATTTATTAATTAACTAATATTAACTCATAAAAATTCCAAGGACATTCCAGTAATCTCATTGATCCCATACATCTCTTGCCCATTGAGTTTCCATTCTTCTGCTACTCTTTATCTTTCCAGACATTCTCATTATCAACAGAAGAAAATACATGTAGTTCTGGGTTGAACTGTGGAATTCTTGGTGCTCTCTGAGATTGCTTATTCAGAGCACTGATGATGTACCTACTTGGATAATGAAATATTTGTGGGGGGGAAACAGCAAATCTCAGAGAGCACAAAGGACACCACTATCTCTCTCCCCCCAAAAAATCTGTTATCAAGTTGCGTCTCTACACAGCATGTGAGTTTCTGCTAGTCTATTATTGCTTAAAGAAATCAGTCAGTACTTATTGGTCCAGGGTTGTCTGTTTTTGGAGCCCATTTATCATCTCTAAGTCTGTAATTGAAGTTATCTGTATTCTTTCTCTTGTTTGTCTTAATTTTTAGAGCCATGACTATTGCTTCTAATATATTTAACTATTCTAAACTTTGTGGTTATAGAAATATTTTATCCTTCACTTATAGACATAGAAATGATACTGTATATATGAATCAGTATTTTTTTTTATTTTTTTAATTTAATTTATATCTCACCTTTATTTTTTCTATAAACAACTCAAGGCAGCAAACATATCTAATGCTCCTTCTTCCTCCTAGTTTCCCCAACAACCCTGTGATGTGAGTTGGACTGAGGGGGAGTGACCAACCAGTGGCAAACCACTTTCAAAATCTTGTCAAGAAAATTGTAGAGACTTGTCATTAGAAGTCAACAAAATTCAAATGGATTTTAAAAAAATGATCAGGGTAGACCACAGGTCTGCAACCCGCGGCTCTGGAGCCACATGCGGCTCTTTCAGCCATCTCCTGCAGCTCCCAGTCCTCTGCCATGTGCAGTACAAAAAAAAGTGGGACTAAAAAAGTTCAACCAATCAATTCAAATATGCAGGGTAGATGCATATCTCACCTTGGCTCCAGTCTTCAGTCAAACCCTGTTCTGTGCATGCGCGCATGTACATGCATGTGCACACATTTTTTGCGGCTCCCAGATTTTCCTTTTGTGAGGGAACCGGTTCCGAGTGGCTCTTTTACTGTTTCAGGTTGCTGACCCCTGGGGTAGACCAACTCAGACACTATATGTTTTATCCATAACTCCACAAATTTCTCGTGTTATTGAATGTTGAATATGAGTAATTTCTGGCGGGCATTTCCTACCACTAACTTAAAACATGGAACACCTGTGTTACATAGTATAATATAGTTTAACAGGCATTGTAGGCCATTCCGTTTGTTTCCTTTCAGTCTGTTCAAGGTATTTTCAAATAGCATGAATCCGATTTAAACTAACTTGCTCATGTTTCACCATGAACCTAAAATTAGCTATCTGTTATCAGCGAGTACTTTTTGTTATAAATATGGAACAGCTGTTTAATATATTTGAGCAATTGCTCTGGATAAGTCTGAAGCAATCGGTTTTGGTTGATCGGTGCAGATTAATCAAGTGCAAATTAATCAAGAAGTACTTCATTTAGATTTTCTTCTAAGTCATTCAGCTCAATGTAACATTTGCTACTGTTGTTCCATATTTGTAAAGTAAATGTAATCTAGAAGAGCCAGTGGTTAAGGCACCTGGCTAGAAAGCTGGAAATGCTAAGTTCTCTGCCATCGTAGGCATGAAAGCCAGGCCTTGGATCTGTTGCTCTCTCAGCCTGAAAAACTTCAAGGATGGTTGTTATGGGGAGAATATGAAGAGGAAGGTGTGTTGGATATGTTCATCGCCTTGTGTCATTTGTAAAAATAATAAAGGAGGGTTACAAATAAATAAAATAACTATTAAAATGAGACATGACTGTTATAATTCTGTAAATATATATTTTGCTATCTGTTTACTTCTCGGTATTGTTAGATTTTAAACTAAAAAGGCCAAAGAACTTGTTCAGGATCATTTCTGGGATACTGATGCTAAAATTAAATGGGCAATAGGGGTAATATGTATAATTATTCAGCAAAAGGGTATTCCTTAGGAAATTTACATCAATAAAGACTTTTTGTTAATTGGCAAGTTAAAATGCTGATGTATTAATGCTTTACAGATAATGAGGTCTACAGGGAATGTTTAATATTGGGAGGTTCCAGGTGAACTGTCAGGACTTTGATTAACCTTTTATATACAGGAGGATCTGGACAGACTTGAACACTGGGTGCTATCTAACAAAATGAAATTCAATGGTGAAAAAAGTAAAGTTCTACATTTAGGCAAGAAAAACCAAATGTACAGGTATAGTATAGGTCAGGGCTTTTCAACTGGTGGTACAGGTACCACCTGTGGTACATTGGCACCTGGCAGGTGGTATGCGACCATCCTAGAGAAGTAGTGGGGGAGGGGAATGAGCTGAACTGGCAGCAGCACTCACAAGCCTGAGCGAGAGACGGCTGGAGCTGCAGGCCTGTCAGGGGTCAGCAGAAGCACCAGGATCAGTGCTGGGCTCCAGCTGATTGGCGCTTCGGGGCTCAGTAGAAGTGCCAAGATCAGTGCCGCTTTCCAGTTGATCTGTGCTTCTTCAGGGCTGTCAGGTCAGCAGAAGCTCCAGGATCAGCGCCGGGCTTCAGCTGATCGGCGCTTTGGGGCTCAACAGAAGCACCAGGATCAGTGCCGCTTTCCAGTTGATTGGCGCTTCTTCAGGGCTGTCAGGGCTCAGCAGAAGCTCCAGGATCAGCGCTGACCCTGGCGCTTCTGCTGAGCCCTGAATCAGTGCCTATCAGCTCGAGCCCTGCCCCTACCACTCAGAGGGCAGATTTCCATCATCCCCAGCCCTGTAGGGGTCTTCCTGCTGCACTGTTGCAGACAAAGGGTGGGGGCTCCAGTGAGGAGGAAGTGGAGGAGAGGATTTAAGCAAGCTTAGCAACCGGAGTGGGGATCCCACCCCAAAACAAACGTGCTTCGTGGGTAACCTCCCAGCACAAAAGAAGTGACCAAAACCTGCTGCATCCACCCAGCAGATGGGGAGGGGGAATAAAAACAAAACACACACACCCCGGTTACCAATCCTCAACAGAAATGCTAACAACAACAAAAAACTAGGACAGGAGGAAGAGCACAGCCGTTCGGGCAGGCAGGTATCTGGGGGGGAAGGGGGCAGCTTCACCCCCCAATACTGCCCTCTCATGAAAGCAGGATGAAAACCCCAAGGGACGAGGAAAAAAGGTTAAAACAGAAGAGTGTCTCATGATGGCTTGCTTCCCCACTACCTTCTAGCAATTTAAATATGTAAAGACCACAAAACAAAAAATTTGGCTTTCTTTCATTGTAATTCAGAAGGTAAGAACAAGAGGATTGGGGGGGGGTTGTTTCAAATGAAGGGAAAGAAGAAATTTGGGTCCATGGGGGGTGCAGCAAGTGAACAGTGATGGTGCATGTTCAGGGGGGCAATCTTGTTAAAAGAGTAAAACAAGGCCAAAAAAATCCCCCACTCCACCCCCAAGAGCTGGATGCGGATGTGATCTTTTTTTTTTCCTTGTTCAGAAGAGACACTCTTCTGTTTTAACCTTTTTTCCTGGTTGTTTTTCGGAGTTTTCATCTTGCTTTTGTGAGAGGGCACCTTTTGGGGAGGTTGAAGCTGTCCCTTTTTCCCCCCTCAAGCCACCAGCCGAGCAAGACACCGCCTGCCTGCACTCTTCCCCCTGTCCGAGGTTTTCGTTGTCATGAGCATTTCTGTTGAGAATTGGCTGGGGGGTCGGCTGTTTGGTTTTTATTTCCACCCCCCACCCCATTTGCTGGGTGATTGCAGCAGGTTTTGGTTACTTGTGTCGTGCTGGGTGGTTACCTACGAAGCACGTTTTTTGTGGGGCGATCCCCTCTCCGGTTGCTAAACTTACTTAAACCCTCTTCTTCCTCCTTCTCATTGGAGCCTCCCTTTGTCTGCAACAGTGGGGCAGGAAGACCCCTGCTGGGCCAGGGATGATGGGGATCTGTCCTCTGCAGAGTAGGAGCAGTATTACTATGCTCACTGTCAATCAGGTTTGATTTCCTTTCTTTGCCCCCCCTCCCCCTGCCTACCCTGCTTGTAGCTTCCTCTGAGCCCCTTATTTTTGGGAGTTAGCATTGCCGGCATCTCTTTGTCCTGAGCCCCTTGTGCTGGGTAACTGTTGCCATCCAAGAGTTGTTTTAAAGTTAGGAATCTTTGGGGGATAGCCAACTAGCACCCCAACATGCCCCCATGCTCCCACTTCAAGTGCAGAAGCCGCACCCCCCTCCAAAGCCCCTGCAGTCACCTATCAGCTTCTTTGAGTCAACCAGGAGGAGAGAAGGGGATGGAACAGTGCAAAGATTAATATCAGAGAAACAGGCACAGGTTTCCCATTAAAAGTGTGGTAAGTGAGTGTACAGATAGTCTTCAACCTACAACCACAATTGAGTCCAAAATTTATGTTGCTAAGTGAGAAATTTGTTAAATGAGTTTTCTCCCATTTTACGACTTTTCTTGCCACATTTGTTAAGTGAATCACTGCAGTTGTTAAATTAGTAACACGGGTGTGAATCTGGGTTCCCCCATGGACTTCGCTTGTCAGAAGATCGCACTAAGGGATCACGTGACCCTGGGACACTGACCATCATAAATATGAATCAGTTGCCAAGCAACTTCAAACAATCACTAAGCGAACTGTTGTAAGTCAAGGACTACCTGTACTTTATCACTTTTTACCTTCTTTTTTTTTTTGGTCATCAAGTTTTTGACACCTTGCTAGGCGATTGGTGGTAGTCAGATATTGCCATATCCAAAAAGTGGTACAATGGGTGGAAAGATTGAAAAGCCCTAGTATTTTATTTTATTTATTTATTTTATTTTATTAATATTTCTATACCGCCCTTCTCCCGAAGGACTCAGGGCGGTGCACAGGGCAAGAATAAAATACAAAGTTACAAATATTAAAAGAAGATTAAATAGTTGCCCATTAAAACAATTAATACACTACATTTATAAAAACCCCAAAAATACAACAATAAAAATACAAAAATAAAAACCCCACCAATCCCCCATCAGGCCAGGCCGGCTTGTTCAAACAAAAACGTCTTCAGATCGCGGCGAAAGGAGCAAAGATCGGGCGCCATCCGGAGCTCTACCGGTAACTGATTCCATAGTTCCAGAGCGCCCACAGAGAAGGATCTCCCCCTGGGGGCCACCAATCGACATTCTCTGATCGGTGGCACCCTGAGGAGACCCTCAGGGTATAGATGGTACCTTGCTCAATAGTAGTAACTGTGAGAGGGATCTCGGAGTCCTAGTGGACAATCACTTAAATATGAGCCAGCAGTGTGCTGCAGCTGCCAAAAAAGCCAACACAGTGCTAGGCTGCATTAAGAGAGGGATAGAATCAAGATCACGTGAAGTATTAATACCACTTTACAATGCCTTGGTAAGGCCACACCTGGAATACTGCATCCAGGTTTGGTCACCACGATGTAAAAAAGATGTTGAGACTCTAGAAAGAGTACAGAGAAGAGTAACAAAGATGATTGGGGGACTGGAGGCTAAAACATATAAGGAACGGTTGCTGGAACTGGGTATGTCTAGTTTAATGAAGAGAAGGATGAGGGGTGACATGATAGCAGATTTCCAATATCTCAGGGGCTGCCACAAAGAAGAGGGAGTCAAGCTATTCTCCAAAGCACCTGAGAGCAGGACAAGAAGCAATGGATGGAAACTAACCAAAGAAAGAAGCAACGTAGAACTAAGGAGAAATTTCCTGACAGTTAGAACAAGTAATCAGTGGAACAACATGGCTCCTGAAGCGGTGAATGCTCCAACGCTAGAAGTTTTTAAGAAGAGACTGGACAGCCATTTGTCTGAAATGGTATAGGGTTTCCTGCCTGAGCAGGGGATTGGACTAGATGACCTCCAAGGTCCCTTCCAACTTTATTATTATTACCTATGTAAACTTTCATTATATTTTTTCTGGATTTCTGGCCTATGGGGCCCAGTCTCAGTAAACATATGAGATTATATCCAGATTTTGTAATAATTGAATATACCCATTTATATCTATTGTAAATGGGCAACTATCATGAAGTTTATTTTTGAGGAAATCAATCCATTATGACATTGTGTGTGAAGCATGTTTTGTGTGAACCTAGTCAACTACTATATCTAATTTCTACCAGTTAATTTCCATGAGTCATACAACATTGGTCAATAACAGTTATAAATTATAATTTTGTGAATAGGATTCAATGTGCATTTTTCTTAAAATTATTTGAGAATTAATTTGGCATCTATTTTTTCTGCAGTTGTATTTCTTCCTGTTTTCTAGAAAGGCAATCTCTGACATAAAAATAATCAGTGAGCCATCTCCTTCATTCTTTGGTTGAGCTGTACAGAGACAGAATATTGTTTTATTAAAGCTTTTGTTAACTCAGAAATTCTACCAAATATTTATTATAGAGTTATAAAGATGGAAAATTTCCCCCAAGTAATTTGGGGTGCTGTTTCAACAACTCATAGTTGTCCCTTGAAGTGTCTGCAATCTCTTTCAATTTAGGACATTTTCATGACAAAACTGAATCCAATAGATCTCAGTCACTGCTTTATGTGCCTTTGCTCTTATAGCAAAATTCTCTGCTTCATCCATGGCTGTTAAAGGCATGATATCATTTTTTGGCTTTCTGCTTTTATTTTATTGCACTTAAAGCTAAACAAGTGTTGAGTTGGTAGACCTCTTGGCAAGAATACTATAACATAAAGCTGTCATAGCTAGCATTTCAAGTACAGCAAGTTCCTTTTGGGAGAACGGCAGAGAAGATGCACATGAATATCATCCAACTATGACTGAATTCACAAGTCAGATGGTGATTTGGTTTGTTTGGTTTAGCACATCATATTGTGCAGAACTATCTATTATGAACCGTGATTATATCCTAGCATGCCCCAGTAGTAATGCTTTATTTCATGAAGCAAGGCATAGCATAATATGAAATCAAATGAACCCAACCAGTGCAGAACAAGCACCAATATGAAATAACTGTAGTTATATTTGGATGCATCAAATGCTTTTGAAATGGGATGGGGAAGATGTTGAGCATTTTCTGGAGAAGATCTTCTGGAACAATATACCCTTCGAAGTATGTATGCCTTCCAGTTTTGTGGCCTTTTGGAAACTGAAAACTTGGTTCTTTTGGCCTTTGGAGATTAACATATCATGATATCACTCCTTGATTTGCTAATGTTGCTGTCACCTTCCCATGGATGAGCTTTTCAAGTGACTCTGAGGCATTGTTTATCTTAAAAGTCCTTTATTAGCCCTATACATCAACAAAAGCTTGCTAGAGGAAGCTGGAATCTGAATCCCCTCCCCTTTGCACAATATATTAAACATAATTCTCCACCTTTCTATTTCCGTCATGAATCACATTCTCCAATTAATTTGAAGAATCAGTTTCTCTTCTGTTAGACAACCCGCCAAGTTCTTATCTTCTCTTATTTCAGACAGCCTTGAGGTACAGTCTTCCTCCTTCCTCCTCCCAGCAATAACCCCAGCTCTTAAAATAATACACAAGTTTAACATATGAAATAGCCACTTCTTCATCTCTTGTCAAGCAAGAATATTCAATGTTAGCAGCATTGACAGTTGCATTTTAATCCTATATTAATTTTGCAGTTGTATCTTTTCTTAATTTCTATAAACCACCTAGATAAATGAATGTACCCATTGCTATAGTACTATTTCCAAGCTTCTCTTTTTCTAGTTTTTTAACCTCCACTGTTTCATTAAATTCATTTATTTCTATTGTTTTACTTTGAATTATGATAGATTATTTATGATGCATTTATAGTAATTCTCATTATTATTTCATTGATCTTTACAAATGCAAAAGTTAGGGCAGTATTTATTATGCTGATAACATATAATAAAATCCACTAACAAACTTTTGTTAGAAGTGACATTTCTATAGGAGATGTTTGGAGGAAAGACTATATGTCTTGAGGTTGACAAAAGTTCCTATTTCCCAATATTTTCAGATTTTCTTTTCTAAAGATATTGAACACTGCTGCCAGAGAGAGAAAATACTTCTATAAGGACCAAAGTTGCTTTTTTCAAAAGACAGCTGGACTTTTTTTGGATTTTTCCTTGAAAATATTTTGCTCCTCATCCAAGATGTTCTTCAGTTCCCTTGTTCAGATGAGAACTGAAAAAGCTTCTTGAATGAGAAGCAAAACGTTTTCAAGGAAAAAAAAACTTTAAAAGTCCAGTTGTCTTTTGAAAAAAGCTCTTTGGAACAAACATAACCTGGATGATTGAGAATCTCCTTAGAACTCTTATAACTTTGATTAATATCTCTTAATGTTATTTTGGCAACCCCTTAATATTTATGGTTTATTCCTCTCCTTCAACTGTAGTTATGATGTATATTGAACAAGATGCTGTTGGGTTCTTACTATTTAAATATATATTTTTTCTGATTTTTGAAGATTCTTCATGTTTCTTTTTCAAAAGAAAAATCCCTCACCTTTTTTTTGTTTCAGCATCCAAATTATTTGAAAAACTAGGTAGTCTGCCTTTTTAAAAAGCCCTCTCCACACCCCCATTTGAAAAATACCTGTAGCTTAAATTGTAAGAACACCATGGTAATCAACTGCAGTAAGTTTTGTTGCCTCTGTTATGTCAAAGTGTTGCCTCTAACAAAAGAAGCTAATGGCAGCATTCAGATGGACTCTTCTCATGCAACTGCTGACAATTTAATGAATCTATTATTATTATTATCAGAGTTATTCAAGAAGAGGCAATGGTGCTAGCATTTCTCATAATCAGTCCTTGAGCCAGATATAATTTGCAATTTGTACCATTGTATTTTGAAACAATAATGCATTTAAATGTATAGTGCATGAAATTAGAAACAGTGTGGTTCAAAGATACATTGGAGAAAAGCCACTGCCTGAATGTCCTCTCTCAGATGATCTTAAGTGGGCACTGCTAATTTAAATAGGTCATAATACAATTTTATTAGCACCTAATTTAATTCAGAGTTGTTACCATCAAGTCTATTTGATTTCATAGACTAGATAGTAGAAATTGACTGAGTTTCTGCATATGGTGGGTCTTTTTTTTACATACACAGCCCTTTTGTGATCTTTGTACGGCTTAAGTATGACATTAACCGTTGATGCTAATGTCCATTTGTTTTCTAAAGCTAGTTTCAAGGCATGGTGTAGCAAGATGGTGGGTTTGTTGTCACTGTGAGTTGTCAGGGGGAGGCACAAAGGGAGGCTCAGCCAATATCAATGTATACAAGTTGCACTTTGACAATAAAGGTTCATTCGTCAAAGCACTCTATTTTTTTAACTTTCTTACTCCAAAATCCTGATAAGTTTTTTTGCATTTTTTAAAATAATAATAATAATAATAATAATAATAATAATAATAATAATAATAATAATAATAATAATAATAATAATAATAAGAAGAAGAAGAAGAAGAAGAAGAAGAAGAAGAAGAAGAAGAAGAAGAAGAAGAAGAAGAAGTTGGAAGGGACCTTGGAGGTCATCTAGTCCAACCCCCTGCTCAGGCAGGAAACCCTATACCATTTCAGACAAATGGCTGTCCAGTCTCTTCTTAAAAACTTCCAGTGTTGGAGCATTCACCACTTCTGGAGGCAGGTTGTTCCACTGGTTAATTGTTCTAACTGTCAGGAAGTTTCTCCTTAGTTCTAGGTTGCTTCTCTCCTTGACTAGTTTCCATCCGTTGCTTCTTGTCCTGCCTTCAGGGGCTTTGGATAATAGCTTGACTCCCTCTTCTTTGTGGTAGCCCCTGAGATATTGGAACACTGCTATCATGTCACCCCTCACCCTTCTCTTCATTAAACTACACATACCCAATTCCAGCAACCGTTCCCTATATATTTTAGCCTTCAGTCCCCCAATCATCTTTGTTGCTCTTCTCTGTACTCTTTCTAGAGTCTCGACATCTTTTTTACATCGTGGTGACCAAACCTGGATGCAGTATTCCAGGTGTGGCCTTACCAAGGCATTGTAAAGTGGTATTAGTACTTTACGTAATCTTGATTCTATCCCTCTGTTAATGCAGCCTAGCACTGTGTTGGTTTTTTTGACAGCTGCAGCAGACTGCTGGCTCATATTTAAGTGATTGTCCATATTTAAGTGATTGTCTTTGTAAATGGTTCTTTCCTTTTAATTTAATCTTTCCCAGATTCAAGGTACACTCCCACAGGTGGCATTGGGTACACTGTGGCTCTGAAGATCTCTTTTCATTTTAAACTTGCTCCATTTTAGCATCAATCAGATGTCCTTTCTACAGGTTTCATGCAAAGCTATTAGCATGTTATCTTCTCCTGTGGCTCCCTGCCCTCTATTCATAGATTGCCTACAAGATCTCCAGAGCTGCTTCCTTTCTGCCACCAGCATCAGGAGCACCACCACCACTGGGGTTCATATGGGCAATCTTGTGGCTTCTTATCCATATAAGCTCCATTAGTTTGGGCATATCATCCAGATGTCAGATTTTGTTTTTGTCTCTGTTGTTTTGTGGAGGCATACTCGTCTGCCATATTTCTGCCCAGAATTTGACAAGATATGCAGTAAAGCACATTTGAATATTGCTAGCTAAATGCTGCATGAATTTTTTTGCTAGTGGCTTAATAGCTGTCTTATATCCTTCACTTTCAGTCTTTGTGGAGTTTTTAAGTATTTACTTAGCTAACAAACCATCAAAAACTTGATTAGGTAATACTGATTGGGAAAGAGAATATTTCTGAGAAGTATTTCATAACAGAGAAGTAAGGATGTGTTGCCCATTATGACTGCATTATCTATTACAATGAGTTTAAATTATTTAGATCACCAAACTTTGATCCCTCCCAACCCCCTCCCCACCCTGCCTCCTGGGATAAACAGACCATAACTAAGATTCTTTCAGAATTCAAACCAAGATAGATAATCTGATCCTACCAAGACTACTAAATGTGCTTGTATATTGCATTCAGTATTTCTTATTTAGCTATTCCTAACCAATCCCAAAAATGTGTTTGATTTTGTAAGATTTTCATTAAACTTCAGTGCTCTTTTTCTGTGGTTGCTCTCATCACTGCTGATTACCAAGACTCTTATCTCTTAATAGAAGCTTTTCTCTTCCTAATCTTGCATCTTTGATTGAGTCATTGAAGCAGCAACCCTCTGTTTAACCCATTACAGTTTGCTCCTCTTTTGTATTTTATGTAAACTTCACTGACATCAAAATGCAAGCCTGATGGCATGAATTTGTGTGGTTGCTAAGGCATAGAGATCTGTAAGTTAAACAATAACTTTTAAGAAAACAAGTCTATTCCAAAGTTCAATTATATAGCCATAAAGCTTATGGCTATTGTCATATATGCATCTATTCACTTTTAAAATATGCTTCAGGCTTGTTTATATAGATAGATATAGTTATAGATATTTCAAAATACATATCAGTTA
Organism: Vipera berus; assembly: GCF_964194415.1. Taxonomy (NCBI): domain Eukaryota; kingdom Metazoa; phylum Chordata; class Lepidosauria; order Squamata; family Viperidae; genus Vipera; species Vipera berus. Next base: position 115,721,092 of record NC_138205.1, on the reverse strand, counting down.
CTCTATAGCGTTCCTTTGCAGGCATACATGAAGTAAAAAAAAGTTAAAATGTATATAAAATATGAGGACAGCATAAACTGAAGTAATCAACTGTCAGCCACCACATAGCATATATGAAGACAACAAGGATAAAGTTGTTTAATTAATCACATTGCAGCAGTGTGATTAATATCAAAAGTTAAAATAAAGGAGACTAAAAATGCAATTTCTTGGCAGTAAAAGAGACAATACAGTAGAAGCAAGGCATTAGTGTATAGCAGTGGTCTGCAACTTTTCTGGCACCAGGGACCAGTTTTGTAGAAGATAATTTTTCATGGGGGGGAGGGGGGATGTTTTCACATGCAACCTAGATCCTGCACAAGTGCAGATATAAAGCTTTGCTTGCTTAACTGCAGCTTGTGTGACCTGGTTCTTAACAGACTGCAAAACGATATCGGTCCGCGGCCCGGGTGTTGGGGACCCCTGCTGTATAGTGGCTATTGCAAAGTTAGGGGCTATCACTCAGAAGAATTTCCCTTGAATAGCCACCTGCCCATTTTAGCCTCTAGGCAGAGTAAATCAGTGTATCCAAAGAAGAAAAAATTACAGATACATGGAAAATTGTGAATTTTGTGAATTGTGAATTCTTGATCACATCCTTCCAGAGATATACCTTCCTTCAATTCGGATACCACAAAAGGGATATATAATCTGATGTTAAGCAGCAGTTGCCCAAAGCCCATGCTCTGAAGGTCTGCTGACCCAGGGGATAGAGGAGAACCTAGGAGGAAAGATTGCAACACCAGAATAAGATACTGGGGCCACATTCCCTAAGAGCAGCCCATACCCTGTCTCCTCCCATATTTCTCCCTATCCATCCCTACCAAGATGTTTTGACCACTTAACCCACAAAAAATCCCTTTCTCCTCCAACCCATCCTGAGTGACTACAAGTTGGAGGAATCTCACTCCATCATTCCCAATACCCAACACATCCCTGGGACTTGGGTTGCTTCAGTTCATACACCTAATTCCACTGGTATCTCAGATGAAAGTCTTGAGCCCAACTAACATTACATCTCAACCAAGTAGCTCCCAATCAGATCTCTTGTTGGCCTGGCAGGACTACCCCATTTCATCTTCAGAAACAAGGGTTATTCAATTGCTACCTCCCTGTCACAGCTCTCAACTGGACAAAGGTCAAACTGATCCTTAATAGGGAAGGATCATCTACCAAACAAACTGAAAATCAGGCCATCCACTCTTAACATCCAAAGATTAAAAAAGCACATGGGCATTGATAAATCAAGCCACAAAAATGACTGCAATGTGGTCTCCCAGAGCTCATATAGAAGGTGTAGGCAAAATGTCCACTCAAAATGTGCAGGGGTAAACACAGCAGCCTTAAGTATAAGTTTGATACAGCACATTGTTACCTACCTATTCCTGCCTCTGTCATTGCTAAGTGTTCTGATATAAAGTTAACCATAGGAAGGTAATCCAGAAATCTTGTTTTGTGTCTTGGAACAGACAACTTGGATCCAGGCTTACTTATATCCTCTCCTGCTGTCTTCTCAAGTGTTTTGTATTCTCTTAATGTTTGGGTGAGTCCTAGTGTGTTCTTAAGCACTCTAGGATTTAGACAGCCCCCTGGTTCTTAGTTGTCAACTAGGAGGAAAACTCAAGCTTAGTAGGTCTTAACTTGCCTGCCAAACACTGAGAAAAAGGACACACACAAAGGACACATACAACCCACTAACAGAATCTCTCCCTTGCCTGGATTCAGCTTCAGTTTTTGGCCCCAGTCCAGGCAATTACTGGCAGGATCAGATGGAAAAAGAAAAGGCTTAGATTAAAGTTCAAAGCAGATAACATTCAATATAGACATCTTTTAAATTGTTCATTTAAAAATCTAATGGAAAAATGTGTCACATATGTAACCTTTTTGTCTGCATCTATTTAAATCCTGTACCAAAAGGCCAGCCCCTATCCAAATGATGCATGGCGTTCGGTAGACCTCTAGAGGATAAAGGTTTCAATAGTTTTGGTGTAATTGCCAATAATGTCTTCTCCATAAACACTTTATGATCATTGTTAGCTATTTTAACAGGGCATTCTTGTTTCCTTCTACGGGTTATGCAGACGTCCCCACCATGCTGTCTGCCAAATGTTTTGGAATGTATTCCAGTCATCCCTTATTATTGGCTGTGCTAGCTGAAGACAATGAGAGTTGCAGTCCAAAACATATGGACATGGAAAAGCTCACCTAATTAATATGTGGAATGCATAGCTTTCTTGAATTATTGACAGTCATGTGGAAGTTCTGTCTGCCAGATTAGACAATTGCCAGATTTTATGTAGGACATCAATCATGGTATTTGGCATTATATTTTTTGAGTTTTATTTAAACATACCCTATTTAACTATTATGTCCTTTCTGGAATATCAATTAGGAAAAGCATGGTCACAACTAGAAAAGATAGATCAGAGATAGGAATCCTCCAGATGTCGATGTTGTTCAACTCTGACCAGCAATACAAAGGATGGCCAATTGGAAGAGATACTGGAAATTTAGCAATATATGGAGTGCCCCAAAATGCCTACCATTATAGAAAATGAGGGAAAATATTATCCAAATGGCTTCAAGCAAATTAAAATAATCTCTTAGAACAAACTAAAATAATTATAAATTATGAATAAAAGTACGTGCCCCTTCATGTATTGAATTATACCCTCCGTTTTCTCCAACATGACCACTAGTTGGTTAAGAACGATATTTCTAGTCCATTAAATGATAAGGTTTCCAGGTTTGACTTAATTTTTGGGAATCATGTAGCATATAAATTTAATATGTGATAAAGCTGATATAACTAAATATTTGGTTGGTCTGGGCTTTTTGTTGCTATTTTTCATTTTCAGATGAAAAATAGTTTCTTCTGACATAGTTCTCAGGATAATTGCTTTCTTATTATATGACACATCTGGTACACAAACACATGCATTTACAAGTGAATATAAACCTGTGTTCCCCTCCTGTCATTTTTGTGAGGAAAATGTATACTGCAGTTTTTTAGGTCTTGAACCCCTACCAAGTAACCATAGCAACCGACACCCAATTTGAGACAAAACCCTAGCAAGTCCATTGTTTGGGGAGACACATTTGTAGAAGATGGTGACTAGAAGCAAGCAAAGAAGAAATAAATTAACAAAAATCAAGGAGAAAAGAATGAAGGGGAAGACGTTTTATTATGCTATCGTGTAATCTAGGAAATATTTTGAATTATAATATTTAGTATGTACCAGACACCCCTGTGTAGAAGATCCATTGAACACATTGTTAATAAATTTATATCTAATCTCCACCATGCTCAAAACAGCTGGACATAAAATACTATGGTTAAAACTGAAATGTCATTCATTAAACACTAATCAGATAAAAGCACAGTGTAACAGATAAATAACTACTCACCTGATTTAAATCTAATTTTGTATCAAATCAAGCTTAAATGCCAAAAAGTAAAATGTTGCCAGAAGACTCTTGGTTTCCTACAATTATTAGATTGGCCTGCAGAAATCTAGAAGCCTCCTGAATTCCAGTGGCAACCATGTTCAAGAACATTCCTTATTCTGAGGAAGTATTCTTTTATTGATTTGTTCTTCCCCTTCCCAAACCATCTTTTTAAGCCAGGAAAAGCAAGATCATATTTTTTCCAAAGATTTTGTCATCAATCATGGATAATAGAAATTAAACTGTGTTGAAAGCTAATGTTAGGTTAATGAGTTCTTTAGACTTTAGAAGATGTTTTACACACTTTAGAAACAGAATAACAAAACAACAGAGTTGTAAGAGACCTTGGAGGTTATCAAGTTCTGCTTGAACAGGTGACGCTATATCATTTCAGACAAATGGTTGTTCAATCTCTTCTTAAAAACCTCCAGTGTTGGAACACCAATTCTGAAGGTAGGGCATCTATTAGTTGATTATTATCATTATTAGGAAATTAGTTTTAGATTGTTTCTCTCCTTGATTAGATTCCATTTATGATTTCTTGACTTTCCTTCATGTGCTTTGGAAAATAGTTTGACCTCCTTATCTTTGTGGCAGCCCCTCAAATATTAAGGAACATTGCTATCATGTCTCCTTCTAGTCCTTAGACTAGATGTATCTAACACCTGCAACCATTCCTCACATGTTTTAGCCTCTAGCCACCTTATCATATTTGTTGCTTTTCTCTGCACTCTTTCCAGAGTCTCAACATGTTTTTTATATTGTGACCTAAACTGGATGCAGTATTCCAAGTGTGGTCTTGCTAAGCTTTGTAAAGTGGTAGCAAATAAAGCAAATAAATAAAATAAAAATAATTAACATGGCAACAATATAATGACTATAAATGGTTCAACCTTTGTACATCGCTGATGGTTGGATGGCCTCCTCTGGTGCAAAGGAAGACCTACTTGGCAATTTAAAGCCCTTGGTATGGAAACCCAACTGGCAAAAAAAGAAACATAGAGTTAGATTTTAAAAATGAATTCCTAGAGAACTATTATGTCAAGGTAAAAATCACCTTTGTAGAGGGCGACGGACCGTGCTTCAGAGAATGCATGATATGCTTGCAGGAAGGCAAGAAAAACACGACGCATAATCTTACTAAATACCTTTTACTTAATATATAATATAAAAACTAAATATATATTATACAGAGCTAGCTCACTACATCCTAACGTAATAGTCAGTAACAGCAAAGAAGAAAAAAACAATACAGATAACAACCCAGAACTTTCTCTAGACATGCGCACTAAACAGACTGAAACCATAACATAGCTAGTCATATGGGATTCACTATGGTTACCAGATAAGTTATCACAACAGGTGCAGAGAGCAGGGGAAATGTACAGTTAGAAATGAACTTTTCTGACGAACATAAAAAAAAACGTGCAGTGACATTCCCCTTCTTTCGTCAGCAAAGTGAAGACTCAAGTAAGGCACATCTTCTCACGCAGATACTCATGCTGGGCTGTAGGAAGTGGTTTGTTCAGCATGTCAGCAATTTGATCACGTGTAGGCACATACTGTAACGTCACAAAACCTTGTTTAACCAGTTGCCTTATGTTTTGATATCGGATGTCAATGTGTCTGGACCTTGAACCTGTAAAACGTGTTTCAGAAATATAAACCACAGATTCATTATCTTCCATCACTGTGATTGGTCGAATCGGATGTGTCCAGATATCTGTGACCAAAGCATCAAACCAGGTTAAAGAATTGCATGCATCAGACACACAAGCATACTCAGCTTCTGTAGAGGAACAAGAAACAAAATTCTGTTTACGCACATGCCAGTAAACAGGACATCCATTTAAAAACATCATGTAACCTGATGTACTTTTCCGTGACTTCTTATCACTCGCCCAATCTGAATCTGCAAAACAACATAACTCTGCATAGTCAGTATGTGTGGGTTCCAACAACAACTTCATGTCTTTGGTGTGTTTTAGATACCTCAATAACTTTTTAACACATGTCCAATGAAACTGTTTTGCCTTGCCTACGTGTCGTGATAAAAGATTAACACTAAGTGCAATGTCGGGTCTAGTCCAACTACTAATATACAGCAGCGACCCAATGACTGAGCGATATAGTGTTTGATCTTCGAACTCAGGACTTGGTTCATGTGCCAAAATGTGAAAGTCAGTTTGCATGGGTATACTCACAGGCTTAGCGTCCTCCATGTTACAGTGATGTAACAGTTGTTCAATCTTCTCTTCTTGTGTGAGACTAAACCCCTTCTGAGTTTTGGCAATTTGAACACCTAAATAAGTGTTAATACATCCTAAACACTTCAATGTGAAAAACTTTTGTAAAGCTTTAGCAAAAACCTCACTCATCTGCTTATTTGGACCAATATAAACAATATCATCGACATAAACAAGAATTATCTCATACCTATTACCGGATCTTTTGGTAAACACGCATTCATCTGTTTCGGACTTAATAAAGCCCATTGAATTTAGTTTGTCAGAAAGACATAAGTACCACATTAAACCAGACTGTTTCAGACCATAAAGACTTTTGTGTAGAAACCAGGTATCCCCTTTTTGCTGTCTGAAACCTGGAGGACCTTTGACGTAGATGTCCTCATCAAGATCAGCGTGTAGATAAGCCGTTTCAACGTCGAACTGGAAAACTTCCAGGCCAAGGATAGTTGCAGTGGCTAAAGCAATTTTCACACTTTCAGTCCGCACTGTGGGTGAGTATGTATTTGTATAGTCCTCAGGATAACGTTGAGCGAAACCCTGGGCTACGAGTCTGGCCTTGTACAACGACTCACCATTCGGCTTCTTTTTGATCCTGTAGACCCATCGAGTACCAATAACTGTCTTGTTTGCTGGAGGGCTTGCAGGCGTAAACACTTGAAGTTTTTTTAAACTGTCCATTTCAGCCTGCATTGCCTCAAACCATTTATCTTGTTCTGATTCAGGAAGATGTTTGATCTGTGTGAACTTCTCAGGTGGAAGTGTAACATTACAAATCAAAGGTACAGGTGTTTTTGTTACTTGCCACGAATACCGTTTTGGAGGGATTTCCTTTGTGGTCCTCTTGGAACGTCTCGGGCCAACCGTCCATTCTTCTTCCGTGTCGTCCTCGTCTTCATCATCGTCGCCAGCAGCAACATCAGCGGCTTGCGAAGACGGAACAGTAGGTTGAGAAGAACTTGTGGAAGGAACATTCTCCTGTGAATCTTGATCATCAGGTTGTGTGGCATCAGCAACATCATCTCTAGGAAAATAAACTCCAGGATCATTAGAATGAATCCTGGACCAGTCAGCATCTTCCTCAAAAGTAGCAGATTGTGAAACCACAATAACATGATGAGAGTCAATGTATTTGCTCCATTTTGAATTATCATCAATGCCCATAAATCTCATCCTCTTTGCTGCAGGACCCCCTTTCTTTCTTTGGGCTAAAGGAATATTCACCATAGCATATGAACCAAAAATATGGAGATGTGAGAGATCAGGCTTGTGTCCATACAACATGAAATAAGGAGTCTGATTTATCACACTACTCCAAGTACGGTTGATGATATGGTTAGCATATTTGATAGCTTCACCCCAGTATGGAAGACTGAGGTTAGCATCTTCAAGGAGGCAACGCATCATGGTTTGCAAAACCCCATTTCTGCGTTCTGCCACCCCATTTTCAGCTGGAGTATAAGGAGCAGATGTCTGATGTACTATCCCATTCTCACGCATCCAGTCCTGGAAACGCTGAGACATGAATTCAGCACCACGATCACTCTGGATTCTGGCAATGTTGACCTCGAATTGGGTATAGACAAGACTAGCAAAGTCTTTAAAGATCTGAAAGGTCTCAGATTTTTCTTTCATAGGATATACATATCCATATCTAGAATAATTATCAACGATTGTCAAGAAATATCTTTTACCACCAAGTGTTGGTGCAAAAGGACCAACTATGTCAGTGTGTACCAAATCAAAAATGCGTGTTGACAGGCGTGTAGCGCGTTTTGGAATTGCTGCTGCCTTGGATTTGGCTTTCTTGCAGACAGCACAGTCCAAGAACACCTTACACCCCTTTAGATCCAAACCTCTTGCGAACTCTGGCATCTTCTTCAGAACACGGAAACTGGCATGACCCAATCTTCTGTGCCACTTATGGATACACCTGGAATGCAAAGGTTTACCTGTTAGTGAATTCTCAACATTAGCATTTTTGTTAGGAACCCCAGGCTTGCTGTGAGCAACCTGTGTCTTTTTTGTATTTTTATCATTATTAGGAACCTTTGGAGTAGCAACAGGATCTCTCTCTGGGACGTCTCTCTCTGGGCCTGTGCTTTTTGGAACGTGTATACTTGCCTGTTCTTGCTGCTTAGGCTTTGGTTTTAAGTAATAAACACCACCAATCAACATGGTTTCAGCAACAATATCTCCGTCTTTGACTATATAACTTGCTTTTTCAAGATGGTGGACCTGAAAATGAGAAAACCTAGACAAATGACTCTGACTAAGCAAATTACTACTGGCAGACGGAACATAGTAAACATTTGGAATGAGAGCATCAAGCTCTTCAATGTAGACAATTCCTTTTCCCATGACCTGAACAGGATGATTGGAAAAAGAGTAAAGTTCACGAAGTTCAGGTTCAGGCTCGTGCATCTCAGTGTAAAGCTCTTTTCTGTAGGTAACATGTAATGCTGCTCCGCTGTCCAAAGTCCAAAGAAGTCGTCTGTCATACTCTGGTTGAGGCTGTGGATCGTTGGTTACAACCAATGTGACAAGTGGAGCTTGTGGATCACGCCTGGAACCACGACCACGACTTTGTCGTCCGCCTCTACCTCTGCCTCCTCTGGAATCTGTTCCTCTGGGCTGGTACGTGACGGGCGCTGGAACTCGTTGGGGACAATCCCGGGTGGCATGTCCCACACGATTGCAGATGTAGCATCTTGGCATTCTTGGAACGTAAGTCCTTCCACGGAAGGCACGCCTCGCTGAAGCTCTTGATGCAGGTGGTTCCCTTAAATGTGGTGCAGCTTGCATAAGTGCCTCTTCTTCGGCTAAAATTCTGCATACATGATCCACTGTGCGTTGAGCAATAGGCACTTGATTAATCTTGGAAATAGCATCTTTCCACTCATGATTCAAAGAATTGATGATAATGCTGATCATTTGAAAATCATCAATAGGATAGCCTTTTTCACCCAGTTCTTTTCTAATACCTTTCATTTTAGTCAAATGTGCTCCAATATGTTCACCAGATTTTAATCTGGAACCATGGAACTCAGACAAAAGTAAACATGTAGACTCAATTGATGTAGGCCGATAACATGTCTCTAACTGAGTCCAAATTTGTTGGGCAGTTGCATCTTGTGAAAACGTGAGCTGCAATTCAATGTCCATTGACATCAATAATGTTGTGCATGCTCTATTATCCAAGTCCCATATGTCAGGGGTCCATGGCTGGGCAGGAGGATTAAACACCATCATGTGAGTACCTTCTCTGCGTAGCAAAAGTCCAACCTCACTGACCCATGCCCTGTAATTCTGCCCTGACTTCTTTAATTTTGAATCACCAGCCAGTGGTACAATGGAAGGTGTTTGATGAGGAATATACAATTGAGGTACTGGCTGTGCAGGTTGTGCAATCCGACCATAACCTGCAGGGGGCACCAGTGGCATCTGTGCCTGGACATGCGGCAGTTGCATTGAAGCTGCCGGTAGTCTTGGTGCTGGCTGTGCCTGTCTTTGAGCTGCTATTCCACCCTGGCCAGCAGGAGGCGCTGGCGCTGGGGCTGGTGCAGTAGCATAACCTGCAGATGACACTGGCCTTCGCATATAAGAACCCGGTGGCAATTGCATGTGGGTTAAATATGGCTGTGTTCTGCCAGGTAGAGGGGCTTGCATAGAAGCAATATTAACAGGAGAAGCAATAGTAACAGGAATCCTAGCACCATCAGGGACTGGAGCCTCAGATAATGGCAGAAATCTTGTATCTCTGAGCAAAGACTCCTCCATAGACAATTGCGAGAGTGAGAGCTCCAATTCATGTCTTAATGCAGCTTCACCAGTAGATGGTGCTATAACATTTGCTTCAGGCATCACTGTGGCTCTGTATGTCCTTTGGGACAGCCCATGATCATGTGACATAGGAGCCTCCGGTTCCCATTCGTCTTGCATGACACTCAATGATGGGCGTGACTTTGGCTTTGGGGAAGAAGGAGGCAATATGGCTTCTCCTTGTGGGTGTGGCAATATGGCCGGTTCATGCTCATAATTCCTCTCATATTGCTGAACCATTGACACATATTCCTTTGCCTGCTGCAAACGCCTTTCAAAAACCCCAATTTGTTCACAGTAGCCTTGCATAGCCCTATCTCGCATAGTTTGCTTGGGGCTTGAAGGAGCAGAAGAAATTTTCTTTGGCTGAACTTTAGGTTTCGCTCCAAGCCTTTGAAATTCATCTTGAGCCCCTGGAGTGTGAACATTTCCAAAAACAGCTGCCAGGGAGCTTGGAAAAGTAGAAAAAGGAGTGACTGACCTTGCATCGTCGACAGGAGCAGGTGCGTCTTCTCCAAGGCGTGTGGCCGAAGCTATCGGAGTTCTTAAAGTTGAAGGGAGCTGGCCCACAGAAAGACTCCTTTTTAGCCGTGGCTTCCTTCCTGACATGTTTCAGCAGTTAATCACCGCTGCCTCACTAGCACTAACTAACTGATAACAGCCGCAGAAACATGCATCTCCAAAAACATAAATCAAACCATCCTCGATACCAAAATGTCAAGGTAAAAATCACCTTTGTAGAGGGCGACGGACCGTGCTTCAGAGAATGCATGATATGCTTGCAGGAAGGCAAGAAAAACACAACGCATAATCTTACTAAATACCTTTTACTTAATATATAATATAAAAACTAAATATATATTATACAGAGCTAGCTCACTACATCCTAACGTAATAGTCAGTAACAGCAAAGAAGAAAAAAACAATACAGATAACAACCCAGAACTTTCTCTAGACATGCGCACTAAACAGACTGAAACCATAACATAGCTAGTCATATGGGATTCACTATGGTTACCAGATAAGTTATCACAACAGGTGCAGAGAGCAGGGGAAATGTACAGTTAGAAATGAACTTTTCTGACGAACATAAAAAAAAACGTGCAGTGACATATTATAGGTCATTTTGTTAGTAATTAGTGACTTATTAGGATCTGAAATAGAAAATATTCGTGAATTAGAATTAAAATGTGTTTAAGTGCTTATTAGGCTTATTCCAAATATTATAAATTTATATATTGACATAATGGAAAATTGGCTTATGGATCCTATCTTTGATGTTAAAATTTTGGTTATGTATAAGTAGAAGTAGATTGATGAATATAGGGTCTCTGATTGGTAACTTGTGACGTATCAGGATATGAAACAAACAATGTTTATTAGGTAGAAGTTAGCTATTTAACTATTGGGTGTATGTTATATGATACAATCTTTGGTGTAATAAAATAAGGGAATTTTGGGTTCTGAATACTATTTGGGATGTCAAAGGTTAAAGTTGGACACTACAATTAACATCAAAATTAGATAAAATCTAATAACAAGATATAGATATACTTCATTGAAATTGGACTGACAAAATCTTTTCTAATTGACCATGCTATTATTATAAATCTGTTATTTTAAATATGTTGTATTGAATGTTGAGGGAAATAGAGAAGGATGCTATGATAATGTAACCCGAACTATGTATTGAAAACTCTGTTATTCAATTGATGACTACCCAGGTACCATGATGCTTTCTAAATATATAGGTTGTAAATTGAAAAACTAATAAAAATTGTTTTTTTAAAAAGAGAAGGACTAGGGATGGCACGATATCAGTCTTCCAATATTTGAGGTGCTATCACAGAGAAGAGGAGATCAACCTATTTCCTAAAGCACCTGAGGGCAAGACAACAGTAATGGATGCAAACTAATCAAGGAGAAAAGCAACCTAGAACTAAGGAGAAATTTCGTGTCTGGGAGAAGACTAGACTAGACTAGATAGGATAGGATAAGATAGGATAGAACAGCTTTATTGTCACTTTAAATGTACATTAATCAGCATACATTAAAGTGAAATTTTGTTGCATTCAGCTCTCAAAAACATACCATTATGCATATACCTCCCCCCACACACATATACAACACAGAGAAACATCACAGTCTAGTTTGAATGTAACCATATACATGGCAAAAAAAAGTATCTGAATTTACAAGACGGATGGCATAAGGAACAAAGCTGTTACAAAATCTAGTAGTTCTGCTATAAATACTTAGAAACCTCCTCCTGGAAGGATGGAACAGAAACAGACCATGAAGTGGGTGTGTGGGGTCCCTAACAATGCTTCGAGCTCTAAGTACATAGTGCTTCTAAACAGTATCCTGAATAAAGGGAAGTGAGCTTTCTATAATCATCTCAGCTGTCCTTACCATACAGCTGTTCTGTATGGACTTTCTATCTGAGGCTCTGCTACCACCAAACAGTGATACAGATTGCTCTCAATCATGATTCTGTAAAAAGTAGCCAGGATAGAAGGAGAAAGATGTGCTCTCATTCAATGCAAGAAATGCGAACACTGGTTTGCATGTTTCACTAAAGATAATGTATGAAGAGACCAAATCAGATTGATAGTTATCTGCACTCCCAGGTACTTAATATTATTGACCACCAGTTAATAGAACAGTTAATCACTGGAATGGTTTGCTTCCAGAAATTGTGGATGCTTCATGACTAGAAGTTTTAAGAAGAGACTGGACAGCCATTTGTTTAGAATGGCATAGGCTCTCTTGTTTGAGCAAGGAGTTGGACTAGAAGATCGCCAATATCTTTTTCAAATCTGTAATTCTGTGATTCTTTTTCATTTATGACAATCAAGTCAGCTCATATAAAAAGACATTTATCATTTGAAAATAAAGTGACATGAACATTTAGCTGCTGAGTGACCAATATTTTTTTCTCATGAATCAAAATACAATAAGCCAGGGGTTCCCAAAATACAATAAGCCAGGGGATGCGAAAACTTGGGTTTTCAAAATTATGGTGTATATGATAATTCATTGCCATTATTTTGAACTTTTGTAAGGGGTGCGAGAATATATCAGAAGCGTTCTATGGGGTGCAGAGTATAGAAAAGGTTGGGAACCACTGCAATAAGCCTTTGACCACCCACGTTTCCCCACCCCCCAGGGTGATTCTCTTTAAAATTATTTGCAACAGTTCCAAAAGGAAAAAAAACAATTGTGGCCTATGTTTGACAGATTTCTATCAACATTATTTTAGCTGCTTTTATACTGATTTCAATACCTCCAGATTTTTAAAATCAGTAGTGATAAATGATAAAAAGTAAAGGTAAAGGTTCCCCCGCACATGTGTGCTAGTCGTTTCCGACTCTAGGGGCCGGTGCTCATCTTCATTTCAAAGCCGAAGAGCCAGCGCTTGTCCGAGGACAAAGGCTTATTGCAGTGGTTCCCAAGTGTTCGATAGTTTTCTTCTTTGCAACTTAAGGATTATAGAATTGTTCCAAAACCATCTAATAGAGAATTCTTGATATAATTATTATTACATTAAACTAGATCCAAAAGAAGAACCAGATGCTCAAGTAAATATCAAAAGAGAACATGGAAGTATTTTTAAAGATATAATTAAGAAAATAAACACACCTGTTTCTCCACTCTTGCAAACTGGTATGAATTTTGTCTCCTTAATTCCTTAACATAATTAAGCTTTTTGTTAGGCCACTAGTTAGAATTTAGTTCCCACTGTGATAGCAATTATTTTCTAGGACTGAGTGTGTTTCTCAAAGTTATCTTAGTTCTCCTTACCCACTATTAAAAAAAATAAAAGTACTTTTCTAGGTAAATCTGAGGTCTCAGAAAACTCCAATAGCTGAGATGAAGGACAGAGGATCCAATTATTGTGCATCAAGTATCCGTACATGTGAACCCATACCAGAATAAGGAGATGTCTCAGATACATAGTACTAATAGGGACTTAAAGACAGCTTTTGGTTTACTTCAGTTCAGAATCTCTACTGATGTAGGCAACCAACTAAGATGGCTTTTTCCAAAGATTAATTAATCCAAATTCCCTGCAGAGATTTTTCTTATCACTCTAACACACGGGTCGGCAACCCGCGGCTCCGGAGCTGCATGCGAATGGGAGGAGGTGCGGAGAGCTGCGCGCGCACCTCTCTCGCACCTCTGCCCGAACATCCGTTTGGAGACCTGCTGGTGTTCGGGCGGAGGTGCGGTTTGGAGACCTGCTGGTGCCGGTTTAGAAAGCTTCTGCGGCCCGTGGCAGCTTTCTAAACCGGCACCAGCAGGTCTCCAAACCGCTGTTCGGGCGGAGCTGCGCGCGCACCTCTCCAATGGAAAGGTGCGTGCGCAGCTCCACCCAAACACCCGTGTCGAGACCTGCTGGTGTTCGGGCGGAGGTCGGGTGGCAGTTTGGAGGTCCCAGGGGTGGCTCCGGCGACGCCCGGGCTGAAGGCAGCGCTGCAACCCAGCGCTCGTCACCACGGAGATCCGTCGCCGCTGGCGTGCAGGTGCGTCCACATAAAAAAAAGTGGAACCGCGCGTGTGTATGCACGCGTGTGCATGCGCAAAAAACAACACTTTGCGCATGCGTAAAACATTTTGTTTTATGCGCATGCGCGCGCGTGCATCCACACGCGCGGCTCCCACTTTTTTTTATGTGTGATGGAACCGGTTCCCAGTGGCTCTTTTGCTTTTTCAGGTTGCCGACCCCTGCTCTAACAGGAAACTGACATGGTTGACACAATTGGTCCCAAGTATCATCGGATACTTATATCAAGAATTCTCTATTAGATGGTTTTGGAACAATTCTATAATCCTTAAGTTGCAAAGAAGAAAACTATCAAACACTTTCTTAGTCCACTATCCCACAATTACTGAAATTATAAAAATAAATTACAGTGGAGAATGGTGGTGGTGATGATGATGATGACTATGGTGATTTGGTATTCATTAATATATTCCTTAGTAGATTGCAAAATTGCCATCTAAAATGCTAAAGCAATGAACTTTTAAAATACAATCAATTATAAACAGTAAGAAAGTGATGTTAGAATCAGTTACTCCATTTTCTGCAGTTACTAGTCAGTATACTGTTAACTATATTAGTTAAGCATTTTGGAAATAACAAATATTTGCTATATTTAAGAATATGATTAGCAAATGCTACTATACTAAGGACTTCTATTCATTTTGCCAAGGGAGTTACATATATCACAAGTGCCTGTAGCATTTTACAGAATTTAAATTCAAAAACATTTAAAAACTTTCTGAATATTATCATTAGCATTCTTTTTCATTTTTTGCCTTTTCAATACCTTTCTTCTATGATTACATGTGGTTATTATTTTACTTATACCTGCAAAGTGTTAAATACCTATAGCAACAGCAATGGTACTTAGACTTTATAACACTCTCTGAGTAGTTTACAAATGCCATCATATTGCCCCCAATAATCTGGGTCCTCATTTTATGGAACCTAGAAGGATGGAAGGTTTAGTCAACCCTGAACCAGTCAAGACTGAACTCCTGGCAGTAGGCAGAGTTTGCCTGAAATACTGCATTCTAACCACTGCCTAGCCAGGCTCCTATAGCTTATAGTGTAAACTGCCATCCGGTTTGATTATATTGTGTTTCCCTGGTCTTAATTTTTTTTTGTCTCCAAAAGAGGCACCAGGTCTTATTTTTGGGGGGTGTCTTTTCCACTCACCTTGTGGCAGCGGTACTGACAGCCCCACCCAGCTGGCCCACTTCTTCTGCAGCCAAAGGAACAGTTTCATTCTGCAGCTGAGAACCAAGCTATGGATTGAATCCATAGCTCATTTCTTGGCTGCAGAGGCCTTCCGGAAAGGCCTCTGACTGCGAAATGCTAGCCAGGATACAACACAGAAGAAGTGGGCCAGCAAGGAGAGGCAGGTGTAGATTCATGGGAGGCCTGGTAAGTGAATGCAGGGCATGTGGGGCAGTTCCACCCCCACCCATGCCCTAGCTTGGTTTTTATGTGTGTGCCTTGTCCCAAAACTAGGACGTATTTGGGGGGGTAAGGCTTATATTAGGCCCACTTCTAAAAATCAAGCTAGGGCTTATTTTCAGGGTAGGCCTTAATTTCATGGAAACAGGATAGAGCAAAAAAGTTATAATAGGAGTTCAGTGTTTTGACAGCAGCCTCTAGAGGTGGACTGTAATGTTTAAAATGAAGCAACATTACTTATCAAAAGGAAATGGTACATGTTTGATAAATTAGACTGAATTAGACTTCTCCGTCACTGCACATAAGGGATGTAGGTATCTGTCATTCCGTGATGGTTGCATAGCTGTTGCCTTTATATGTCTGCAAATGCTTATTCTGACTAGGGGGCTCTCAAACAGCATAACACAGAAAAGGAAATTGGATCAACCAACCTGCGCATACACCTCCACAAAATGCATAGTTGAAATTTGGGAGATGAGGGTATCGGCCCATCTGCAGCCATCTGCAACTTATGCTTAACCATTAAACCCTTCTCAGTGTAGGTATGTAAGTGTGACGACTGGGCAGGAAACTCTAAATCAAGCCCAAGGGTCACATTTTCACTTTCCAGAAGAAAAATTACTGAAATGTCTTTTGCAAATATTTCCATTAATCATTCATTGATTCTTTGTCCTGTAGTATTTATTTTAATTATATTTGTACATGATTTGTCATACAGTAGTCATCTCATTTTTAACATGAGGAGCCGTGGTGGTGTAGTGGTTAGAATGCAGTATTGCAGACTGTATTCAAAGAAGAAACAAGAAAGTCCAGTTGCCTCGTGAAAAAAGCATCTTTGGGACAAATCTCTCATCATTTTATCAAACTTTGGGGAATGCAGAATATTTTAATTTGCAACTTTTATCTCAATCTGTCATAAAAACAAATTCCTAAAATAAAGCGCTTTTGTTTCAATTATACAGTAATTATAAGCTGCATTATCTTCTTTTTTTTAATGCCTTCAAATATATATTGATGCCTGGCAACTGCCTGAACAAGTCCCTGCAGCTTTCTTAGCAAGATTTTGGAAGCAATTTGCCTGCTTCCTAGGGATGAGAGAGGCTGGCCCAAGGTCATCCAACTAACTGGCTTTGTGCTAAATAGAAACTAAATCTAGGTTACTTGTATTACTCACTTTGTTTGTTTATATGAGTTATATAACCTCCCATCACACTTATACATGTTTCTAGTTGGCTTAGAATAAAACAATTATATTGTTTTTGGGAAATTGGGTATTGTGAATATGCCATAAATCATGAAGTGGCTTATCTTTTTTTTTATTGAAGGAGACAGGAAGATTTCCAATCTGCTATTGTTCATGGTAAACAGTTCCAGGTTTTGGGTGGGGGAAGGAATTGGGTTGTACAAACAAGATGCCATGCTTTATTAATTTGGCCAAAATTCATCTTTAAGTGAAACTCATAAGATGTAGATCGTATTCTATTTTTTAAAATATATTTATAATGCCAATATCTAGGTATATTGATTAATGATAACAGCCTTTTGCATTTTATATGTAAATAAGTGTAGTAACAAAATACTTGGTTGCACATTTAATAAAACAACTTTCGGGATGTATTTTCAAGAATTGAAACTGATAGTTGTTTGGCAAGCAACATAATACTTTAAATCCAATTAGGTGGATGCCATCTTATACCAAGGAGATAATTTTCTATGTCAAGAATGAAAATCTTACACAATTATCTATCATTTTGACAAATTAGAACTTTTATTTTGTTATTAACAGGTTTGGCAAACATCGAAAAGATGACAAGATTGAGAAAATAAAAATGCAAGGAGCTGTTACTTCAGAAGAAGAGAGAATACGTATGAAACAAGAACAGGAGAGGTAGACTTTGATCTTTTTCTTAAAACTTAGTAGTGAATTTTTATATATGGTATTTTTAGCTACAGCATTTTAATGGAACTGGAACTCATTTTGGGTCAAATGACTTAGATACATGGTAGATGTCATAATTTAATAGGAGGAAGCAGAATTTATATTAGATATAACAAATTATATGATTTTTCAGAGAATGACAAGGCATTTATTTCTTTATTTATGAAGGCAAGTGAAACTATGTCTGTACCACAGCTAATTGTGTAGACAGTTATGAAAATATAAATATTTTTATAAAATTGAAATACAGTTTGAATCTTTTTTGCTCAAATATCTTTGCATATCTTCATTTGTTGCAAACTGATTTTTATACCCTGACATAATTTGGATTTTAAAACTAATCACTGGAGATAGTGTCACTGGAGATTTTTCCCCCTGTTGTCCATGTGTTATAAAATACTATAAATAACAAATGTTTTTTGCTGCAATCCTTTCCTTCAGATTGTTTATTTTATTTTTGTCAGATTATTGTTCATCCAGCTATATGTAACTTTTTTGCTTAGTTTTCCAGCAGTTGTTGTTGTTGTTGTTAGCTGCAAAGTCGTGTCCGACCCATCGCGACCCTATGGACAACATTCCTCCAGGCCTTCCTGTCCTCTACCATCTTCTGGAGTCCATTTAAGCTCACGCCTACTGCTTCAGTGACTCCATCCAGCCACCTCATTCTCTGTCGTCCCCTTCTTCTCTTGCCCTCAATCTTTCCCAGCATTAGGCTCTTCTCCAGTAAGTCCTTCCTTCTCATTAGGTGGCCAAAGTATTTGAGTTTTAGCTTCAGGATCTGGCCTTCTAAAGAGCAGTCAGGGTTGATCTCCTCTAGGACTGACCAGTTTGATCACCTTGCAGTCCAAGGGACTTGCAGGAGTCTTCTCCAGCACCATAGCTCAAAGGCCTCAATTCTTTGGCGCTCGGCCTTTCTTATGGTCAACTTTCACTGCCATACATTGCAACTTCCCATCGTCCAGTGCGCTCCCACAGGGAAGGCCTCCTCAGGGTCCCGCCGGTCAAGGAGTGCTGGCGGGTGATTCCCAGGGGGAGAGCATTCTCAGTGGACGCTCCTGCCCTATGGAATCAGCTGCCGGTGGAACTGCCGGGACCTAAAAACCTGGCTATTTGAGCTGGCCGGCCTGCACTGATGGGTTTTTAAGGTTTTAAATTCAATTTTAAAGTGTTGGAGCTATTAATTTAATTGTATCTTAATCTATATATTGTATCTTTTTTAAATTTGCCCTGTAAACCACC
This sequence comes from Vipera berus, assembly GCF_964194415.1. NCBI lineage: Eukaryota > Metazoa > Chordata > Lepidosauria > Squamata > Viperidae > Vipera > Vipera berus. The sequence continues at coordinate 115,702,374 of NC_138205.1, read as the reverse complement.
CTGAATCCTTTGGGAAAAGGGTGGTATATAAATCGAATAAAATAAATAAATAAATAAATAAAACTGGAAAGCCTTGACTATACACACTTTTGTTGACAGGGTGATGTCTCTGCTTTTTAGTGCGCTGTCTAGATTTGTCATGGCTTTCTTCCCGAGGAGCAAGCGTCTTTTAATTTCTTGGCTACAGTCCTCATCTGCAGTGATCTTGGAGCCCAGGAAAATAAAATCTGTCACTACCTCCATTTCTTCCCCATCTATTGGCCAGGAATTTAGAGGGCCGGATGCCATGATCTTGGTTTTCTTAATGTTAAGTTTCAACCCAAGTTTTGCACTCTCCTTCTTCACCCACAACAAGAGGCTCTTTAGTTCTTCTTCACTTTCTGCCATTAGAGTGGTATCATCTGCATATCTTAGGTTGTTGATATTTTTTCCGGCAATCTTAATTCCAACTTTTGATTCATCTAGCCCTGCCTTTCTCATGATGTGCTCTGCATATAAGTTAAATAGGCAGGGTGACAGTATACAGCCTTGCCGCACTCCTTTCCCAATTTTGAACCAATCAGTGCTTCCGTGTCCAGTTCTCACTGTTGCTTCTTGGTCCACATATAGGTTTCTCAAGAGACAAATAAGATGGTCTTGTATGCCCATCTCTTTAAGAACCTGCCACAGTTTGTTATGATCCACACAATCAAAGGCTTTAGCATAGTGAATGAAGCAGAAGTAGATGTTTTTCTGGAACTCTCTAGCTTTCCCCATAATCCAGTGTATGTTGGCAATTTGATCTCTAGTTCCTCTGCCTCTTTGAAATCCTGCCTGTACTTCTGGTAGTTCTCGATCCACATACTGCTGGAGTCTAGCTTGTAGGATTTTAAGCATAACTTTACTAGCATGAGAAATGAGTGCAATGGTGCGGTAGTTTGAACATTCTTTGGCACTGCCTTTCTTTGGTATTGGAATGTAAACAGATCTTTTCCAATCCTGTGGCCACTGTTGAGTTTTCCAAATTTGCTGGCAAATTGAGTGTAGCACTTTTACTGCATCGTCTTTTAAGATTTTGAATAGCTCAGCTGGAATAATGTCACCTCTACTAGCTTTGTTGTTGCTCAGCTTTTCTAAAGCCCACTTTACTTCACATTCTAGGATGTCTGTCTCGAGGTCAGTGACCACCTCATTGTGATTATCAGGGACGTTAAGCTCATTCTTGTATAGTTCTTCTGTGTAATTTTGCCACCTCTTCTTAATCTCTTCTGCCTCTGTTAGGTCCCTGCCATTCTGGTCCTTTATCATGCCCATTTTTGCATGAAACGTTCCCTTCATCTCTCCAATTTTCTTGAAAAGATATCTGGTCCTCCTTATTCTATTGTTTTCTTCTATTTCTTTGCACTGTTCATTTAAGAAGGCATTCTTATCTCTTCTAGCTATTCTCTGGAATTCTGCATTCAATTTGGCGTATCTTTCTTTTTCTCCCTTGCCTTTTGCTTCCCTCCTTTCCTCAGCTATTTGCAAAGCTTCCTCAGACAGCCATTTTGCTTTCTTGCATTTCTTTTTCTTTGGGATGGTTTTGGTTGCTACCTGTTGTACAATGTTGCGAACCTCTGTCCATAGTTCTTCAGGCACTCTGTCTATCAGATCTAATTCCTTAAATCTATTTGTCACCTCTACTGTATATTCAACAGGGATAAGATTTAATTCATACCTGAGTGGCCTAGTGCTTTTCCCTACTTTCTTCAGTTTAAGCCTAAACTTTGCAATGAGAAGCTCATGGTCTGAGCCACAGTCAGCTCCTGGTCTTGTTTTTACTGACTGTATAGAGCTTCTCCATCTTTGGCTGCAGAGCACATAGTCAATCTGATTTCTGTGTTGACCGTCTGGTGATGTCCATGTGTAGAGCCGTCTCTTGGGTTGTTGGAAAAGAGTGTTTGCTATGACCATCGTATTCTCTTGACAAAATTCTATCAGCCTGTACCCTGCTTCATTTTTTATTCCAAGGCCAAACTTGCCTGTTATTCCAGTTATCTTTTGGCTTCCTACTTTAGCATTCCAATCCCCCATGATGATAAGGACATCATTTTTTGGTGTTAGTTCTATAAGGTGCTGTAGGGCTTCATAGAACTGGTGAATTTCATCCTCTTCAGCACTGGTGGTTGGGGCATAGACTTGGACTACTGTGATATTGAACGGTTTGCCTTGGATTCGAACTGAGATCATTCTGTCATTTTGAGGATTGTATCCCAGTATTGCTTTTGCTACTCTTTTATTGACTATGAAGGCTACTCCATTTCTTCTGAGGGATTCTTGCCCAAAGTAGTATACCTGATGGTCATCTGAATTAAATTCACCCATTCCTGTCCATTTTAGTTCGCTGATACCTAAGATGTCGATGTTCAGTCTTTTCATCTCTTGTTTGACCACGTCCAGCTTTCCTTGATTCATGGATCTTACATTCCAGGTTCCTATGGAGAAAAAAAATCTTTACAGCATCGGACTTTCCTTTCACCACCAGACACATCCACAGCTGAGCGTCCTTTCGGCTTTGGCCCAGTCGCTTCATTCTTTCTGGCGCTACTAGTACTAGCCCTCTGCTCTTCCCCAGTAGCATATTGGACACCTTCCGACCTGAGGTGCTCATCTTCCAGCATCATATCGTTTTGCCTTTTGGTACTGTCCATAGGGTTTTCATGGCAAAGATACTGGAGTGGTTTGCCATTTCCTTCTCCAGTGCATCACGTTTTGTCAGAACTCTCTGCTATGACCTTTCCGTCTTGGGTGGCCCTGCATGGCATAGCTCATAGCTTCATTGAATTATGCAAGCCCCTTCGCCATGACAAGGCAGTAATCCATGAAGGGGACAATAACTTCCAGCAGACAATAACTTAACTTATGGATTTACAAACATTCTAGGGTGTTTTGGTTTCTCCTTGTTTTTAATGCCATAGGTCATTTAATCTCTTTACTTGCTCTTTAGATTGCTATACCTTTAACAATGAAATACACTGGGGAAGCAGATTGGGTGTAATGAATTTACTGTATGTTACAAAAATGCAACAAAAATCCACAGGGTCAGAGAATAAGTAGATGCTCCATTAAAAAATCAATCAAGGCCACAATTATATAAAATTATTCTACCCTGACTCTATCATTTTAATAGTATTTTGCTCACACGGTATTTATCTCTAAGCCTTGAAAGTATTTTGTTCCCATTGATTAGAAGCCAAGTAAATTAATATAGCTTAATTTTCCTTTGAATGAATTGAACTGAATTGAATTGAGAGACTGCTGTTTGGTTCAGAACCAATATCTTACTATAAATAGTGTAAAAAGCAAGCATCTCCTCAGTTGTTCCTGATGTGTTATTGCAAACCAAAGAAATTTTAAATATAATTGCTTAGATATGCAATAACAAGTTTATCAAAGTAAATATCATATACTGTAGTCTTTCTAATATATATTATAGCATATAAAATCAAATATTAGCATGAACAAGATTATTATATCAGTGTAGTATGCTTACAAAGCCATTTTTTCTTCTTCAACTATCTGATGTACTTGCAGCATTCCACGTCCAACTTTTTGCCTTGGTAGATAGAGTCTGTCAATGTCACTGCGTGGATGAAGGGCATGATTCATTGTCATTATTTTTCTGGTCTTCCTATCCAATGCTTTTAGTTCTGCTTGAGTCCAGTCCTCTATTCCAGCTGTGTATCTAATGACTGGAATTGCCCAGGTGTTGATTGCCTTCACAGTATTTCCTCCATTGAGTTTGGACTTTAAAATCTTCTTCACTCTCTTGATGTATTCACCTCTAATCTTTTTCTTGACTTCAGTGTGCTTGATGTTGTCAGCTTGAAGGATACCCAAGTATTTGTAGTAATCTTCCTCATCCAGACTCTTAATGTTATTTTTGTGGGGCATCTTGATTCCTTCAGTTTTCACTATTTTTCCTTGTCTGAGAGTAAAGTGTGGCACATTTGTCCAACCGAAACTCCATTGAAATATCTTGGCTATATATACAGACAGTGTTCAGCAGTGATTCTATTTCAGATGATGTTTTTCCATACAGCTTCAGATCATCCATGTAAAGGAGGTGGGATAGTCTGGCAGATGTTTTTGATGTTTGATACGACTAGCACGCATGTGCGGGGGAACCTTTACCTTTACCTTACCCATGTCCTGAGTTATTCAGTATTGTTGACAGAGGAAACAGTGCAGTAACAAATAGTAGTGGTGATAATGAATCTCCTTGAAATATTCCTCTCTTGATATTAACGTCTCCCAGTCTTTCACCATTGACCTGCAACCGTGTCTTTGTTGTGCCATTGATCTTTGCACAAATTTTCCGATGTTTCTACTGACTCCTGTTATTCCTAGGCACTTGATTATCCAGTCATGTGGCAGAGAGTCAAATGCCTTTTTGTAGTCAATCCATGCTACATTCATGTTTCTTGCAGTTTTCCAAGATCATTTTGTCTATTAGGAGTTGATCTTTTGTTCCTCTGCTATTGGGGCGGTTTCCTTTCTGCTCGGGTGGAAAGAGATTGTTTTCAACTAGATGCTGTTGTACTGCATCAGCTATCATACCAGTTAGCAATTTGAAAGTTGTTGGTAAGCAGGTAATTGGCCTGTAGTTGCCTGGTGTTGCCCCTTTTGCTGGATTTTTCATTATTAGGTAGGTTTTCCCAGTTGTTAGCCACTGTTAAATTTCTCCTCCTTGTATATACTTGAGTATAAGCCGACTCGAGTATAAGCCGAGACCCCCAATTTCACCCCCAAAAACTGGAAAAAGTTGTTGACTCGAGTATAAGCCGATCCGCCGTTCTGCAAGCCTCTGCCGCCAGCAGAGGCTCGATCCGCCATTTTGCAAGCCTGAATACACAGGAATACCCTGTGTGGCCGCGGCTCTCGGGGAAACCCTGGCTGTCAGCTTCCTCGCTCCACGCTGCCATTCGGGGCCCGCGCGTTCCCCGGGCAAATCGCGGCGCCCAGCAGGCGAGGAAACACGCCCGCTCCAGTCGCCCCCCCTTCCCTCAGGAGACGTGAAGCAAGTGACCGCCCGGAGCTTACCGAGGACTTGCTTCGGTGCTTCCAGGATCGCGCGCACCTCTCCCAAGCCGCCGCCGTCCGGAGACCTGCCGAAGTTTGGGGAGGTTTGGGGAGGTGCGCGTGCACCTCCCCAAACCTACCCAAACGTCGGCAGGTCTCCGGACCTCTGCGCCCTGCCTGCCTGCTTCTTTCCGCAGTGGAAAGAAGCAGGCAGGCAGGGCGCGGAGGAACGGACACCTGCCGACGTTTGGGGAGGTTTGGGCGCCTCCCCAAACCTCCCCAAACGTCGCCGGGTCTCCGTTCCTCTGCGCCCTGCCTGCCTGCTTCTTTCCACAGCGGAAAGAAGCAGGCAGGCAGGGCGCGGAGGAACGGACACCTGCCGATGTTTGGGGAGGTTTGGGCGCCTCCCCAAACCTCCCCAAACGTCGCCGGGTCTCCGTTCCTCTGCGCCCTGCCTGCCTGCTTCTTTCCGCTGTGGAAAGAAGCAGGCAGGCAGGGCGCAGAGGAACGGAGACCCGGCGACGTTTGGGGAGGTTTGGGGAGGCGCCCAAACCTCCCCAAACGTCGGCAGGTCTGCGCGGAGGAACGGAGACCTGGGGAGGTTTGGGGAGGTGCCCAAACCTCCCCAAACGTCGGCAGCAGGAACGGAGACCTGCCGACGTTTGAGGAGGTTTGGGGAGGCGCCCAAACCTCCCCAAACGTCGGCAGGTCTGCGCGGAGGAACGGAGACCTGGGGAGGTTTGGGGAGGCGCCCAAACCTCCCCAAACGTCGGCAGGAGGAATGGAGACCTGCCAACATTTGGGGAGGTTTGGGGAGGCGCCCAAACCTCCCCAAACGTCGGCAGGTCTGCGCGGAGGAACGGAGACCTGGGGAGGTTTGGGGAGGCACCCAAACCTCCCCAAACGTCGGCAGGTCTGCGCGGAGGAACGGAGACCTGGGGAGGTTTGGGGAGGCGCCCAAACCTCCCCAAACGTCGGCAGGAGGAACAGAGACCTGCCGACGTTTGGGGAGGTGCCCAAACCTCCCCAAACGTCGGCAGGTCTGCGCGGAGGAACGGAGACCTGGGGAGGTTTGGGGAGGCGCCCAAACCTCCCCAAACGTCGGCAGGTCTGCGCGGAGGAACGGAGACCTGGGGAGGTTTGGGGAGGCGCCCAAACCTCCCCAAACGTCGGCAGGAGGAACGGAGACCTGCCGACGTTTGGGGAGGCGCCCAAACCTCCCCAAACGTCGGCAGGTCTGTGCGGAGGAACGGAGACCTGGGGAGGTTTGGGGAGGCGCCCAAACCTCCCCAAACGTCGGCAGGAGGAACGGAGACCTGCCGACGTTTGGGGAGGTTTGGGGAGGCGCCCAAACCTCCCCAAACGTCGGCAGGTCTGCGCGGAGGAACGGAGACCTAGGGAGGTTTGGGGAGGCGCCCAAACCTCCCCAAACGTCGGCAGGTCTCCGTTCCTTCGCGCCCTGCCTGCCTGCTTCTTTCCGCTGCGGAAAGAAGCAGGCAGGCAGGGCGCGGAGGAACGGAGACCTGCCGACGTTTGGGGAGGTTTGGGGAGGTGCGCGCGCACCTCCCCAAACCTCCCCAAACTTCGGCAGGTCTCGGACGGCGGTGGCTTGGGAGAGGTGCGCGCGATCCACGCACAAGTCCTCGGTAAGTTTTTTTGTTGACTGGAGTATAAGCCGAAGTGGAATTTTTCAGCCCAAAAAGTGGGCTGAAAAATTCGGCTTATACTCAAGTATATACGGTATATTGTTGAACTACTTGGCAATGAGTGGGTATATAACAGTTAGATGTTTCAACCAAAACCCATGCAATTCATCTTCACCTGGTGCTGACCAATTTTTGATCTTCCTTGCTCTTTTTTCTACCATTTTTATTTGCATCCACCTCTTTTAACCAAGCCACATCCTTGTTGTGTTTCTTTGGGTTATCCCATATCTGCTTCCAGAACTGCACTGTTTCTTCCTTGTCAGGTACTGACTGATTCATTGCAGTTTCTCCCTTGATGGATTGGTAGAAACATTTCTGATTGGATTGAAATTGGAGGTTCTGCCTATAATTTGCAATTCGAACTTCGTATCTACTGATTTTCCTGGCTATAGCTGTTATTTGCCGTGTTATTATTTCCGGTGCTTCCTTGATCTTCCTTGTTTCTAAGTGATATTTCTTGATCAGGTATTCTTTGGTGTTCTTGTTTTTCAGCTTCTTTTCTTTCATCTGTTCTAGCTTTCTTGCATGTGATCTTAACTTGCTGATCTTATTTTCTAGTCTAACCTTCTTTTTTGTGGTGCACCGTTTGTTTGTTTTTCTTCTTTGTTGATTTTGCTTCCCAGGTATTGAGTTATAACTGCAGCTGTGCTGTACATTAGTTGGTTCGGTTCTTGCAGTGAATTAGTGCTTATACTTGATATTGCAGTATTTGCATCTTTTAATGCTTGTGCTAGCTGTTTCTTTGGAACAAGCTTCAATGCAGGCAGCCTTATTATGTTGTTTTGGTGCTGTTCTAGATGCTCAGTTATTCTTTGTTTCAATTCTTTTATTTCTTTAGTTAGAGGGCATTGTTCTTCCTGAGGAAGAGGTGCCTGGTTTCCAAATGAGAACAGTTGTATATCTCTGCTGGATTCCTTCACTGCCAACTCCCCCTGACTTGCCTCTGCATTCTGAATTACTTCTGGCAATGCTTTGATTTCTTTGCCCGGGGTGAACCTTTGCAGTTTGTCCAATTCTGTTTCTGTGAATACTTTATTTCGCATTATAAATCGGCATTGATCTGCTAGTCTCTGTTCTGTTATTTCTGATTCTGGGTGTTGTTCTTTCCAGAACTGGTGCATTCATTTTAGATATCCTCTTCTTTGTTGTACTTGATCTGTAATAACAGATCATTATTTCTTTGTTTTCAATTACTGTGTATTTGCGATGGGTAAACACCTTTTCTTCCAGTAGTTCTGCAGCTGCTGGCCCTGGTTGCTCAGCCAACAGTCCTGAGTCCTGTAACCCATTTTTCACCAGATATCCAGGAAGTCCAACATCTAGCGCAGACCTTGTTAACCCAGGTGACATCCCAGCCAGTATGGCATTCTGAAATTTACGTTTCACCATATTTTTGATGGGAGAGACACTCTTTGTCTGATTTCTCTGATGAGACCTGTCAGTATGGTTGATCCTCTGGCATAGCGCTCATCTTCGTCAGAGTACACAAGCCCCACAACCACGTCAAGGTAGTACCTCACTGGGGGTTATTGTTGTCGTCATCATCATCACTATCAACATATATTTATATAATGTAATGAAAATATAATGTAAATATACTTTTAGACAAGTATAAAATATTTTAAAAATGTGTTTTAAAGTTGATGTTTCTATTCAGAATCAATCAAAGCCATTTATTAGTATAAGTCAGTCATGGTTAAATTGGCAGGGGCTGTTACTGTTAACTGTTAAAAATAACTCTTTTATCAGTTACTATTTTGGAAGAAAAGTGTAGAGTCTCAATATTAAACTCAAATATTTGTTGCTAGGAAAGGGGTGTACAGGAATTATCTCACACATGTAAATTTCACATTCTGTGAGAAGCCATTTCTAACCATTTTCATATTAGAACTGTACAGACTGCTTTTGATTTACAACCATTTGTTTGGTGACTGTTCAAAAAAGTGACATGACCATTTTTCACACTTATGACTGATCCAGCAACCCCATCCATGGTCACGTGATCAAAATTCAGGCATTTGGCAACTGGGATATATTTATGATGGTTGCAGTGTCCTATGATCTTGTGATCTTCTGACAAGCAAATTTAATGGGGAAGCTAGATTCACTTAACACTCAAGTTTTACTAACTTAACTTTTTATGTGGTTCACTTAACAACTGTGACAAGAAAAGTTGTAAAAAGTTGCTTAGCAATGGAAATTTTGGACTCACTTGTGGTCATAAGGAGAACCTGAAATATATGCAGTGGTGGAATTCAAATAATTTAACAACCAGTTCTCTCTGAAATCACAGAACCCTTTAATAGGCATATGCGTAAAAATTTAGGACAGAGGTGGGGGTGGAGCTGCCCCACGGGCCCTGCTTGGCAACCTCCCCCCTCCTTCAATGACCTGGCTACCTGCCTGCCTCTTCCCTTTCACTCCCCTCCCAGGCTGGACTGGCATGCTATGGAGGATGTACCTTACCCAATTCCCGTCCACCATTTTGTAGCCAGGAGGGAGTGAAGGTGAAAGGCTCTGCCGCCGCTGAGTAACAGCCACATCTACTGCTGGAGGGGCTTCAGTCTCCGCTGCCCCTGTTTTGCCCTGCAGATCACCTGCCTGGCAGCAGCCACCTCCTCCTCTGCCAACTCTCCCATGGCTTGCGCCATGACCAGGGGGCACAAGCCTCCCCTGTCGCCTCCCTCCACTAGCCATGGTATCCCTCCATCACCGCCATGACACACCTGCTTGCACACGCTTCCGACAGCAGACAAGAGCTTTGCTCTTTTTCTCCAGGCCCTTTAAAATTGCCCCCCCACTCACCCCTTCGCTTTTCTGCCTTAAAATCCAGAGTAGACACTCAGCTAGCTTCTTAATCAGCTGATCAAGAAGAAAACATGTCAGTTCTGGATTTTAAGGCGGAAGAACGAAGGGTGGGGGGACAATTTCAAAGGCCTCCTGGAAAAAAAGAGCAAAGCTTTTCTGCTTGCCGTCTGAAGCAGAGCCGAGGTCAACCCTGCGGGAAACGGATCCGCTCCTCAAGGGCTTTGCAGAATCTCATCGGGGAAGGGGACCCTGACCTTCCTAGCCCAGCTCCAGCTGGAGTAGTTTTCCCGGAGCTTAGTGTCCTTCCATACGAAGTGTCCTTACTTTCCTCCCTTCTGCCAGAAGGAAAGCATCAGAAAATGGGGCTGCCATTTCCAGAATGGAGAAGGGCTGGCCGATGCAGGGCAGCAAGAAAGTGCATGTAAGAAAGTGTGGTGGCGGTGACGGAGGGCTGGTGGGAGGCAGCAGGGGAGCCTTGTGCAGATTTATCGTAACCGGTTCACCGAACTCAACAAAAAAATAGGTATTGAACCAGTGCCAATTGGCTGAATCCCACCGCTGAATATATGTAATGAAAACTATTACATATTGATACATATGCACATGTTGATATTTTTTCTCTTTATTCTTGTCATAAACAAAGAATGGCTGTTTATGGCTGATACTTATTAAACCTATTGGTTTCCTTAAGGAAGACTTTTAAAAAGAGAGTTGAAAAGTACACCAACAATGTTCTAAACAATTGTTATTTTTGTTTTGCACAGATAATTCCTTTTAGTTAAACAACTTAAAACAAAATATGTGTATAATGTAGGAGTGTGTGTTTCATTATTTGTCTTTTATGTCTTATTTTAGAATATATAGCATTTAATTGGCAATAAATAGCTCCAGCAGAATATACAAGCCTCAATGGCATTATCTGCAGAAAGAGTTAGATATTGAACCTTTTGCATCAGTCTTTAGAAGCTAAAGACAGTGTGTATATACAAAATAGCAATGTGCTTTGGCATTTGTTGTTTTAAAACACTATTGCATTTTGTGTTCCTGTTCAATAGGTTTCATGTGTTGAAATGTGTATTTCTCTGTGCTGTTCACAATTCCCAAACCAGAAGGGGGCGCTCCACACACTAGTTTTGCAGTAGATCTTTTACATTCCTTCCATAATAATGGAAGCAGAAGCTGAAATATTCCAATTGGAATGTCTATCGTAATTCACAGATTGAAAGGAATGACTGAAATAAATACTCAATTTTTTATTTACTAAATAAGACCCTTCATTTTTAAGTATAATGTGAATGCTCAATTTATATTTGAAAAGATGTTGAAAATTATTTTAAAAATAATAGGAGTCTACTAATGATGTGGTGCTCTAAAAATATTCAAACTCTTTAACAGAAAAGTGATAAACAAAAAAGTTCTACTTTGGTAGGAGAAATAGTGCTGAGTATTTTTTTTAAAAAATATTTAACCTCTTCTGAAAGTCTCATTACTGACCAATTATTTAGCCTTAGGTATGTCCTTTGGGCATGCACGCACACAAGACACAAACAAGCATAAATTGAACTTAGTTTTTTCGATCTCCCATTCTCAGCTGGGTTTGTGAGAGATTTCTAGGAATTGAATAAGGGATTATAATGGAAAAATATCATTGTTTATTCATGCATCACACAATGCCAGCTAATTTTTGATTTTTATGCAGGGATTTTCTGAGACCTGAAAATTATTCCAAAGGTTCATCCAGAGTAAAAAATAATTAGAGAGGTTGGTTTAGGCTAGGTAAATATATGAATGCAAATGTGCTGCTTTATAAAGCCTTAGTAAGACCACACTTAAAATACTCCCATCTAGTTTTAGTCACCATATTATATAAAAAGATGTAGAGACTCTGGAAAAAGTGCAGAAAAGAGCAACAAAAATGACTAGGGGGGCTGGAGGATAAAACTTATAAAGAATGGTTGCTGGGATTGGGCATGTCCAGTCTAGTGAAAAGAAGGGCTAGGGGTGACGTGATAGTACTCTTCCAATATTTGAGGGGCTGCCACAAAGAAGAGAAGATCAGCCTATTTTCCAAAGCACCAGAAGGCAAGACCAGAAGCAATGAACAAAAAGTAATCAATAAGAGATCCAACCTAAGGATAAATTTCTTAACAGTGAGAACAATTAACCAGTAGAACATCCTGCCTTCAGAAGTTATGGATGCTTCATCACTTTTAAGAATAGAGTAGACAGCCACTTGTCTGGAATGGTATAGGGACTCCTACTTGAGCAGAAGGTTGGACTAGAAGAGCTCTGTTGAAAGAAAAATATTCATCAGGGTCCAGTCCAAGCTGGGAATAAACAAAATGGAGGCTGTTTGGAAAGAAGGTTCTTTATTGACTTGCAGAACCAGACAGAAATGTGGCTCTGGAGCAGCTGACCACATGGTGCTGGGAGTGGTGGGTTTTTATATACCTTCTTGGGCTTTTGTGTTTGGGGAGTTGTTCCTGTTTCTGTGGCATGAACTTTGATCTGAGGTTCAGTGTGCCCTTGGTATTCTGATGGTGGTGGGTTAATCCTATTCTGTCCTAAAGGTCATCTTCTGCTTCTTTGGGGCTGTGGCTGATGGCTATGTCCTGTGTTGGATTTTTGAGTGAGGAGTTGCTGGTTCTAATTCTATCACTCTAATATTGTTAGCTATCAAATATTGCTGCAAGGGATTTCAAAAGATCCTTTCTTAAATGGGTTTCTGCAGGTACTATTTGCTCATGAATGGGGCTGAATGGGATTATCAGATCTGCATTTCTACAGAGCTGGCCTGCTAGTTTCTGTTTGGGGCTATTAAGAAAACTGGGCCTGCTTTTCTGCCTTTAAGATCCTTTGGAGAAATATAATATTCTGCCTTTTTAATATCCCCAAAATACTTCCTTCTCTGGGAGGGGCTGACTTCCCACACCTTCAAGGTCTCTTCAGACTCTTTGTTGACAGGCAGTAAAGGCCAATTCTGTTATTCTGCCTGTATATATACATATGCTATTACCTATGTATTATGCAATTACCTAAGTGACAGTGGTGATAGCTGAAAAGCTACTGCGAACTAAGCCTTAAACAGGCTTAGAAATACATGGCCTATTGGCTAGATTGGGAAGTGAAAAGAACCTCCTAGAAGGAAGCAATTGATGCTAAGAAAGCTAGTAAGAATCATGCTTAAGACCTGGGAAACTTAATGAGATATAAACAAATACAAACATACAGGTAATTTGTTTTGAAGATTTGATCATATTCTGTGCCTGTTCTCCTGTGATTGGAAGTCCCTGTATTTCTCAGTAATAATACAATCATTCTTCATATTTCTTCAGTTCCATTCAAACTCCAATCTTTTTTTCTTTAGCAGAGTATACTAATGAATAGAAATGTTACAACAATAATAGAAGTCTTGTGTTTTTTCTGCATCATGCATCATCCATTTTAATTAGAGGAAAGAGTAGTGAGTATAGTGACAAGAGTGTGGAATTAAAATCATTAATTGATGTCAAGCTGAAGAGAGGCTCCTAACATGAATTTAGTGACAGCAGGAAGGAAATTAACCTTATTACTTTATTTAGAGCATCCGTTTATTTAATATTTTGTCTATGTAAATGCAAAGTGTTTTATTTATGACAATGGCAAAGGACAAATAATTCATTAAACTGTGAATATTTATTATTTCAAAGCAATGAATCTTAGAAATTATACATTTTGAAAACATACATTAAAGTTGAGAGATACATAACTTAATGTGCTTAATTTTTTTATTTTCCAAATGATAAGGGTTAACACTGATTCAGTTTTTTTTAGTTGCTTTATATATGAAAGAAACCATGTGATGCAGATATACATCAAATGACTCTTCCTCTTATTATAACACGAATAGTAACAAATAGCTAGCTAACATCTTTCTTCTAGTTTTATGTATAGAGGTAAAAGAGAATGCTGATTATGTTCAGTGTCAGTGAAAATTGAAGAACAACTAATAATTAATGCAAGGAATACTTCTTCTTAAAAAAAGACAATAGTACTGCTTTTCAGATAGTTGCTGAGCCAAGATGTCATCATAAAAGAATAGAATTCTGTCTGTCAACAAAAGCCATCTGGAACTATGAAAGTATCAAATGAAATCAAGAGCATCAGCAGCGAGACGCCTTGTGTATTTGTAGAATGTTCAAGGAATTGGAGTTCATTTAGGGATTTCTCAGTCTGGGAAATCTGCATTTAATTTCTGTGAAGCAAAATATTTTCATAGTTTTTATGGTCTAGATAAGAGTTGATAGTAGAAGGAAATCTACTGTAGTTGTTAAACTACTGAAATTTAAAGGATGAAATTTGCTGAATTCATTCAACATACATTAATTAAAAATTGTGAGCCCAAAGTATGAGCAAACATCTTGATCTTCTAGGCTGTGAACCCAGCCCTTGATTTATGGAGAGAGCAGTGTAGCCTAGTAACTTGAGAAGGAATCTATCTGGGACATAGATTTGTTGTGAGACAACACTTTGTAGCTAGATGTGGAAAAAATGGAATAGAGTCAAATAGGAATAGTAAAGGATTTAAGGAAAATTGTCACAGTACCAGGGATTAATTTAATGATAGTTTGGCTAGTAACCAAGAAAGATGCATTAAACAATTTGACCTGTCTTGAAATAGGGTAAAAATGGCCATCCATCAACATTAATAGACAATTTCAGTGAATCAAAGGATTATCTAGTTGCCTTTCCTTTAGTGATATGTTTACTGACCAATTAGGAATTAATTTTATAGAAATCAGAAAGGAGCCAAGTTTGAGAACTCTCCGGATGACAGACATACGTGGGGAAATCCATACTGTATAAATCTCAGCTCTTCTCAATACCTTAACTGATATCCTTTTTTCCTACAAGAAAATAATTGTAAAACATGATTACGCCTATAGTTGTATATTAAGGTTTTGGAAGGAATTAAAACAAAGATGTTTTGATTTCCCAAACTATTTTGAAGAGAACCTTTAAGCACATTACACTATACAAATCCATTTTTATACAATTTAGATAGACAATAATCTACAGTTTATAATTTTAACATTCAGTTAAAACTGCTACATACGACCATACAAAGTTTTATATTAGTATAATATTATAGTGAGATAATTTTAATTTGATATTTGATAATTTCCATGAGAAGACTTAGAGCCACTCAATGTTGGACTTTGCTTGTTATATTTTTATCATATCTCTTTGGGCAGGAATCTTCTTATTTCTTGCAATTTAATCCTGTATCTGAATTGATGACTTTGTGTTTTACCTAACTGTTTTTCTCATATAAAATACAGATAGCTGGTTAGTTCTGCTCTGTTTTATGAATTACATCATTATGCATCTAGATATAAACTGAGCAATCTATGATAAGACTATTTGCATGATAAAAATGCATTTATAATTTTTTGTGATACCCAGTGTGTAAACTATGTGTATGTGCTTGCATGCATATTCACACACACTTTCCACATACCTTGGAACATACCTGATGTTATCCATGAATTATAGGACTATAGATTTAACATTTTAAAAATGTTTTCCATGAAGACGTTACTAATGCTAGAATCTGTAGCCTCCAGTTTTAAAAAAAACACACATGTATGAGTTAGTGAAAAATGCCAATAGTGTGTAATAAGAAAGTTATTCTGCGTTCTTGTTCTTATTCCTTGAAGATATGCCCATATGATACATACTATTGAAAATATCTTCAGCTTTATACATATTTGCAAGGAATAAGAACAAGAATACAGAACTTTGACCATCCAGTGTATCTCTGTTGCGATTGGTCTTTCAAATACGCTGAGATCTTTGCCATTTCCGCCAAATTGGAAACTTTTAAAGTCCATTCTACTATAGTCGGCAGTTCTTCCTTCTTCCAATATTGCGCTACTAAAAGTCTCGCTGCCGTAATTAAATTCAACATCAACTTAGTGTCCACAACGGTAGTACATTGAGATACATTGAGATACATTGTGGAGTGGAGAAGATGGATTGATTATATCCAGAATAAATATGGGACTAAAAAGTTTCACTTAGCATTTGAATAAGTAGTGGATTTATATGATGTATAACTAGCTTGTAGTTATTTTATTAAGAGTTAAGGTGCGATAGAATTTAATATTTTATTGTTGTTTGCATATTTTAGATTATGTTTGTTTGTATTTTTATACCCTGTATTTAGCTCTGGGAAGTCGGGGAGGGGGGAGGGGAGGGGTTTCGTACTCAAAAATGTACTGTAAAACTTTTCAATTAAAAAAAAAGAACTTTGACCATCCAGCCTAAAATAGATAGTTATTGAAAGGAAATTTCAGTGTTTCTAGACAGTGTTATTATCTTAATTAGTCTTCAAATTACATTTATATAATTGCAATACACAATTACTACAATCAATTACTTCATTATAGGTGACATTCAATAACATGTTTATATGATCAATGAATGAGTGACACTGTTTTCCATGATTCAGTTGAAAATTGTCTATGTAAAGAGATCAATAGAATTGGAATTGGAATTCTTGATAAAAACCATATAGGGCAGCTGAAAGATTTGAAAGAATCTGAATGGTTAAAGAGCAGAATTAGAGTAAATATAAGATAAAGTTATAAGCATATCCTTTTAATAAAATGATTGTGGCAACCATAGAGATACAGTGTGATATAGTGTGGAATACATAATGATGTAAACAGAAATGATTAATAATTACTATGTGAAATGGTCTCAAAGCTCTTATAACATTATGATTCATGTCCACATAGCATGGGAAAAATATTCAAGGGTACTTGCACTAAAGCAGTCTAGTTAAAAAAATATTAGATTCAGTAACCCAATGGCTTGTTTAGTTATAATTATGCAAGGTAATATTGATATATTATATGCAAATCTGTGTAACTGGCAAAACATCTATCATGTCTATTATATTAAGTTTTCTGATAATTTTTAAGCAGTAAGGAGCTGCACTGCAAAACCCCAATGCATTTCAATACTTAAGTATTTGATCCTTAAAGCTGTTTTTTTTCCCAATTTAAATGTTAGTTACCCATGAATTACAATTATTTTTTCACCCTATTTTCAAACTTATTTCTAGCCTTATTTCTCATTTCCAGAATACAAGCCAAGACCCGAGAGTTTCGTGAAAGACAAGCCCGTGAACGAGATTATGTCGAGATCCATGATTTAAACAGGACTTATGTATGTGATGCTGACTCAATGTATGCTGGAATTCCTTCATATTCCCCCATGAGTAGCAGCACAATTAGCAGTAGACCACAGAGCCCAGGGGAAGCATCGACAATAGAAGCATTATATGCCCAAGTAAAGAAAGGACGCAATTCAAAGTCTTCACCTGCAGACAGGTAGGCACCAAATCAGACATCAGTCAATATTCTGCTTCCAATGTCTGGTTTGTAAATTTTCATTATTATTCTTGGCTATGGGAGGTGACTGTTTGTCAGCTGTAAAGCCAGAACTACATTTTATTAATGGATTTTTAAAAGCCTTTATAGGGAAAGATATTGAATTTACACAAATCAAGTCATAATGGAATGAGCAGTATGATCTTTTCAGTTGATTTTAACACAGCTCATTATCTTCTGGAAGTGCTTTTAGATTCAAATTGTGCTATTTAGCATAATTCAGGTTAAAGTCACATTTGGCTCAGCCTCTGCTAATTCAGCATCAGACATCCTAGAAATATACTGAGGTGTTTATGAGCATTTTTGTTATTGATTTTCTGGAAGGTGTTGGAATCTGTATTGGTTCCAGAATCGGTTAGGCATTTCTTTGGTCATCAGAACTAGGAATCAACAGGCACAAACTAAGAATCATTGTCAGCCCTTTGGCTGCTTCACCCGTTTTAAATTAAAAAGTTTGGAACTTGAATCAGGATTATTCTTAGAACACATAATGCCCAGTTTAATATGTTGGTCTTTTTAACTCTAATAATGTACTGCTGACTGGCAATCTTCTCTGATTTAATTTGATGTATGTTTTTAGATTGTTTGCCCTACTAACAGAACACAAAATTTTGGAGATAAATTTTCTATCTTGGCTGGTGAAATATTAAACTGAAATGTTAAGATGACAAATTCCTAAATGGTTTTTTTTATTATTAGCCTTTTATTATTTCTAGTATCAGAAGCATTAGGCCTATATAAGTTGCAATTGCATTAATCTTTGACTGGGTTCCAATCTGATTGGTCACATTTGGTCACCCTGAGCATTTGGTTTGATCCAACATGGTTCTTATTACACTCGTCCTTAAAAAAAGATCATCATATGATTGTGATGTATCTAAGAAATAAAGAGAAAAGAGAATACACTTTGATAACTCAGAATTTTCAGTGTTGGAATTGTAGCTTATGAATCAGGAGAGCATCTATAAGTGGGAAAAAGATAATCTAGGATGAAATGCAAAAAAATTAAGTTCAAAAAAAGAGTGGAAAAATATGAAAAATTAAGAAGGAGCTAAAGAATCTGCTGTTACAGCTTTGAAAGAAATTGAAAGTCTGTTCTCATCTGCCGTGCTGGAGGTTGTCCACTTATGTAGTTGAGAGGTAAAAATATATGCTTTACATGCCCAAAGTTTTCAATTCAGTCCTAGATTTCCAGTGAAAGATTAATAGTGATAGGAAAACGTCTAACACTTCGAATAACTATTTTTATTGATAGAGTTATATGAGCCAGTGGCCTTGTGGCATAGAATGAATTTATATTATTATGAGATTAAGACAAACTGTTTACTCTGCTCAGTATCTAGTCTTTGGAGGGGAAATGACATTATTTCTTATTAATGTATTAGAATATCATTCCAAATATTCTGTAGACAAAATCAGTTGACAATAATATTTTCCAAAATCCAAACTTGTATTCAGCCTTTCATGGCCAACATTATTCTGCTTTCTTTTTCTATTATTCTTGATGTAAAAAGGCACAAAGGCACCACTCACCAAGTAAGGGGTTATAATGTTTAATGCAGAGCACAGTATTCTAGAGACATGTTTAACATTGTATTGGTGATGACATTTGGACCAAAGATAACTTTCAAGATTTTCATCTCAACAAAACAAAAGGGAATTCTATGCAGACCTCTACACCTTTCCAAATTTCCAACTGTTGTCCTATGTGAGTGACAACACATATTTAGTTTATTTTATTATGTATGCATTGCATCATTTCAGTAGTGGTTCTAGTGGTTCCAAAAATTCAGAAGACCTTTTAAAATACTTTTGGGAGGACCTCCCCTAATACCACATGAGGATGGGAAAAGGGAAATAGAAAGCTGGATGGAATTTTTAATTTTTTTTTCTTCTGTCATACCAAATAATTTCTAGGGAGTTACATTCTTGTAGCAAATATTTTTATAAAGGCTAAGAAATGACTATGTGGGCCTGGTTTCATTTTTTTTCCTTTTAGATAACAGTGATATTACATAACGCGATATACATATACCATCTTTTGTGTCTCTCTGTGTGTATATGTGTGTGTGTAATCTAACATATAGAGATAATTCCATGAAAAGACAGCTGCTAATGGACATTTACAGGCTGTTGCTATGACATCACTTCCCACCAAATAGTGCATTGTCTTCAAAAGGAATTGAAAGGAAAGAGGCATTGTGCTGCTTAAGACTTAATGGCTTCAAAATAGTAGGCTAGAATCCCACAGCTTACACTGGACACTATAATGGAAAAGTAAATAACATAATCATGGGGTTTTTTGCATTCACTATGCCATTGAGGATACCCGTTAGGAAAAAAACATGTTGATGAAATGGTTCCTCTTCCATTAAAAGTGGAATCAAGTTGTATCTCACAAAAACTCAACTGAAAAAAAGAATGGTTAAGAAGGATAGAGAGGGAGAAAATCCATCTTATTTATTTTTAATGCACATATGATATTGATTGACATAAAAAGTGACTGGTTAATTTTGTGTTAATTTTATTTGCAGTTTAATACAATTTCTGAAAGGAATATGATTTTGTATAATTTAGAAAACCACTAGGAAAGAAGTATGAGATTTGTTCTGAAATGTTTTTATGAAAAGGAATTTTAATAATATAAAATAATATTTTATGAGTATATGATTATATCATTTGAAGTTTCAGTCATATCATATTTTTAAGGTCTAAGAGTAATTCATTGCATATATTCTAAGCTTTTTTTCAAAATACCTTAGGCTGAAAGATATGAAGAAATAACAATTTTTCTGCAGGTGCTAAAAAGAAATTAATTTCTTCCAGAAACAGACAGGTTTGACATTTGGAAGCATAGAGTTAGAAGGAATCATTTAGGCCAATCAGTCCAACCTTAGCTCAATTCAGAAAGTCAAAGTACATAAAGCTTATTTCAGCACCGTGGTAATGCACAGATTCCCAAATGGAAAAATTTCCTTGAGCTGAGTTGGATATTCGTCTGTAAATTCCTACAAAGTACGTTAACAGGATAGGTAGTTTTCTCTCAGAATAATTAAAGTGAAAGTTTTATCAATTAGTTAATGTTACCTTGTTTCTTCAGAGCTTTGGAAGTAGATCACAAATGCAGTTCAAAGACAACTGGTCCCCCAACTATCTTAAATGAAGTCTAGACAAGCTGTCTGAATCAATCCACTTTCTTTCCTTTAAAAACAATGCTTGACTTGAATGATGAAACAAGCATAGTTAACATATATAAATATAACAATAAAATGCATACAATTGTCTGTATGTTACCTGATTTTGCAGCACTATTGTAGTTGTTCCAGCAAGTTTATACTCATCATTTGAACTTTAAACATTGGATGCCAGGAAAAGCCCTTCTACTTGGATTTAATGGTAATAAGTAAAAAATCTGAAGCTTTTCTGGTCTTGAGAGAAGCAAGAATACATAGCAGTTGATTAGAAAAAGTATTATTGGAAATACAGCTAATCATATGCATCAGCCTTCCATTTTCTTGAAGAAATTAGAATTTTCAGTTGATTTAAACTTATTTCACATGCACTTTAGGGCTTTTGTATATTATTTTTTCCTGCTGTATGCATCATGCACCAGTAACCTCTCGATCTATTCCCTGTATAGATTGATAAGACCTGTTTGCTATTCCATAAACTCAATGTAAGGGGAAAAACTAGTACCTCTAACTTTAATGGTCTTAGGTTACTACCTACTCTTCTGCCAATATGGATGCAATAAAAATCCCACTTTTAATATAAATTCATGAGGATTTATGCAGAGCCCCTAGTGTGAGGTATATTTGCTTTCACCCTATTCATTGGGTTATGATTTTTGAGGGGCTGGAAAAAGAAATCATAAAAAGTTTCATTTAAATGTCTTTGAGTCTTCATAACAGAAGTAAGAGCTGATGGGACAGCAAGATCATCTCTAAAAACATTTTCAGCTGTGGCATTTATTGTTTATTTGTTTTGTTGTTGTTTTGTGTTTTAAAAGAGTTCATTTTATAATTGAAGACAAGACAACTGTTGGTTTGTTTTTAGTTTTTTAAACCTATTCTTTAAGACATACTGTAAATGGGAAAATGTATGAAGAGATAAGAGAGGAATGGTTTTCCCAGAGCAGGTTTAAAAACAGGAAAAGATGAGGGGGGGGGGCTCTGACATGAAGGATAGCCTACAAATGGAATAACGGAAAATCATTTAACAATCATCCTTTGTTTCAAGCTAACAATCACTCAATTCATTTTACAAATATTTTATTTCAAGTGCAGCAGCTATCAGCAGTATGCAAGAGGAGGTCTGTCAAATACAATTTGTTTTTAAGAAGTGAGTCAGAATTTGTCATTCTTAATGGATGCAGTGTTGTGGTTGGTGTGCAGAAAAGAGAAAACCACGATGTGGAAGAAAGCAGGATTTGTTTTTCCTCAGATTTAGTAATATAGTTTTTTTTAATCTAAAACACAAGATCTGGGTGCAAAGGGATAGATAATTTGTATTTGAATTTATCTGGCTGTAAATTCGAAAGTCTGGGCTGTAGAAAGCCACAGTTCTCCTGAAAAAATATATGTGCACACAATTTGAGAATGTTCGTGAAAACTGGGGATTTCTGTGAACATTTTACTCTATCTTCTAGGAAACCAGTTTGTATTATATGTATATAGTTCGTTAATGTGTTAACTTAATGCTATAGATCCATAATATGAGGTAAAGCGTTTTGACAGCCGAACACGCGGGAGTTTTGACAGCTGTCAAAACTCCCGACTTACGCAGGCGCACTGGTTGACAGCTCTCAGCTGTCTAGCAACACAAGCCGCCAGCCACGAGGAACCGAACTGTCAGGCGTTCCGCGAAGCTGATTGGAGCGGAAAGCAAAGCGGGAAAAGACCGGCCGCTGATTGGACCTGACGACCGGCTTCAGACTATAAAAAGCCGAATGTCTCTGTTATCTGTTGCTCTGTTCCTAATAAATCTGTTAAAGGTTACCAGCTGTCTTGAGTGGTCTGTCCAGCCACTTCACTGGCGACGAGGATGGGATCCGCTTCCCAGAGCTGAAGTCACGGCCAGGAAGGGAGTTCCCGGCCGGCTGAGCTAGTCACTGGAAGTTTTAACTTCCATCGCGAAGCGGACCACCGGACCCAGACAGCATGGCAAATTTCGGACGAGTGAGAGAATTCGACACCCGCCACCCCGAGCGATGGGAGTCGCATCTGGGGCAGGTCGAGGGGTTCCTCCTCGTCAGCAAAATTACGGACGACAGAGCCAAAGCTGCAGCGCTCCTCTACATCAGCGGTCCACCCGTCTACGATGCCGCTGTAGGGCTTTTCAGCCCCGTGCCGATCACCGAGGTTCCCTATACCGAGCTCATTGACCGGCTCAACAAACACTATATGCCGGCCCGCTCGGAACTGTACTGGCGGGTACAGTTCGCCCAGCGAAGACAGCGGCCGGATGAAGCTGCGAACAACTTCATCGCAGGAGTCCGGCACGCCGTGTGGAGCTGCAACTTTCCTGATTTAGAAGATCGGATCCGGGACCAAGTGGTCATCGGGCTGAGGGACGAACGCCTCAAGAAAAAAAGAAGCACTTAACAAATTCATAAAAGGGAACTGGCACCGGCGGCTCAGCCAATTCCTCCTGGCCCAACACACCACACCTGGCACCACCACCGGAAAAACACCAGCTGAGCTACGGTGGGGCAGGAGGCTAATAACAAGATTAGATCGATTGCACCCAGATAGAACATCTAATGACCAAGAACCTCCAACATCATTACCACGAACCTTCTCACCGGGCCAAACCATCTGGGCCAGGAATTACACCGGCAACCAAAAATGGATACAAGGGGTCATAATAAAACAAACCGGTCCCGTCTCATACTTAATTCATTCAGACACACAAGGACAACTACGGCGACACGTCGATCAGCTACGGAATCGCAAACCACCCAACACACCCCCACCATCCGAACAACCCCTTATACCCCCCTTCATACCAGACGACCCACCCCCAACTTCAGACGAGACGCAGCCGCAACTACCGCAGGGGGAAGGGGAACCTGAAAACGAGATCCCCCCGCGACGATCCAGCAGAATGAAGAAAGCACCGGCCTACTTACAGGACTATGAATGGGGAGGCAGCAACAAACAAACTCACGGGGGTGGAAACGATCCGGGGGAAGGGTAAGGGGTGTATTATATGTATATAGTTCGTTAATGTGTTAACTTAATGCTATAGATCCATAATATGAGGTAAAGCGTTTTGACAGCCGAACACGCGGGAGTTTTGACAGCTGTCAAAACTCCCGACTTACGCAGGCTCACTGGTTGACAGCTCTCAGCTGTCTAGCAACACAAGCCGCCAGCCACGAGGAACCGAACTGTCAGGCGTTCCGCGAAGCTGATTGGAGCGGAAAGCAAAGCGGGAAAAGACCGGCCGCTGATTGGACCTGACGACCGGCTTCAGACTATAAAAAGCCGAATGTCTCTGTTATCTGTTGCTCTGTTCCTAATAAATCTGTTAAAGGTTACCAGCTGTCTTGAGTGGTCTGTCCAGCCACTTTACAGTTTCTGTAGAACTTTAATTTTTCATCCCTAACTACTAAGTCAGGTTGGAGAGGAATATATAATTTCTATGTTTAGATTTCTTTTTGGTCGGTGGGGTATCATCAGTACGCTGATGATACCCAGCTTTTTCTCTCCATCCTGAACCAACCCAGTGATGACCTCGATGTCCCATTGCCTGGAGGCGGTCTGGGTCTGGATGGGGAGAAACAGGCTTCAACTTAATCCCGCCAAGACTGAGTGGCTGTGCATACCGGCATCTCGGATTAACCAGTCTATTCCATCATTAATTATGGGGGGTGAGGTGTTACCCCCCATAGATAGGGCCCGCAACTTGGGCATCCTCCTGGACTCACGGCTCAGTTTGGAAGATCATATAGGAGCCGTGGCCAGGGGGGCTTTTGCCCAGGTTCGCCTGGTGTGCCAGTTGTGGCCCTATCTGGACTGAGACGCCCTACGTACAGTCACTCATGCGCTTGTGACCTCCCGGATAGACTACTGCAATGCTCTCTACATGGGGCTGCCCTTGACCACTCGGAGGCTTCAGCTGGTGCAGAATGCGGCCGCGCGAGTTGTGATGGGGGTTTCCCAATACTCCCATGTAACGCCTCTTCTCCGCGAGCTGCATTGGCTTCCAGTTGCCCTCCAGGTGAGATTCAAGGTCCTGGTGATGACCTATAGAGCCCTAAATGGCATGGGTCCAGACTATCTTCGGGAGCACCTGCTGCCAGCATCAACTTCCCATCGTTCTGTGCGCTTCCACATGGAGGGCCTCCTTAGGGTGCCGCCGGTCAGGGAGTGCCGGCTGGCAGCCCCCAGGGGGAGAGCGTTCTCGGTGGGTGCGCCTGCTCTTTGGAATCAGCTGCCTGTGGAACTCCGGATGGCCCCCAACCTTCGCTCGTTTCGCCGGGACCTAAAAACTTGGCTATTCGAGCTTGCCGGCCTGGACTGAGGGTTTTGGGTTAAGGTTTTAATTTTAATTATTTTGGGGCTACTTAATTAAATTTTATTTTAACCTGTATATATTGTACTGTTTTAATTTGCCATGTAAGCTGCCCTGAGTCCCTCGAGAAAAGGGCAGTATATAAATCTAAACAAACAAACAAACAAACAAACAAACAAATAAATAAATAAATAAAATTTTGACCTGTGATGCTAAATCTCTCCAGTTTAAAATAACCCTAAAATCATATGGGCTTATTCAAAGTTGTGTCAGTTTTGCAAACAATTCACCTTTCAGTGTTCAATGTTAGGAGAGTTATGAGATTACTTGCTTGCCTTATTTATAGTCCACTTTTCTCTTGTTAAATTAAATATATACAGGTGGTTCTCAACTTACAATCACAATGAAGTCCAACATTTCTGTTGCTGACAGTTATTAAGTGAGTTTTGCCCCATTTTACAATCTTTCCTTTCACAATTGTTAAATAAATCACTTTAATTAAATTAGTAACACAGTTGTAAAATGAAACTGGCTCCCCATTGACTTTGCTTGTCAGATGTTTTCCAAAGATGCATGTCTCCGGGACACTGCAACTGTCATAAATATGAGCCAGTTGCCAAGTGTCTGAATTTTGATGATGTGATCATGGGTATGCTGCAACTGTTCTAAGTGTGAAAAATGGTCATAAGTCACTTTTTTCAGTGCCATTGTATGTTCAAACTGTCACTAAACAAAAAATTATTGAGAACTACCTGTTCATTAAATTTTCTGAGACATACCCTCAACTATAGTATAGTGTGTAGGTTGTTTCATTTTAAATAAAATATTCTGAAAAGATACAAAAAGGAATTTTATTTTCTGATTGATTTTACAAGCCATTGTTACAGATGAAACTTATGATAACATATATATTAAATTTTATTTCTGTGATTTCCCTTATAGATGTATGTTTGTAAAAGCCACAGGCAGTGTCATCTTGGCAAATGGGAGAAAGAATATGTTTCAGAATTATTTCACTTGCCCCCCAAAATATTCTGTTTTCTGACGTATTTCACAATTCACTCAGACAGCACGTAATCTTTAGACCTTACCATTTGAATGAATCAGAAATATGAATCTGAACTATTCAGACAGATGTATTTATGTATCCACCATCTGCTACATGAGCCCCTGCAGGTGTAATGGGAGGTCACCCAGAAAAGTACATGTGAAGGAAGCTTAAAAATATAAACATATGCCACCATTCTTGAAACAGATGAATGCTTGTCAAAAATGGCATCAGTTCATTTAAGTTGTGTTAATTGAGGAGATGTGATTTAATCAGAAAGGCTTATTCATGTTTCATCAATAATCATTCTTAATATTTCATCAAAACTGGCTGATTTGCAGACAACCTTCTAGTCTTTGATTCATTATAACCGCAGACATAATTTAATCTTCCCTGCTTCTTCCTTTGCTCATGCTCTCTTTCATCTCCATGACACTGTTAAAATGTTTCTAACTTTCAAAAATTGCTAATTGATCTGAAGTATTAAACGCTGTATTTAAGGCTCCAATCTCTTTTTTATGGAGGCATTTGTTCGTAGAATTTTATTTGACAACAAATTTGAATATCATTCTTAGAACAGATAGTGTGTAATTTCCCCCTGTGTATAAAATTAAAAATAACTGGTATTTTAATGTTTATTTGTTTATATGTAGTCTATATAGAAAATAGTCCATTGTTTATAGATTCAAGGTGACATAAGAAAATCTATTTCATGCGTGAAAGTTGTTTTCACTTGTTATTCAAGGTGCTTTCTGATACCAAACAAAAGTGTGAGTGAATTCCCTGCAGAGTTCACAGTTTCAAATTAGATAGATTCTGGAGGATATGGGAATAAAAGAATATTGAAGAACAAGTAAAAGTAAGAAGAATGGAAATGATGAAATTCAGAAGGGTCCTTGGTTCTCTCTGAACTTGGTTGTTTTCTTGCAGACATTTCATTATCCAAATTACGTTGAAATACCCATAATTTCAACCTTGAGCTACAAATATTCTCCTTATTGGATAAAGTTCTATCTTTATGTCTGCATTGTCTGTAGTTCTAACAGTTTTAGATCTTCAAAAGAACTAACAATAGTAGTCAACATAACTCAAAACCTTGTATTTATTTTCAGTTTTATCTCCTCAACAGGACAAGTATCCAGAAAAAAAAAGGAATTATATTCTGTTTCCTCCCCTACAAAAACTCTGTTAAGACATTCCCAAGATGTCAAGGAAATTTATAAATATGTACCAACCATTAGTAACAACATCATTGATGTACCTTTCTACTAATTTTGCTATCAGAAGTTTTACTCTTTCAAACATGACTGAAGATATCCTAGAAATGTGTTATAATGTTTTGAATAGTCAATGAGTGTTCAGTTTTGGATCCTTCTAGAGAAAAGTTAGCTCAATTCTTAATTGATTGGTTGAAATAATAGGAGTTATAGTCTCATCAGAAATTGGGAGGTCTGGTTCCTTTCCACAAATGGGTATATATTTTAATAGGTACTATAAATAGATATTATTTCAGTGAGGGGTTTTTTTTATAGTTTCTTGGGAAAATAAGTGGTGATGGGGAAACAAGCTTCCAGATATTGGGAAAATACAGTAGTTAGGAGGATATATTGATGTAGTCTTAAAAGCAATCCTTATTTGCAATTTTGGGTTTCTATATTTTTATATGTATGATTCAAGAAAAAGATTTTTATATAATTTCAACTCACATTTATGAAGCAAATGGAAATTTTGGAGGGAAAAAGAAGAGAATCTTGTACCTAGAAAAATACAACATGATGAAACCTTGATGAAATGATGATGAAATAAATAATAAATGAATAAAATAAGATACACACACACAGATACACACAAATGAAAATTCTGCTTCACAATTTGTGTCACTTGTTTTGAGACACATTGAGAGATTCCAGTATAGAAATTATGCCCTTTGTTTATTATTGTGGTAGATCTGCAATAACTGGAATTTGGACTTACCTCTCTGTGAGTTGTATGTCTTTTAGGACTATAAAATAAAAGATCTCTGAATTTTATAATGACCCAAGGTGGGCAGAATTCACTCATAACACTAAAGTCATTATTTCAACTATGGTTTATATAGCAAGTTATTATGGCTTTTTTTTTACAGATGGCATTAAACTACTGTATAAGCAACATTTTACAGACCACAATGTTTGATTTTGTGCATATCACAAGCCAAATTTCAGAGAACTATCTTAGTGTGAGATGGAAGCCTTTAGTGGCTCCTCAAAACTTAAAAGAGTTGTTGAAATTGAGGTTTTGTCTAGTGTACAACAGAATTATTTTGCATGCTTCTTGAGTCAGAACTGCTATGTTCTGTTTGTTGTACAACTAGTATAATCCAATGCTTATATACTTTCTTGAAGACTATTTTCTTATATAACCCAATGGTAAGTCAATGGTCATCAAAATACGTTTCTATCAGTAGCATGTTTAATTCAACAAACAATATTTAGAAATTCTGTTGAGTATATAATCAGGCATTTGGGATTTTTTTCCCTTTTTTTAACAAAGGTAACATAATTGTCAGCAAGTTTGCTGTGCTTCTTCAAAAACATTTGGCGAGCAGAGTTGCTACTATGTTAGACATGCATATATTTGGTTTAAAGCAAACTATCTTTTTCAATTAGTCTGCATGACAGTCCACCCTAGATATCATCTGAATTTTGACAAATATTCTCTGAAAAGCTTCATTCATATAGTCATAGCTTATATTCTGTAACCCTTGAAATTGCTTTGAATAACGTGAATTTCATTAAATGTCATTTAGCTGTGTATCAGGATTTCATAGGACAATAGATAAAACTGAGTAATGGGTAATTTTGCTTCACTAGACAAATCTTTGATTACATACATGTTCAAATTATTTTCACATATGTATATATTGCCAAAGTTGATTTTTACATGATTCTCAGCAAATGGCACAGCATTTTGAAGTTTCATAGTTTTGGAATGAGGAAAAGAGAAAAAGAAACAAAGTCATGCTGACTTTCCTTAGCCCTGCTGTGTTGAAGGATAAGGAAGAAGGAAATTAGTCATTTATTTCCTCCTTCCCTCTTCCAGACCACATAGTCTGGCATGCATGAATGGGGAACAGGTACTTTGGGTAATGAACCATAAAGTATCTGTGAACTTTTTCATCTCTATTGCATGATGTGTACACCTTTGACCCCCACGGATAGCTCTGAGAATGTAAAAATTAAGTAGATTTCCCTTAACCCAACACTAAACTACTCTTTGATGGTTCTTTATGTTTGTGTCTGTATGTTTGTTTTAACCCAAGGAAATTATAAGTAGGCGTACAATTAACAATTGTCACTAAGAATATAGTTGTTGGGTAGATTAGTGCTGCATGCTTCAAAAATTTGTTAACTAAGCTTTAGGAAAAGAGAGGAAGGGAGGGGAAAAATTATAGTTACTGATATTTATCAAAGCACAACATAATAAAAAGGTAATGCTAATAATCATTTTGCCACATAAGTACTCTTTTAATGTAATTACTTTCTGGTTAAAAAGAAGTTGTAATACTGCAATGTAAGCTGTTATCTTAGAAGAACTGCTTATTGTACATATAGGAAATTGTTTCATATTAGAATGCAAAAGATATCTCTATGATTTTTTTTTGAATGCTGTAATAAAGTAACTTAAGAAAGTCCACCAAGGAAAGTTTCCTAATCCTTCTCACTATAGCACTCAGTCTTTTGTACTCCAGAAAAAGAGTCCTTCTAACTAATTTGAGACAAATCTTCCAGAAAATGTAGAATTGCTCCAAATTAGAATATTTTGATTCTCAAATAGTATCCCATAAACCTCTTGATATTTACAGTGGCTCTCCACTCCTCCAGGAAAACTGCTGAGTCAGTTTTAAGAAATTTTCAAGTATGTTCAGTATCATTATTGATTCACAGTAATAGCAATTTGCTATAAATTTAAACTTTGTTGATGTAAAAGATTATTTTATGTGGCTACATGAGTGGCATTTAAATCTAGAAGTTCTAGTTCTGTTTCGTGCAAAACCTACAAGCTGTTAAATATTGGAAGGTTGTATTAAAATATGGAATATGAAATATTACTCTTCTGGCTCTTTGAGTAATTCAAATTACAAGCCGAACAATCTCCACCAGTAAATAATCTCCTTGTGTGGCATTGTTACCAAAGGTTACTGACGTACTTCATTTCCTCTTGTGTGTTTGTGTGTGTGTGTGTGTTTAGAGAAAGCTAGTTTGGCAATTTTTCACCTATTGGTTCTTCCATTGTTTCTGTAAAATGCACAAGAGAACTGGAGAAATTAAATGGGCATTATATATCTTTATTATATTGCATGTGTAGTCTCACCAAGCACAGTTTAAATGCAGGTTAAAGTTTATTGTGTAATTTAATAATTTTAACTTCCATTTATAACAGTGAGAAATTTCTGGCAGTGTCATACAGTGCAGTTGAGTACTTCTAAAGCAGGCATGTCAAACTGCGCGCCCGCGGGCCGGATGTGTCATACCGAAATCGTGCCTACGTCATTGCCGGCAATGGGGAAAAAGTCGTGATACGTCGTGCGACATCACGTGATGTCACGAGTTAGACATGCCTGTTCTAAGGAATCAGAAATTTCTGCATTCTGATTTAGCCATTAAACTCAAGAGTACCCATTTTACCAAGCTTACAAAACATTTAGAAAAGTTGCTCATTCTACCATAACTTGGATTTATTATTAATGTTGTTGCTTTGATTATGTGTTCAGAACAACATTGACCCTATTTGTTGTATGATTCTCAGCTGTCAGAATGAATGCCAGGAAGTAGACCACAGCTATGTGGAGTTAAGGACCAGCTAAGCTATTTTTTGGAGAGGAAAACTAAGTTATATATGTAATAAGCACATTTTTTTCATGCATACTGATTGCTTACCAGTGTATCAACAATATTTAGCTTTGTGACTTTGTTTTTCATCACAGTTTTATTCCCCCAGGACAAAACACTAAAGACAATGAAGAACTATCTACTGATTTTTCTGCCACTCTGTTTCAGCCTTTGTTCTTTCCCATTAGAGCAATTAAAACAAAGATGACACAGCAGGACAAGCAATATATGTTATTTAGATTCTTGCAGTTTGGTCACATTTGTTGCGCTGTGTCTATGACACTGTTGCAAAAGTTGATTAAGAAAATTAATGACAAGAAACAAGAGAAGAGAGCAAAGCAAAATGAGGAAAAGTTAAGTCTCTGGAAGACATTCATTGTCTAAAAACTACAGAAATACCTTCTAGAGCTAACATTCTTCAGCTGTGAAAAGTCTGAAATTTATTGTTTTCAAAAATAAAATCTAAAAACAATGTTATCTCTGGTGGTCTGAAGCACCAGGGGTTCTTACTCATCTAAATGCTTACAAAATACATTTATACCATTTTGTTTTCAAGTTCCCAGAAGCAAACAGTGAACATTACAAAGGTCAGATTTTGGGCACTTGAAAGGAGGGATGTTAAGAAATAAGTTGTGTGCTAAAATATTTCTTTATAGCAACCATTTTCCCATTCTGAGGGCTTGGATTTGCTGTTCCTTAAAAACCTTAGAATCTTGAAAAAGTGTGAGAAAACTTGGTGTGTGTGTGTGTTTAAAGATAAAAGTGTGAGATAAGAAACTCTGGGAAAAATAAACAAGTTTAAGAATCAGTAAGGAAAATATTCCAGAGCTATTGTCCCATTCAGCCTTTTAGTTTCAGTCATAGGTCATGGAAGGGTCATTTGGATGCTGTATGTTTAACCCTTACAGAAATACTTAAGGGAAAACCAAGCCTCTTTGAACTCCCTTGTTTTCTAATAGGCTTTTCTCTTTTTTTGGCAGGGTTATCAAATGGCTCTTTATTTTAAATCTAGTTTGTTTATTTCTGTATTATCTTACTTAATTCTTCTGATATACTCTTCTGGGATTATACACCCCTACCAATATAGTCTTCCTGACCAGACATCATTGCAAATCTTTATTCTTCTTTATTTCTTCTGATAAAGAAGAAATAATGGGATGCTCTGCAGATGTTTAGGACTATCTTTAAACCCCAACAAGCAATAAAATCTCATTCAGATCAAGTTCTTTCATACCACTATACCAGCAGTACTCTTACTGGTGTAGAAATTTACACAAAGATGCACATACATATAACAAAATGATTTTTAATACTGTTTATTACAATTGTATTTGCATATGGTTGCTAACTGAGGTATTTGGTATATTAGAAGTTGTATAATAAAATACATATTGTGAGAATAGCCTGATCCTATGCAATATTGCATGCCACTTCTTTTGATGAATTTCACTTCATTAAAGATTGTTCTAGGCTACTAGCTGGATTCAGCAAACTCTTTTAGGTCATTTTTCTGTTATATTATCAGAAGGCTTGTTCATAAACTAATTAGTAAATATAGTGGTACCTCAGCACTCGTCGTTAATTGCTTCCGGGAGGCGTGATGAGTAACAAAAATGATGAGTAACAAACAGATTTTCCCCATAAGGCTGTGGTGGTGAACCTATGGCACGTGTGCCACAGGTGGCACGCAGAGCCCTCTCTCTCTGTGGGCACACACACTGTCGCCCCAGTCCTAAGCCTTCAGCTGGGTTTTATAAAACCTTTTTCCTTTAGGCCTCCGCTGCCGTGTGCGAAATAAAAAAAAAGTTTAATCAATCAATTTCAAATTCTTGCTGGGAAAAAAAGATCTCGCAAAATTGGAATTGATTGAACTTTTTAGTCCCACCCAATCTGCCATTACCACCACAGCACACACACCCAATGGGCCACACACACCCAATGGGCCACACCTACCCAATGGGCCACACCCACCCAATGGTTGACACCCACCCAATGTGCCCTGCCCATCCAGCACATGATGATACATAAGTGGGTTTTGGGTTGCAGTTTGGGCACTCAGTCTCTAAAAGGTTCGCCATCACTGCCATAAGGAATAATATAGTGAGTCACAAGTCAGCTGACACCAATATGTTTTATTTTGTGCATTGAGTAACAACAAACAATCAGTACTGGGACAAAATTTTCACATTAGAATATATTGAGTACCAAATTCAATGAGTTTCAAAGCGGTTGAGTACCACTGTATCACTATAGATAGATTCCTATCTGCTCCTAATTTTAACCTGAAGAAAACATTAGTTTATGTCTTAAACTTGAACGGTTTTAGAACTTAAATAGTACTCTGAGATTTGAACTGTTGGATGTCAACAAAATTTTGAAACCTCAATATTTGAACTTGAACCACATGTGTTGGCACCAAGGTTATAAGATAACCTTCCAGATATTCTGGACCACAGTTACAGCCTCTCTTGGCATCAGTTCTGGAAATGGACTGATAAGAAGAAGGCACCAAGGCACCAATCCAGATATGAAGTTATTGCACAATCCATTAGAATAGTATTTTTGCTTCAGTGAAGGCTCAAGCAAAGCACCTCTTCACTGCTATGTGAAATCAAGCTTTGTTGCTTTACCTGTGATTTGCAGGAATACAGGTAGTCCTTGACTTACAGTCAATCATTCAGTGATCATTTGAAGTTACAACAGCATTGAAAAAGTTAATTATGACCATTTTTCACAGTTAACAACACTTGCAGGATGCCCATGATCATGTAATCGAAATTTAGGTGCTTCCTAACTGGTTCCTATTTATGATGGTTGCAGTCTCACCTTTTTTTAAAAAACAAGTTTTATTGGTTTTTTAGTTAAAATCTACATATTTAGAAAGCATAGTGATGACTGCGTAATCAGAGATTCAGTAACAGAGTTTTCAGTACATAATTCAGGTTACATTATCAAAACATCCTTCTCAATTTCCCTTAACATTTCATGCAACCAGTTTAAACGAGTAAATTTCTAGAAATAGCATGGCCAGTTGAAAAATTTGCCAATTCAATTTCATTGAAATATATGTCCTGTTATTAAAGTTTACCTAATTTTAATTATATTATTCAAATTTAGCCTTTAACATCCCAAATAATATTCACAACCCAAATTTCCCTTATTTCATTACAGCAAAAACGATAGCATCTAACATGTACGCAGTGTCTGAGTAACTGTGTTCTACCTAATAAACATTGTCTGTTTCACATCCTAATACATCACATGTTACTGACAGGACCGCAGCCTATGTTTATCAATCTACAACTATTTATACACAACGAGATTCTGTTTTAAATTTTAGCTAATTCTTAATTCTTAAATAGAATAATCAAATGTCTTTTAACATCAAGTGGGATCTATAAACCAAATTTCCATTATGTCAGTACACAAATTATAATGTCTAAAATAAGCCTAATAGATACATCCTAGATACATCTTAGTTCTATCTCGTAAACATTTTCTATTTTAGATCCTAATAGATCACTAATTACTAAAAGGATAAACTTTAATGGTTCTCTAAGAACTCACTTTTTATATCTAACTTTGGGTTTATTTTTTTGCCAATCAAGTTTCCAAACCAAGGCCTTTGAATTGCTAGATAGGTCTCCCTTCACTCCAATACATATTATTTGAATCAAAGGAGGCCATCTAGCCATCGGTGATCCACAAAAACCAAACCATTTGAAATCATTATGTTGTTGCCCTGTTAGTTCTAGTCTCTGTATTTGCTCTAAAAACTTTATCTTCAGTTTGGTCTGGATTCCTGTTCTGTTCATCTGCTTTAAGTAAAGAGTCTTATCCAATTTTGTAGTTAATGCTTGGCTATCCAGGCTTTCAGAAAACTGTCTTTGTTGATCTTCCATGTCCTCTATGTTAGCATCACTATCTTGTATGTAGTATACTTCTAAAGTTATAGGCTCTTTTGATGGTGTCAAAAGTTGAGTATTAAG
Source organism: Vipera berus (assembly GCF_964194415.1). NCBI lineage: Eukaryota > Metazoa > Chordata > Lepidosauria > Squamata > Viperidae > Vipera > Vipera berus. The sequence continues at coordinate 115,667,955 of NC_138205.1, read as the reverse complement.
TTTTCCCATAGTTTGTTGTTGGTCCTTAAGGTTATTTGCCATAGTGATAGTTCCTTGTACTTTTAGAGTTGTCGGTTCTTTGGATAGTTGTTGCTTATATTTCTCTGTCTCAGTAGTAATATCTTCCAATTTTGATATATTCTGAAGTATAAATTCTTTAGTTGCAGTCTGGGTTTCAATTTGTGACTTAAAGTTGGCATGTAAATTATTAAATCTGGAGATAGACATCTCAGTGACTCTGTAGATTGTTTCAAGTATGAGGTTATAATCAAGCAAGGTTTGTGGCTGATCCTTTTCCATTTTGTAATAATTATAAATAGTCCTTGATGGAGGCTATGTTTCAAACAAAAATCAGTAAGAGTCCAACTCCACAAGTCTAAGCCAATTTCATCTCCAGCTGTTTCAGGTTTCTATCTTAATGCCAAGGTCAGTCCAAAATGTAAGCAAGCTTGTTTGCCGATAATATTCACTAGATGTCACCAGAATACTTCAACCTTTTCAGACAGTATCTTTTTATTTATTTCTTTTTTTTGTCCCCTTTTTTAGACTAATAGGTAGAATAGTCCATTTCTGTAAATATAGGAACTTTGGGCCAAAAGTGGAGAGGCAGTAAGTCCAATAAATCAGTATAATTTGGTAGAAGGCTGTTTCTTTTCTCTCCCAACGTAGACAAAGGCCGCTTTTAAGGAGGGTGGGGGGAAAAATCCCTTCCCTCTCTCCTCGCAGGGGGAAGCAAATTCAAGAAGCTTTTGACATGGAAAGTAGACAATTAGGAAAACAAAAAAGTAATTCTCACCCAGTTTTCAAGTGCTTTCAAGTGCTTTGTTGTGCTTTTGGCTTCGGCAGGAAACGGCTAAATGGTGGGCCATGGGAGTGACCGATCCTTTCTTCTTCGGTTCAGAGAGTAATTCCAAGCTGACAGGAGGGCTGCTGCCCTTCTACCGCCGACTGGAGAGACCTTCCCCCTGCTCATCGCCCCTCCAGGGTGACTTTCAACCCCTTTACAGGGGCCCCCCGATGAAGAAATCCAGGCAACACGAGCGATTCCTTTGCACGTCTGGGAGCACCAAAAGTCCAGAACTTGAAGCTGCAGTCTCACCTTTTATGTGATCACCTTTTATGACATTTTGATAAGGAAAATGAATGGGGAAGCCAGATTCACTTAAAACCTTGTTATTAATTTAATAACTGCAGTGATTCATTTAACAATGTGACAAGATAGGTCGTAAAATGGAGCAAAACTCATTCAACAACAATCTTCCTTAACAACAGAAATTTTAGGAATATCTATAGAAGAGCTTTTTGAACATGTCCAATTGCTACAAGTGCTAAAAAAACATGGAGATGACATAAAGCTTGTCATTAAGGCACATTATCTCTTTCTTACCTTGATGAAATGCATCATGTTGTCTCTGTAGGACTTAGTTCAGATAAATGAAAAATGCAGTACAGAGACCTGAAAAACACTACCTTTTCTCTTTCATCTTCCAAAGTTTCTAATTTTATTTTATAACAAATTTTAATATTATTTTGTCTAAACTTAGAAGCCATGGTTATATAAACCCAAGTTCAAACTGTAGTTCAGGTATGAAGTTCAGCATGTGTATTTGGACTAATTATATCCATGGAACATAGATTAATTTTATATTATTGTAACATTACAATATAGTTGTGTAGCTGACAGGGAGAGATTATATATCTGTATGCATTGCTTTGAGATACATAGTGGAAAAATTGAGTTTATATAATAAATAATCAAAGGAATTAATCTGGAGAATTTAGTTTCCATCTTTGGAACTGCTGTATAAAATCTCTCTGTAGATAGAAAGTTTTGTAGTCTGAACGTAAGAAAAAAAATTCATATGGAACAGAAAATTTCAGTGTAATTATCAGCATTAAACAGCATAATATTATACAGTGTTTGCATGATTTTGATCTTAATGCGAATGAGAAATCTGGCATTAATAAATGCAGACATAAACATGTATAAAAATATGGCCTTCATCTCTTTCCAGTATATTAATAAGGGGCTGGGGTAGTCCAAGGAAAAACATGATTTAGAGTAGGGCTTGATAGCATAGGTGACAGCCATCTGGATATTCTTGAGAGGTAATGTACCAGATGGAATTTATGCAAATAATTATTTGAAGTGGACAAAGTCTTCATCAAGATAGTATCAGAAAAAGCAAGCCTTTTCACCAGAAATTATGAATTTTGCTCAGCCTATAATTCAGTTATATTTAAGAAAATAAGAAGAGATCCATTTAGAACAACTAACATTTGTTCGGTGATGAATGAACAGTGAAGTGATTCATGTAGTCTAATCGTCTTCTGTACAAATACTTGATGCATTTTGATTGATGTATAATGATACACATTCATCTCTTGGTAGTGCTTTGATTATTTATACAGTATATAAGAGTGCGAGGTCATGAGTGGAAAGAAGAAATTCTAATTCATTGTCTAATAATAATTCATGAAGAATTATATTTATTTGGTAATCTTTAAAATTCAAAATGTAATGTTATGCACAGGTTTAAACTGTAGGACAAGGTATAACGATGTGGTATATACAGATTAGGGTGTTCCAAGACATATTCCTTCTTGCCCATCAAGCGTTTGGTCCTATCTTTGTGCTAAATGGCATTTACAACTGGCCATGCCTACAGTAGCAGCCATTTTATAAATCGATGAGTCTCTTGTTTCAGCCACTTTCCAAAGGAGCTTTCCTGATGCTCTCAAAATTCCAAATATAACCCCAGCCCTAAAAGGAGCCAATCCCTAATGTAGTATATCAATTTTTATTTGCTCTTATCTTACTTATTCGTAAAAGTACACATGTAGGAATCACTGACCTCAGCCAAAATGGGTGAAATGCACAACTTTTGCAGGAAAATTATACATAGGCTTATTAAACTAAAAGAAAAAGAATGTCTTCCCTTATAACTTTCATTCTATGTAAATGAAAGAGGTCCTTCATCTAATTATTGGGCCTTCTCCACTTTAAAATTAGAGAAAGATATTGCAAGCATGTGGAATGCTGGGATGTTGTAGCAGAAGGTTGAAGGTTTAATTTCTGGTTGGGTCTAATTCAGAGATTTTTAAGATCATACAAAGGTATGGACAATGTGAGAAAATGATTCAGTGAGCAAGTGAGCATGTGATTTTGTCTGCCTTCCACGTGAATAATTGCTAGTGCAGTATTTTAACTTTGGGAAAGTCATACATATAGGTAGTCCTTGATTTACAGTATTAATTGGGGTCATAATTTCCATAGCTAACAAATGCCGTCATAAAGTCTCTTAGTTACATCAGGCAGTGATGGCATTCATGGCAATCCCCACTGCCACCATTAATTGAATCTCACTGGTTGCTAGGCAAGGACCGTACCCCAATCCAAGCTACAGTGCAAAGCTCCAAGTATCCTCACTATATGCATTCCACAAGACCTGCTGTGTCTGGCTGATTTTTGTCTTCTTCTTTTCACTGCTGATGAGGTGCACCTGGCTTGACTCTATGCCAGTCAGCTGTTGGCCAAGCCAGGCCTTCTTCCCAAGGCTGCTCACACTGTTCTTCAACATTCTTGTGGTGTTTCAGGAAATCTTCTTAGGCTTGGCATTGTGGTGGCAGCCAGCCGAGATTACTGAAGGCTCATCCTCTATTTCAGCTCCAACACTGTTGCCAAGAAGGAATGCAGCAATGCAAGGTAGCCAGAAGGACAGAGATGGTGAGGAGTAGTTGAATTTCCCCTGCAGTTGTAAGTGCAGATGCCTGAGTTTTGATCACATGACACAGCAACAGCCATGGACCAGGCATAAGAACTATTTGTTCAGCTTGACCATAATTTTACTGAAGAGTCACTGAATTAATGGTCATTCAGCAATGAGTACCTAAAATAAGCTTTTTATTATTTTAAAAGTATGAATGGAGAAAACTGACTTAAAATGAGCCAGAACTTTTGTCCAGAACAACAACAGCAGTTCTTCAGGAATGCTGGAAGGAATTTTTTCAGCTTTACCTCGAAATATCTGAGTTTGGACTTTAAAATCTTTTGCGTACAAATACTGCCTCTGTCTAATTTATCGTAATTGAAGAAATAACTGAAATCTATACTTTAGCTGGAGTTAAAAGGATACATAGTCCCCATTACTGTTTTAAGCCATGAGGTAATCACCAGAAAATTAAATTCCACGTCTGATTCTTCATGTGATTACCTACTCATATAAAAATGGCCAGTGCATATTTGGAGAATACCTGATCACTTCAGGAGATGGAAACTTGTTTTTTCTCAATCCTATAATTAATCCTATAATTGTGCTTTCAGAAGATTGTTTAGGAATAGGCATAGATTTCTTTTTCATCATCTCTGCATTTGATTTGTAGACACATTTTTTTATAGTTGGCTTAGTTAAACTGGGAACATAATTGTGTCATTTCAAACGGCTACTTTTAATTACCGCTGACATTGGATGTTTACAGAAAGTGGGAGGTGTCTATTTTTTAAAAAAAAACAAAATACAGTTATAATAGTTTATTTTGAGAATACATGGGACTTCTTGATTGGATTTCAACATAATCTTTGCTCACTGAAGCCATATTTAGTTAAGTCTAAACAATTTCAGTGAAATTTGTTTCCACTTTAAAGCCGTTTCAAGTCCTCTTTTAATTAATTGAAGAACAGAATATTTAGATGTGCAGATTTCATTGCATAAACAAATTGAACAATGGCTTTATATAAAAGATGACAATTCTTGTTGGAAGGAAGTTAAGAGGCTGGAAATCTAGCTACCGGTAAATTTGGAATTCTGTTCTCATGAGTAATCCAGATTTTAATAAAAGGCAATGTCATCCTCACTAGTTAAAATTTATTTATTTGTTATTACTTTGATTTATAACTCACCATCTCTAGATGTTCAAGGTATACAAATCAGTCCCTCTTTGAACTGTACTCTTTGTTTAAAAAAGATCACCTTAAACACAAGGTTTTTAATCGTATTTTATTATTCTACAGATTTTCAGTGTATTTTATTATTCTACAAAATAACATTTGACTTGATCTATATCAGCTCTTCTAATGAGTTTTTAGCCAGCTTCTGATGAATTACTCTGTATTAATCAGTTGTTTTTTATTTATTTCTGAACTATTCTTTTCATATAATTCATTTTTTTGTAATCTATCCTTTTTATTTTTCTAAAAAATTAAACCTTAACCCAGACTGGTAGACTTTGAATTCTGTCATGTCATTTTTTTCCCCCTTTGCATGCCCTATTTTAAATCGATCACAAGTCAATTGCAAGCAACATGCTCATTTCTCAATGATTTTTTTGTTGTGTGTGTATGTGTGTGTGAGAGAGAGAGAGAAGCAAGAGAGAGCGCACTTGTGTCAAAACTTACTTTGTAGAGCATACTGTTAGCATAGATTTTGACATTTGCTTATTAAATACGTTAAGAGTATTGACTAAATTATAAAATCCATCAGTCGTTTTGCTAGATTTGGAGATGTTAAGATTATAAAATGTACCAAGAATTCCAGGATAAAAGCGAACACATTTTTGTGTAATTACTCGTTGGAGAAGCTACAATCTGTTGCCTGGGATGGTTATCATCAGCTTTGATTAGAAGTCTTGAAAGACAGCTGCTGACACCATTGAGTTGGAAAGATTGTATTGAATTAGAGGAGTTCCTTATAATTTAAAATAATAGGATGACCTAATTAGGGAACCTGTGAATAATCCTTCAATTTAATATGAAGAATGGAATACCATATCCAAATGCATCTTCTGTATGACTAACATTATTATTATTATTATTTATTCAATTTGTATACCGCCCTTCTCCCGAAGGACTCAGGGTGGTTAACAGGGCATATATAAATATGAACATCATACAGGAGCCTTTGCAAGTAAGCCCTCCATCTTCAAATCCTACCCTCCTGTTTAATTTCATTTCATTCATACAATTATTCTCATAAATGCAGATTGGTTGCATGAGCTTTCCTTAAAAATATCCTTTGGAACTGGCTTCTTATCCTCTCTTGTTTGCTTGTACAGTAATTCTTACGGCCCCAACTGAGCCCAAAATTTATTTTGTTCAGCAAGACATTTGTTAAGTGAGGTTTGCTCCCATTTTACAACCTTTCTTGCCACAGTTGTTAAATGAATCACTGCAGTTGTTAATTAGTAACACCATTGTTAAATGAATCTGACTTCCCCATTGATTTGCTTGTCAGAAGATCACAAAAGGGCATCACATGACCCAGGACATGGCAACTGTCATAAATATGAACCAGTTGTAAAGCATCCAAATTTTGATTACGTGGCCATGGGGATGCCGCAATGGTTGTATGGTCATGTCACTTTTTTCAGTATCGTTGTAACTTTGGATGCTCACTAAACAAATTGTTGCAAGTTGAGGAGTACCTGTATCTCAGAAAGAAGCAATGTTGGTTTCAGTTTATTATTCGTAAATTTTGTTATAGAAATGTTAGTATTGAAACAGAGATATATTTTTCTGTTTACCAACCTTCGCTCTTTAGCTGGCTGTACATTGCATGTAAAACTTCTGTTAAAAGTGTATTTTTTTAACTATCTATATAATTAATTTAGATATATAATTCTACAAATTGACCTTAATTCCTAGTGATTCTATGTATATGTTATTGTGATTTTTTGAGACTTAATTTAAAGGAAATCACATTAGGTAAAGCTGGCAACGTAGAAAAAAATGATGGCTGATGAATGTTTGGAATATCCAGGACTAAGACAAAGTAAAATTAACTGTTTCTTGTCTTCTTCCTCCTCCATGATTGTAAGAAATGTGAAGTTTTATACATATGTTCTCAATTATTTTCGATAATTTTTGGCCTGGAATAGAATGATTTATATGATTTATATAATGAAGAGAAGGGTGAGGGGCAATGCTTTTTTGTCATAGAACTCACTGGAACAGAGTTCCAGCACCTTTTTTTGACAGATTTTCCAAGTTTTAAAAGTAATTTTTGAAAATTTAATGTTTGGCCCACATGTACTTGAATTGCCCTGTCGAGCATAGCAGGTTGGCGGCAAAATCATTAAAACGGTGCATGTGGACTGCTTGTGTGTCGAGTCCAATGCATGTGTACTTTGTCTGGCTGCTCGGCTTGGGGCACTGCTCGGCTTGGGATTGGTCATGTGGTTACACCCTGAGTGCTTACTGCAGGTGACGACAGTTATTTTTCATTGCACAAATGACGTGTGGGTGTGTGTACAGTGATTGACTATGTGTGAAAAGTAAATAAAAGATTAACAAGATGTGAGTTTCGGCACATTTTTTCTTACAAAAAAAGCTCTGGCGAGGGAGGACATGATAGCAGTGTTCCAATATCTCAGGAGCTGCCACAAAGAAGAGGAAGTCAAACTATTCTCCAAAGCACCTGAAGACAGGGTAAGAAGCAACGGGAGGACACTAATCAAGGAGAGAAACAACCTGGAACTAAAGAGAAACTTCCTGACAGTTAGAACAATTAACCAGTGGAACAACCTGCCTCCAGAAGCTGTAGATGCTCCAACGGTACAGCCATTTGCCTGAAATGGTATAGGGTTTCCTGCCTGAGCAGGGGGTTGGACTAGATGACCTCCAAGGTCCCTTCCAATTACTACTACTACTTCTTCCTATGATGATGATGATGATGATGATGATGATTATTATTATTATTATTATTATTATTATTATTATTATTATTATTATTATTATTATTATTAAACTTTTATTCATTAAACATGAACCTCAGTCAACTGAACACTCAAATTGACTGGCACTAATGGTTGACACGGGCTGCTGCCAGCATCCTAGGTATCAACCAGGTATCTCCTTAAAATGTAAGATGTTCCGAGTAGCGCAGTTTTTTTATCTTTGCTGGAGTTATTGCAGGAAGCTGCAATTTTTGATGTATTTTGCAAAGTTTTGGGACATAGTTCCCAGTGCCCCTATGACAATGGGTATCACTGTTACACATTTCATCCATAATTGTGCAGTTTTGATGGCCAGGTCGTGGTATTTTGTAATTTTTTTCAGTTCTTTTTCTTCTTGTACAGTGATATCAATCAACTGTACACTTTGGTTCTCTATGACTGCAATATCTGACATGTTGTGTTCCAAATGGCGATCTGTCTGTATTCGGAAGTCCCACAAGATCTTCACCCTCTCATTCTTGACAACTTTTTCCACCCTATGTTCCCACAACTTTTCAGATACAGGCAAGTTGTATTTTTTACACAATGCCAGTGGATTAGTTTAGCAACTCGGTCATATCTAGCTTTGTAATTCAGTTGTGCGATTTTGCTGCACTCACATATTAAATGTGAAACAGTTTTAACTTTGTCATTGCAAAGTTGGCAATTTGGATTGTCAGTAGCTTTTTGTATCTTCACTTTCATGGCATTAGTTTGTAGTGCTTGTTCTTGAGCAGCCAGTATTAAGCCTTCCGTTTCTTTCTTGATGGTTCCATCATAAGCCATGCCCATGTCAAGTTGTTATCTCATTTTCCTTCAATGTTTTTCAAATGTTGTCCATGCAAAGCTTTGGTTTTCCATCTATTTAATCTATCATCCAGCCGTTTTTCCTTATATTCTGCCTTTGTTTCTGTTATTTTGATAATGCTCTCTGTTTTCACAGCCTGCAACAATTTTTCTGTACTTTGATTCACATAGTCATTCAAGCTTGGTTTTTCTTCTTACACAGTTTGGTGGATTTGCAGTAGCCCTCTGCCCCCTATTCTTCTTGGCAGGTACAATCTGTCGATGTCACTTTGTGGATGTAGAGTGTGGTACATATTCAAAAGTTTACAGGTTTTCCGGTCTAGGTTTTCAAATTCAGCAAAGTCCAGTTGATAATTCCAGCTGGGTAGTGTATCACTGGGACTGCCCATGTATTTATGGCTTTAATTATATTTCCAGCATTCAGCTTTGATTTCAGTATTTTGCGGATTCTCCTGATGTATTCCTTTTGCATTGACTCTTTGACTTTTCCATTCAAGATGTTATCTGCTTCCAATATATCTAGGTATTTGTAACCATCATCCTTTGCTAGTGCTTTCACAATACCTCTGTTTCCCAGTTCTATTTATTATTATTATTATTATTATTATTATTATTATTATTATTATTATTATTATTATTATTATTATTATTATTATTATTATCGTATTTTTTGGACCATAAGACGCACCGGACCATAAGATGCACCCAGTTTTTAGAGCAGGAAAACAAGAAAAAAAATTCTTTCTCCTTCTCTCTCTCTCCCTCTCTTTCTCTCTTTCTCTCTCTTTCTCTCCCTCCCTCTCCCATTGTCCCTTCCTTCCTTCCTTCCTTCCTTCCTTCCTTCCTTCCTTCCCTCCCTCTTTCTCCTTCCCTTAGAGCAGTACCCGCGGAGGCAGCCCTGCAGCCCTGCTTTCTCTTGCAGAAAGCAAGCTGAAACGGAGTAAGGGAGATTGCCAGAAATGCGAATCGGCCGATCTCACGCTCCTGCAAACTCCCTCGCTCGGTTTCAGCTTCCCTTGCTACAAGAGAAAGCAAGCTGAAACGGAGTGAGGGAGATTGCCAGAAATGCGAATCGGCTGATCTCGCGCTCCTGCAAACTCCCTCGCTCGGTTTCAGCTTCCCTTGCTACAAGAGAAAGCAGGCTGAAACGAGGCAGATTGCAGCAGCGCGAGATCAGCCGATTCGCATTCCTGGCAATCTCCCTCACTCCATTTCAGCCTGCTTTCTCTTGTAGCAAGGGAAGCTGAAACCGAGCGAGGGAGAGTGCAGGAGCATGAGATCAGCGTTTCTCAGCACGTGCCAATTCGTGCTCCACTTGCAGAGGTTGGGGCTGGCCATACGGATCACCTTCGGACCATAAGACGCACCCTCGTTTCCCCCCCCACTTTTTGGGGAAAAAAGTGTGTCTTATGGTCCGAAAAATACGGTAACTTGCTACTTTCCAGTTCTGCATGAAACAGCCTTATTTCTATTACTTTTTCTTTTGGATTCAGAGCATCCAAATATTTCTCATTCTGCATTTCTTAAACAAGCCTTTTGAATAAGCATAGTTTATTTTATTTTTCTGCTTTTTATAACACTACACTTCACATTGCAAACAAGATTAAATGGTACCAATAAAGGAAAATATTTGTAGCTCAGGGTTGAAATGAGGGGTCCTTGGTGCTCTCTGAGTTTGGTTGTTTTCTTGCAGATGTTTCATTGCCCAACCCTGGTAACATCACAGCACTGATGATATTACTTAGTTTGGGCAACAAAACGTCTGCAAGAAAACAACCAAGCTCAGACAGCACCAAGGATCATCAAGATTAAATGGGCTGTGGTAGAGAAACCCCATGGTACATTTGGCACCAAAATCCACAATACACAGTAATTTTATTAGAAGCCGCCTAAGTGGTATTAAAAATGTATGTACGTTTTGTGAAATTAGATAGTACCAAAGCTGTGTTTAAGCTATTTCTGATTACAAAAAATTAACCCTAAATTTATTATGAGAACATTTATTTATTTATTTATTTATTGATGGGATTTATATCCCGCCCTATCTCCTGAAGGACTCAGGGCGGCTCACAATAAAACATATAATAAGTGCATAAATCAAGATAAAATGAAATTGAGAACATCAGTGCAATAAAAAATTAGAGAATTTAAAAATGAATTAAAAATACTAAATATAAATTAATTAAAATGCCTGTCAGTCTAGGTCAGCTTGGTGGAACAGGTGTGTTTTGAGGCCGCGGCGAAAGGATTGGAGGTTTTGGGCTATCCGAAGCTCAGGGGGGAGCTGATTCCATAGGGTTGGTGCTCCCACAGAGAAGGCCCTCCCCCTGGGGGTCGCCAGCCGACATTGCCTAGCTGACGGTACCCTGAGGAGGCCTTCTCTGTGTGAGCGTACTGGACGATGGGAATTTGTTCCCGGCAGCAGATGGTCCTGCAAGTATCCCGGACCTAAGCCATGTAGGGCTTTAAAGGTAAGTACCAGCACCTTAAATCTCACCCGGAGGGCAACTGGTAGCCAATGCAGCTCACGCAGGAGGGGTGTAATATGGGAGTATCGGGAAGCTCCCATCACAACCCGTGCAGCCGCATTCTGCACCAGCTGAAGCCTCCGGGTGGTCTTTAAGGGCAGCCCCATGTAGAGAGCATTACAGTAATCAATACGGGAGGTAACGAGTGCGTGGGTGACTGTACGTAGGGCATCTCGGTCCAAAAAGGGGCGCAATTGGTATATAAGACGAATCTGGGCAAATGCCCCCCTAGCCACGGTTCCAATGTGATCTTCAAAACTGAGTCGTGAATCTAGGAGGACGCCCAGATTGCGTGCTTTATCAATGGGAGGTAACATCTCTCCTCCTATAGTCAGAGATGGAACCTCTTGGACTAAACGAGATGACGGTATGTACAGCCACTCAGTCTTGGCCGGGTTGAGTCGAAGCCTGTTTTCTCCCATCCAAATCTGTACCGCTTCCAGACAACGGGACATCACATCGAGGGCATCACTGGGTTGGTTCGGGGTGGAGATGAATAGCTGGGTATCATCAGCATATTGATGATATTTCACCCCGAAGCTACGGATGATCTCTCCCAGCGGCTTCATATAGATGTTGAACAGGAGGGGCGAGAGCACCGAACCCTGAGGCACTCCACAATTAAGAGGCCTAGGGCTTGACCTCTGCCCTCCTGCCAACACCGTCTGCGAACGGTCCGAGAGGTAGGAGGAGAACCAACGCAGAACGGTGCCTCCCACTCCCAGCCCCTCAAGACGACGCAGTAAGATACCATGGTCGATGGTATCAAAAGCCGCTGATAGATCTAATAGGACCAGGACAGAAGAATAACCTCTATCTCGGGCCCGCCAGAGATCATTCACCAGCGCGACCAATGCCGTCTCCGTGCTGTGCCCTGGTCTGAAACCCGATTGGTACGGATCTAGATATTCAGCTTCCTCCAGGTTCAAAGGGAGCTGTCGTGCCACCACGCTCTCAACGACCTTCGCAAGGAAGCGAAGGTTGGAGACAGGACGGAAGTTGTTTAAAACAGCTGGGTCCAGTGCCGGTTTCTTGAGGAGGGGCCTTACCACCGCCTCTTTCAAGGCAGCAGGGAAGTACCCTTCACTCAGTGAGGCATTGATAACTGCTAGGAGCCAGCCTCGTGTAACCTCCCGAGAAGCATAGACTAGCCAGGAGGGACACGGGTCCAACAAACATGTGGCGGCACTTAGTTTCCCCATGATCTTGTCCACTTCATCCGGAGTCACAGGATCGAACTCTTCCCAAATGTACTTGGCCAACTTCATCGTTTTCCTCTCGTTAGATACTGCCCAGTCAGAGTCCAGCCCAGCCCGAATCTGAGCAATTTTGTCCACCAGATATTTACTAAATTCCTCAGCCCGTCCATGTAGGGGGTCCTCTCCCGTCTCTTGACTTAAAAGGGAGCGGACCACTCTAAATAGGGCGGCCGGGCGATTATCTGCGGACGCAATGAGGGTGGTGAAGTAGGCGCGCTTTGCCACCCTCATTGCCACAAGATAGGATCTAGAAAAGGATCTTAATTGTGTTCGGTCAGACTCAGACCGACTGGCTCTCCAAATGCTCTCTAGGCCCCTTCTCTGGCGCTTCATCTCCCGCAGGTCCTTGGAGAACCAAGGAGCGAGTCGGGACTTGCGCCGGGTCAGAGGCCGCAAAGGGACAACGCGGTCGAGCGCCTCCGAAGCAGCCTGTTGACAGGCATTAACTAAGGACTCGACCGGGTTGTGGGAGAGGGAGGTGGGAATCGGTCCAAGCGCCATCTGGAATTTATCTGGGTCCATCAGGCGCCTGGGGCGGAACCACCTGGTCGGTTCCGCTTCCTGACATCGGGGGGTGACGTGACGGAGGCCCAACCGCAGGAGGTAGTGGTCTGTCCATGAAAGGGGTTGTGATGTTGGAGTAACCCCACCCAGCTCATTTAGCCACTGCCCAGAGACAAAAATTAGATCCGGCATGTTTCCTCCCTCGTGAGTTGGGTCCTGAGTAATTTGAGTAAGGTCCATGGCCGTCATGGAGGCCATGAACTCTCGGGCCACTTCTGATGCACTGCCCAGGGAAGGTAGATTAAAGTCTCCCAGTACCATAAGCTTTGGAAATTCGACCGCCAATCCTGAGATGGCGTCAGGTAGCTTGGGTAGAACCGTTGCTGTGCAGCTTGGAGAGAGGTATACCAGAAGTAGGCCCAACTGACCACCAGGACCCCACCTTAAGAGGAGGGATTCACATCCGTCTATCTGAGGGGCAGTGGCCTCCCGCGGATGGAGGGTCTCTCTGATAACGATCGCCACGCCACCTCCCCTACCCTGAGCTCGAGGTTGATGTAGCACACGGAAACCTGGGGGGGATAAATCAGTCAGAGGGACCCCTCCCTCTGGGCCCAGCCAGGTTTCCGTGATGCATGCCAGGTCTGCGCCTTCCTCCTCGATCAAGTCATGGATGAGGGGAGCTTTATTCACAACAGACCTGGCATTAAAATAGATCAGCCTGAGCTCAGGAGTCAGACCTCCCTCTTCCCCAGGGCAGCAAGCGGGAGCCAGAGGGTCAGAGCGCGCCACAGCAAGAAGATAGCGTGGGTGTGATCTCAGAATACGATATGACCCTCTGCTCCTCCATCTGCTGCCATTCCCAACATACTGGATTAGCCATATTTCATGATACAACAAATGTGCTCTGGAGCAGAACATCATATATATAAATTCCACTCTAAGAAACAATTCATTATATTGAATTAATTTAAGGGTAGGTTTATATTATGACTTTATATTAGTCATCTGGTGGAGTCAGAAACAATCTAAGTCTTTGGACCATTTGGGAATATAGCTTTCTAGATACAGTGTAATCAACTTATACGTGACTAAAAGAGTACAACTCCCCATATCTTTAAATGCCTTCAAAAACATTTGGATATTGAATGGAAAATCTTTAGAAGGTTTTAAAAATTAAAATTGGAAGACTGGACAACCAACTAAAATAGTTTGGTTTGATTTATATAGGAAATCGGCAATTTACGACCACAACTGAGCCTAAAATTTATGTTGCTGAGTGAGAAAATTGTTGTGAGTTTTGCCCTATTTTATGACTTCTTGTAACATTTTTAAGTGAATGACTGCAGTTTTTAAATTAGTATCACTGTTGCTAAGTGAATCTGGCTTTCCTGTTGACTTTGCTTGTTAGAAGTTCACAAAAGGTGATCACATGACATCCAGACACTGGGACACTGGGACTGTCATAAATGAACCAGTTATCAAGCATCTGAATGTAAATCACATCACCATGGGGATGCTGCAATGGTCATAAGTGTGAAAAACTGACATAAGTCCATTTTTTCAATGGCCATTTTCCCCAGTGTCATAACTTCAAACAATCACTAAATGGACTGTTGTAAGTCAAGAACTACCTCTGTTTCTGAGAAAAAAAACTGACCTGAATGGTGATGTATGGTTTTTAATATAAAGAATCAACCCAGCTGTCTCTCAGGAGTGCTGTCTTAACAGTATAAACCATTGAAATATAAAAGTCTGACTATTTGCATACAGAACCTGGTAGCCTGCTATGAATGTTAGTGTAGTGTTAAGGCAAAACTATAATATTTTAGTGAAGATGTGGCTTGGAGCAAATTTCATTATAAGTTATTATTCACATTAATACTAACCAAATAGAGATATACAATAAGTACTGAATTTCTGGCCATATTATTAGCTTCTGTTATTTATAGATTTGAAGGGGAAAACTGATTTGCTCTAAATTATAGCACAACACTGTGTTGCTTAAATAAAACTAAGATAACATTCTCTGACTGAACAATGAATATTTCCTGCAAAATGGTTTTTTCATCCTCTTTTTTCACCATCTGTTCTGAAAAGAAACCAAAAATCCCATGGGAACCTTGACTGTAATCTGTGGCTATTAGCTCTTAAACACATTGATACTTTCACAAGTATATACCAAGTGTATATTCATGATGTTACCAAGAGTCACATTAGAGTTCTTAATAGTTGCAAAAATTGGGTGATTAGATCTCAACATCTGGCTTATACATGCTTAATATATACAATTTATTTATTGCTTTGTATAAACATATTCATGATTTTCATCGTATTTCAATTGGGATTTAGTTATTTCTTTGATTTTTTAAAAAATCTAAATGTTAACAATATTTAAACCTGCTGTTTTTTTCTTTGATTTTGGCAATTTAGAAATGCTTGTCTATCTACCATTAAACATTCAGAGGAAAAGATTCCTGATTTAAATGGCACCCTTTTTACCAAACACTCACCCATTTTCATATTGTAATGTATTATTTTGGGGCTCAAGTGCTGATTAAAATAAACTATAAAAATCAAGCATTATAATTACCTGATAGGATGTGGAGACAGATCTGTAGCTAAATAGTAAAGGCTATGCTTTGAAGAGAGAAGAGAACAAGAAAGAGAGTAGTCTTTTTCATGTACTCCCGAGGAAGTCTTGTTTCTAAAATTTTGGAAAGCTGCTCCTGATTCATTTCAACAATATTTTAAGCTTATCAATTTAGAAATGCTTTCTTATCCATTATTAAATATTCAGAGGACAGAATTTCTCAGCTGACTGGGGAATTGTGGGAGTTTAGTCATCTTAAAGTTGCCAACGTTGAGAAATAATAAGGGTGAGATTAAAAAAAAGTCTTTAAAAATGCATTGGTATCAGTGGTCAGCTTAACTTTATATTCTCTTCTGAAGAAATGTATTTTGTGTTCTGGAAACTGTAAGATGATGATGATGATGCCCTCTCATGTCTGATGGAGCAGGTTCACTTTAATGTAGTCCTTAGAAAATAAATTGGATTTAGATTTAGATGTGCCTAGCACCAAATTTCATGTATATTACATGAACACTTACTTTAGAAATGTCATTGCTCTTATTTTCTAAAAAAGAAATACGTATTTTTTGATGATCTTTTAGTATAGCTGGCCAATAAGCACCTTTTTGCAACTATAAGATAATAGAATAGCTATTTTCTCATTTGTTCAGTCAAATAATAATGCCTTTTCACCAATAACAGCGATTCTGGAATTCTCCATGCATACTGACTGTAGAGCTACCAAATCTCAGCTGCAAAAATCAACTGTCCTTTGCAAAGGCTTCCTACGATAATTCCAGTGTTCTTAAAATAATATTCCGAACATTAACATGAACTATAAGGGTCAATCTTGAATTCAGCAAAGATTGCAAATTTATTCAACATAGTGACTTCAGTGTTGAAGACATAACTTTCATATTTGTCTTGACGCATAAAGATTAGGAATCAGTGCTTTAGGTAATTTAAATAAAATTCAGGCAGAAACCACCAGTTTGAAATAGCTTACTCTTAAATATTTACAGAATAATTCCAAGCAACTCAATGCTGGACAGAAAAAAGTGGCATAAAGAAAACTTATTTATCAAAGTATAACATAAAATATATTGGTTTTGTATGAAAGAAATTTACCCATTTCAGAAAATAATATGTGTGTTTACAGTTTAATCCAGTTTACCCTTAGATTCAGTTTTCATTTATTTTAAACAGACCATATAGAAGGCTAGGAACTGCTTGATTTTTCTTATGCCATTTGTACTAACTCATCACATACATGTCTAATGGCAAAAATACATTTTGGAAGCTGAATATTGATGCTATCCTTTTAGTTTTTCAGAATGTCCTGAAGATCATTTTGCTTTGTGTCATTCTGGGACAGATAGTGGAAACTGCCATTAGTTTGTCCCAAATGCTCTGGTGTTGCATTGTTTGTGAGATCAGCCAAGCTTTTTAAGGATCTTGGCACCCACAGCTTAACAGCCTAACTGTTCATCCTAACAGCTATCAGCCTAATAACTCTTGTTGAAAATGATGAATAGCTAACTGAAGGTTTTAAATAAAAACATTTTTGCAAGACTGAAACAAAAACCCACACACATAGTGAAAACCAAGATATAATTTATAAAAAAGAATGTCAAGGAAACTGAATAATAGATAAATAGGGGAGGTCTATAGTGAATTTATATGGCTTAGCTGCTGTCTTCATTGTTTAATGGGAACTGTGCCCACTTTGTAGAGCAACTGTGTACATTAGAGGATAGGTTCATAGATTATCTTCAGATAGTTTGGGGAAAGTTGGCAGTTACGTGGGAAGCCAAGAAACAATTAAGAGTATGTCTGTCTCTGAATAACCACTGTCAATACAAAACAGGACTTAATGGACTTCAGTCTGGCTGATTTTAGCTGACCAAGGATAACTCCTTTAGAATAGGGAGTAAGATGCTTAAATTTTAAAAATTGCAAAGTGACTACTTTTTTTCCAGGGTAGAAGTTGGACCAAGTATCTATTAAGTGTCTTATAATTTATCATCCTTCATAGCCTGGTATTTACTTTGATATCAGCCATCCTACTTAAGTAAGAAAAGATGTATATCTTGTCTTAGCTTATTGCTTATTATTATTATTATTATTATTATTATTATTATTATTATTATTATTATTATTATTATTATTATTATTATTATTATTATTATTATCTTAAGTTTTAACTAATAGGGATCCAGATCACTTACATATATTTGTCAAACATTATTTAGGTATGTTAATATGCACATACAACTGCAGCTGCAAAATTATTTGTTTACCAGAAAAATAAAAAAGAAAGAATCAAAAAAGAAAGAGAAGCAAAGACATATTTTTTTAGGTGAGTGGATCATTCATGGCAGTACCACTAGAGCAGGAATAGATTTAATTTCGACTCTTTAAAGATTTTTTTATAAACTGTTCCATTTAACAATGTTAAATGTTGCTAAATTATCTCATCAGACCTATAGAAAGTAACTTTTAATCTTGTATATTGTCCATCATAACCTCTGTGTTGTAGAACATGGGTGGGTCGGGAGCAACTGATGTGCCAAATGCAGTAAGTCACTAACTGAACAATTTTAAAGTAGTTTAGGATATTTCAAAGAGATAATTTAAACACAAAACTTTCTCCCCTATTGTATAGTGAGATGGAAACTACTTATTCCATACACCTCCCTATCTTCAAATGAGAAAGAGATGTACATAAAAGCTGAACATATTTTATCTTCATATGTGAGGTTCTCCCTATGGCTAAAACCTTTAATCAAATGTTTTGGTAATCACAAAGATTTTGTGCTTGATTTATAACTTGTAGGAAGACATTGCAACAAATTAATGAGGAAAAATGCCATGAGGAGGACAAAAAGGGGAATGCTAAATTCCTAATTTAGTTTAAAACATACTAAATGCTTGCCTTTTGCTTTTAACCCTAGATTTTTTTGTAAACAAACTTTAGTTATTAAAATGAATCATAATTGACATTGTTTTATCTGAAAACCATCCATTTTAGAACACCTGCAAACAAACTGAAGGACCTGGTGGTAGGGGGGAAAAACATCCAATTGACCTATATTGATTTCAGATTATTTCAGTAACCAGAATAATTTTGACTTTATCTCTTAGGACTATATATCTTAGGACTATTGACTGCATTTAAACTTAGTTAAGTGAAAGAAATGCATGTATTGAAATAGAAATGGATAACATTGAAAAAATATGTTTTGTTTGTGTAATTATAAATAAAAATCAGGATGCCATCAGTATAGATATCAAATTATTTAAATAACACTTCTGTTTTTATTGGGTATTTGATACGTTGTCTTTCTAAAATGGTCATTGTATGCTTTTGATTTGAATCCTGTATCAGCTGTCCAAAGTCATAACTGTGATAAGAAAGAAAGATTTCATGACTTAATTTGTAGTTGTCAAGAAGAGCTGAATCTGTGTGAAGCTATGCCAGTGGTGAACTATTGAATTAAGGGCTGTAGCTTCCTGAAGATTTGTCTTGTTTTTATAACCTAGAAAGGAGTATAAAATTAACTTTAAAAACCTTAAAAATAAAATTGAGAGCCTATTTGATGTTGGTTAAGGCACTGGCCTAGAAACCAGGAGACTGTGAGTTCTAGTCCCACTTTAAGCATGAAAACTAACTTAAGACAGCAGTTGGGATGAAAATGGTCATTGTTAAGTGATGCATTCATAAAGTACAATGTCACCTGACCACACAGTTTAGCAACAGTAATTCCCACAGTCCAAGTTGCTGTTATTAAGTAAGGACTCTGAGGGTGGTAAGGCAAGAACCTCATGTGACACAAGTCACAATTGTGAATTGGGCAGTCATATAAATTGAGAAGAAAGGAAGGGCAAGGGCCGGGAAGGGGAAGGGAAAAGGTAGGGCAAGGGCCAGGAAGGGGAAAGGAAGGAAAGGAAAGGAAAGGAAAGGAAAGGAAAGGAAAGGAAAGGAAAGGAAAGGAAAGGAAAGGAAAGGAAAGGAAAGGAAAGGAAAGGAAAGGAAAGGAAAGGAAAAAGATAGTATAGTTGAGTCCTTAATTTCTAGATTGGTGCCTTGAGCGTAGGATCACCTTTTCTCTCAATAATTCCGCTCCAGTTCTCCATGATAAAATGACAGATAATTTCAAAGGTTTATTATATTTGGAAGTTATTAATTCTATTTTCTGATTAAACACCAAATAAATGCTTCTTCCTTAGTTAACTGTTATACTTGATTTGTTTCTCAAAATTGTCTCATGTGCTGAAGCCCAGAGGGAAGACAATTTTGTTATATTACAGATTGTATTAAAATATTTCAAAACTGTATGCCATAGAAAGAATATGCTTTAACATTGCTAATATATGCCTCCATTATGACAGCAATTGCTAAAGGGAGGTCTGTTGGATAGCTTGAATACTGAATAGAGAAAATGCACTGTGATCAACTGATATTCAGATTACTCAATTTGGATAAAGGCTAGGGTATGGATTGGGTGAAAAGCATACGATACAAACCTGAATTATGTGCCATATTTATGCTTTTGTAAATCTCATGCATGTTTCTTAAAATAATTATATAGTTCTAAGTATAGATCTTATAGGGACATGGTGGCTCAGTGGGTTAGGACGTTGAGCTTGTCGATCAGATGGTCGGCAGTTTGGCGGGTAGAATCCCGAGTGCCGCATAACAGAGTGAGCGCCTGTTACTCGTCCCAGCTTCTGCCAACCTAGCAGTTCGAAAGCACGTAAAAATGCAAGTAGAAAAATAGGGACCACTACGGTGGGAAGGTAACAGTGTTCCGTCCTCGGACTAGCGCTGGCTCTTTGGCTTTGAAACGGAGATCAGCACCGGCCCCTAGAGTTGGAAACGACTAGCACACATGTGCGGGGGAACCTTTATCTTTAAGTATAGATCTGCAAACATTGCTCCTGAAAGCAGCAGGAGGAACACTCCGGCCTGATGATGACGGATGGGATTTCGTCGAAACGTCGCCACAACTTTCTGAAGATGAAAGGAACGCGGGAAGAAACCCGAGACTCTAGACCTACACATACAGACACCCGGGAGAATCTACGAAAACAAATATATATATATATATATATATATATATATATATATATATATATATATATATATATATATATATATCAGGGAAGAAAGTGATTGTTCTGTTTCAGATCACATGCAATATTCTTTAATTTTCATTTAATATGAGATGCAAAGATATTCCCATGCGTATTCATCTTGTCATAAAGAGGCTTTGTTCCTCCCTCCTTCCATTTTAACTGGCAAAACAGCTGCTTACTTCCTGGTAAAATAAGAATAATTGATTGTTCTTCAGATCTTCATTTTATTTAAATACTTATTTACCTTTTGGATTCAAAATCAAGCCACGGAATTGTTTATAATCCAAAGGCTTTTGTCACAACTTTCGTTTGGCTACTTGTGATGTATCTGTTTAATTCTGAGAAGCTATGATGTGATGTGGTTGAAAAATCCAAGTTTTTATAGCTTCTGAAAGCTTTCATATCCTTGAAATAAAGAGTTAGGGTTAGGGTTAATGGCCTATAAACCTACCTTATTTTTCTGCAGCTTCCAGGAGCCCTCAAAATCACATAGGTGAAATTCTTTGGCAAAGTGCCAATACCAGCAGCATATTTCCTGCAATTTTCATGTGAAATTATATGTAATATAAAAAAATGTCCAAAGAAAAAGGAAGCAATCTAGCTTGTCTATCCAAACTCTGAAATCCTTGAGGGATTTCCTGGTGATATCTACTCTAGGGTTACTAAATTTGAAGTGCAAAGATACAAATGACTATTAGAATTAGAGTTTGAGGGATCCCTTTACTGCCATGTGGATTTTTTTAACCCAGATATGGTAGCCAGCTCCAACTATATAACAGCTGTATAGTTAATAACTGAATTAATAAGTATGAGATTACTTCAATTTGCTTATTTATTTATGGTATATTTTTCCCATTGTTCTGACCTTGCCTTCACTCACAAAGCAGCTCAATTAAAGGAGACATTGTTCTCAAGCACACAATCTTTTTTATTTTTTATAACAAGTTTTATTAGTTTTCCAATTTAACATCCAAATATTTAGAAAGCATCATGGTGACTGGGTAATCAAAAGCTCAATAACAGAATTTTTAGTACACATCTCAGGTTATGTACTCAAGTACACAAACTTAAAGAGTGGCAGAAAGAGATAGTTCTGAAGGCTAAAAGGAAATAAGGAGCAATATATTGTATCGATGTGCAGTTCAGGCTTAGGTTTCCCTCCTTTTTTTTAAACAGCAATTTGTGAGGTTTGTCTCTTAGATCAGGGCTTTTCAACCTTTTCACCCATTGTACCACTTTTAGGATATGGCAACATCCGAGTACCATCAGTCGCCTAGCAAGGTGTCAAAAACTTGATGACCAAAAAAAAAGGAAAAAAGTGATGAAGTACAGGTAGTCCTCGACTTACAACATTTTGCTTAGTGACTGTTTGAAGTTACAATGGTACTGAAAAAGTGCCCCCCAAACCCCAGCTGAGCAAGACATCTGCCTGCCTGCCCGGCGGCGCTTTTCCTCCTGTCCAAGGTTTTCATTGTTGTGAGCATTTTCTGTTGAGGAATGGCGGTGGGGGTGGGGTGGGGTGGGGTGGGTGTTTGGTTTTTATTGCCTCCCCATCTGCTGGGTGGTTGCAGCAGCTTTTGGTCACTTCACATGACCCTGGGACACTGTGACTGTCATAAATATGAATCAGTTGCCAAGCATCTGAATGTAAATCACAAAAACCTGGAGGTGCTGCAACATTCCAGCTGATTGGCACTTCTTCAGGGCCTGTTACCACTTTTCTAGGATGGTCACGTACCACCTGCCAGGTGCCAATGTACCACATATAGTACCCGTAAATTAAGGACAATACTAGAATTCCTTGTTTGTTGAACAGAAACAGAGTGACTGTTAAGTGCCATTTCCTAGGAAGCAGGAGCACATTCCAGGGGGGTGGGGGTAAACAAGAGCAACTTGGCCTGGAGCAAAAAAGGAAAGTTAGGATGCCACTCCTCAGAAGCCGCCAAAGAACATCCATTGGTATATCTAAGAGTAATAATCTGGCAAGATTCTGTCTACTGGATGCGAGCAAATAAAGAAATGAACTTTGCCTGGATATCATTCTTGACTATGCCTGATTTTTGTTTCTCCATCCAGAAATCAAGTACAATGACAAGAACTGGTAGTTCTCCACTTAAGACCACAATTGACCTGGAATTAAGTTAAGTGAATCATCCACATGACCATTTCACACATCTGCAATTATGGCTGTCCCAGTCAAGGTCATTATCCAACCACTGACACTTAATAACCAAGTCTTCTCTTTGCACTACCACACCCAGGTTCACTTGCCCTACTGCATCCCAGTTCTCTTACACTTATTTGCATGGTTCTTCAGTGTTGACTACTAAGGCCACTTTTCCAAGAGGCATCCGGAAAAAATGAGGGAAAATCTCTAAGCATGTTGGAGAAATAAAACTCAAATCTGGCAAAACCATTACTGAATGCCATCATTCTGTAAGGCTCAGAAGATTGACATTTGTTAGTGGTTTCACCAGTTTTGAGGTACATTCCAACTGCACACAGTAGATTTTTCCCTCCTTGTATGGAAAGGAGAAGAAATCCCTTCTCTCAGAGAAGATTACAAATGGCAATCATGCGATTGCAGGGCACTTGGCAACACCTCATAAATATTGCCAAGTGCCTGGAATATAGTCGCATGACTGCCCAAGTGGAGAGTGACCATACTGGGTGGCTGGAGGTGGTTTGCAGGCTGTAAAGCACCCATTCTAAGGCAGTCATAAATGCAAACAGTTGTAAAATGATCAATCATAAGTCGAGAACTACCTGTCGGTATTTACTTGCTCATATAAACTCATATTTTACTATTCCTACCTCCTATTCATTATTCTGTAGATATTTGGCACAGAAACCAAATATTAGCTAGGAATAGAAAAGAATTCTTTCTCATATTGGCAAGAAATGTATGTAGAATAACATTTCTCTTAACTTCAGAATATTAATAACTTCACAATCCACTTTAAACACTTTTTTTCAGAAAGTATTAGGTAGTATTTCTTCTATAGTATTTATTCAATACAGGCTGAGCCAGTTGATATTTGTATTAAAAGCCAATGTCAGTTAAAGTTCTCCAAGAGAAGTATTTACAAAAAGGAATAATATAGCAGAACAAAGAGGAAGGGAGGGATGAGCTGTTAAACTCTTTGTAGTTTATTTTAGCTAGGTACATCTGTATAAATGCAATTTACTCTGATACACAACTGCTTGATAGCTTTAAAACTCCCATTTCTGTTGCCAAACCAATTGCCCTTGATGGCTTTTATATTCAGAGATACTTGCAATTGCCTTGTTTACATTAGTACCATTCATAAAACATTTAGAATGGCCGTTCTGCTGAATAAACAGTCGAAAGACTGGAGAATAAGTCTATCATCATCAACTGAAGAAAGAGTAAACTTTCCAAACCATTTCCTGTCAGTGGGGACTTCTTCAGTAAAATTGCAAACTCTATGCTTTGAGACGCAATAGGAAGAATTAGATTAAGGAGGTTACTGCTGACATGCTTATTGATCAGGGTTCAGGACTAAAATTGCTATAAACAATAAAATTGTGTTCTGGTGGTACATGAAAATGGGGTCCCCAGGCATCAGTTACAGAAACAGTTAAGCTGAATCCTCACAGCTTCCCCTTTGATTTTTAAAAATAAAATAAGTTCTTATAACATCTGCAGAAGCAGAGATCCAATCAGATAACCAATGGAAGATATAGATATGCTGGTTACATGGGTATTAAATTTTCTAATCGACCATTAAAATAGCAACAGTATTAATGTTATGCTTATAAAGTAGCAATGTAGAAGCCTGAAAAAGGATGACGTTGTTTTAATGAGCAGCAGAATTCTGCTGATACAAGTTCCAGACTTCTTCTCAATAATTTTCAAGAGATTGGATATAATATTTGGTAGAATATGTAGAAGAAGCATAAGAAAGAAAAGTGATTTGTTGGTACCTGCAGCCATTGTTTTAATAAATATATTGAGATATTCTTTTCTGTATTTTTCACAGTGAATATTATCGTTTCATAAAATAATTAGAATATTGTTTGTTGACGTAAGAACCCACAGTGCAGTTTTGCATAGTGATCACAAAATTTAATATGAGGACCACTTATTTTTATTTTCTAAAAGTCAATATTTAATTATTTTGCACATGGCCCTGTTGCTTGAATGAGATATTTCTGAACACTGCGTCCAGTTTTGGTCACCATGATGTAAAAAAGATGTGGAGACTGCAGAAAGAGTGCAAAGACGAGCAACCAAGATGATTATGTGCCTGGAAGCTAAATCATATAAAGAACAGTTAGTAGAATTGGGTATGTCTAAAGAAGGACTAGGGGTGACATGATAGTAGTGTTCCAATATCTCAGGGGTTGCCATAAAGAAGCTATTCTCCAAAGCACCTGAAGGCAGGACAAGAAGCAATAGATGGAAACTAACCATATAGAGAAGCAACCTGGAACTAAGAAGAAATTTCCTGATAGTTAGAACAATCAATCAGTGGAACAACCTGCCTCCTGAAGTTGTGGGTGCTCCAACACTGGAGGTTTTAAGAAGAGATTGGACAGCCATTTGTCTGAAATGGTATAGGGTTTCCTACCTGAGCACTAGAAGGTCTCTTCCAACTCTGTTGTTCTGTTCTGTTCGGAAAACTAATTTATCCCTGCATCTGATTGGGGTTACATGATGCCTGACAAAAGGAGGACATGACTATTTTTGAGTCCAGCAAAATATTCTCTGGCTTTCTGAGTGTGGTAGTGGTTGGCTTATGACAGCAATTGAGATCAGAATTACTATTGTTAAGTGATGCAATAATACAGCACAACATCAAGTAACAACACCACTTAGCAATGGCAATTCCTGAAGAGAGGACCATATAGATCATAAAGTGAGGACCTCACATGACCATAGCTTCCAACTTTTTGCTTGTTCCCTATTGATTTTGCATATGGAAAGCCAGCAGCAAAGATTGTTGCAATTTCCTAAATTCTGAGGACCAATCATAAATATCATTTGTTCAGTGCTGTCATAATTTTGAGCAAACACTATACTGTATAGCATTTCCCTAATAGTATAAACTGCAAGTTAAAAAAACTAGTTCTGTGACTTTCATTCTTGACTAATATTCTCCTGTTGATTGTATTGGTACCTGAAATTGACAAGACCTTAATCATTACAGAATGATGGTTTTTGTTTCCTAACTGGTTCATAACTGGATTGCACTAGGCAAACAGCTAGTGCTAGCAACTCCTGTCAATGTGTATTCTCCATTGTCCACAAATTACTCACTTGTAATTACTTCCTTTCCAGTGAATGTAAATACAAATATTAAAACTTTAGGTTGTTCTCATATGTCCTCTTCAATTGTTTGTTTCCTCTTTTGCCTTGTATTAGGTATGTAATGTGTCTTAGTATATGTATGTGTAGGAGCAGAAAAATTCTAAAACATATTCCTTATATATGAAAAAGATCACTATCTATTAATCCTTCTTCCTCTTCAATATATATAAATACAACATTTGTGTCACAGGAGTTAATATGATCTGAGATAATTAACTTAATTGAGCAAGTAATAATGTTCTTCTAGTGAATAGCAAAAGTTCAAGTCTAGCTCTGGATAATTTTGAAACAAAGTCAAAGGCTTTTCTCATTACACTTATGAGAAAATGTTAGAATAATGTCCTCTCACATTGGCTTTTGATTTCTATTGTTATTATAAGTGGAAATAACCAGAGTGCTGCCTGATAAATGAGAAAATTATTGATAGACTAGAATTGTTGATTCATTTTTGTAAATACAATAATAATAAAAAGTTTAGTTATGGTAATGATTGGAAATGAAAAGGTGTATTTGAAATAATTAAATAAAATTAGTTGGAAATAATACCTTCCTTGGTTGTGGAGTCTCTGGTGCTGCCTGAATTTGGCTGTTTTTTTTGCAGACATTTCATTAGCAAAGTAGATAACATCAGTGCTAAAAGAGGAAGGGTTTGCTTTCATTTTACATATTAGTAGCTTACCCTGTCAATATTGTTTGGAGTGATTTCAGTGATTCCTTGATTAAGCTGTTGTTTACCTGCTAGCTTGCTTGTCTGCATTGATAGTCCCTTGATTGGAGTATTGTTTCTTGATTGCCCCACAGTTCAACCCTGACCTATAAATATTCTCTTCTACTGATATCTTCCTTGATTTTAGTTTTGTACCTTTCCTCCATATCATAACTTAGAACTGAATAACAGATACTCTTCTAGATGTTGTTCAACCAAATAACCATGCTCCACTAGCCAACAAGTTTAATGATGATCAGTGGTGGAAGATGGCATCAAACATCTGGCTATCTACCCACCCAATCTATTAAGTCTATAATTTTGTAGTTTAATTAGATAAGATTTAGAATGGGCAAAAATCTGTACGTTCCTCTGATGTCTTATCTCAAAAGTGCTTTTCCAAAAGGCATCTGGACTTTGTTTTTTTCTCTGAAAATGTTTTGCTTTTCATTCAAGAAGCTTCTTCAGCTCTGAAAAACAAAGCCGTTGCCTTTAAGGAAAAACACTTTGGGGACAACCGTGACCTGGATGACTGTAAATCTCCATAGACACTGCTGTCTTAGTTTCATTGTAGATTATGTTAATCTAATGCTGTTTCAGCAGTGCTTTTATGTCCTTATAAAATGTCATAATTTCCTCAGGATATGTTGAACTTCATCTACTCTAATCCTTAGCCTGCAAAACCATTTGATTATGGGAGTTAAAGTGGAATGTGTCGTACAGCATTTTCTGTAACAAATGCTTGAACTATATCCTTGATATTTTGTTGTGGGCTCTGATGAGCAGGAACGAGGACACGCAGATGAGTACAGAAAAACTCATACTTTATTTAAGCAGAAACTGTACTGAGAGATTGGAGTCACCCTGCTTCAATATATAGCCAGGCCCTATGGTATTAACTAATCAAATTGAAGCCATGTTTGCCACCCAAAGTTGACCAATTGCAGGACCGTAGACGTCCTGTCTGAGTTGCTGGAGAACGTGGTGATATTCCAAAAGCCCAGTACATAACACTTGAAATACTTGAAATACTTCCATTTTAAATAGTACATTTTTCTTTTCTTAGTCATTACACCTTAGTTGTAAATTTCAGTTGCGTTGAGAAATTTTTTCTCCACAACATAAGTATTCTCAAAGTTTTTGGTCTTTGTGCTACATAAATCACTTATAAGTTACGTACCTTTTTGTTTCTCCAAAATGTCATATATTTCAGAAAAAAAGAAACGCAAACTGAGATTATAGGCAATGCACTTAGAATTTTGGTTATGATATTTTCAGTACCCAAAGAAATATATTATTAGAAACTTGACTGATACGATAAAAGAGGTATTGAATAAATTGGCATTCAACAAATCTGGCTTCTGTCATTCTGACAGTTAAGCCTAATAGCCATACTATACTGGCTGAGGCTGATGGAATTGAAAGTACAATATATCTATAGATCATCAGGTTATGGAAAGCTTATTTTTGAAAAATTGAAAGAAATAATACACTAGGCATTAATAGAAATTAAAGGAAAGTAGCAATATAGATAGAATTGTGTGTGTGTATAAACGTATGTATGTAGAACTATTCAAGAATTATACAGCTAGTCTAATCTGTGCCTCTTGGAGTTAAAGATGGTGTTGATTAACATTTTATAAAAACACTTTAACTGTAATTATGTTCTTACCACATTCAAAACAAACAAGGTTTGACCTGTTAAGAGACTGATTAGCTGACAAGAGCTTAATCTGTATGTTTAAAAATACAATTTGACATTTTATTAATACAGCTTTTGAGAAGGGAGTTATCTTTTAATGAGAAACTAATTGGTTTTATTGCTTTTTGTGTATAGAATGTCTAAATTGGAGGGATTTAATAATGTTAACTGTCAGCTAAAATTCTCTTTCTACCTTGGGTTTAACCTTGTGTTCCAGGATTTTTGTCCTTTGTATTATTGACATAAACGTGTCATGCCTGATTGTCACAGCATTTAATGATTTCATATAGTAATGTTTCTAATAGCTTAAATAAGCCTCTGAAAATACTACCTCCTTATCTTTCCACCTATTGCTTCTGAAAGTATCTCTTGGAAAGTGGAAGTCAAATCTCAAGGGGTTTCCTGACATCCTCCTGCCCTAATTTTCCACATCTATTTAATCAAGGAATTCAATCAGGATGGAAGGGGATTAGCACCAGGTAGAATTACATTGGTGGAAAGTAAGGAGCTCTTGAATCTTCTTAGTAGCCAGGTTGAGCTAGTAAAAGAAGAGAGACAGTGACTTCTTCCCCAATAAAAAATAGGATAGAATAATTTCTTTCTTCTTAAGATACAGAATAAACCATTAGGGGGGGAAAGTAAAAAAAAGAAAGAAAGACATTTGTGCAGTTAGCAAATACAATTGCATTTCAGTTTATTTTGCACCTACTTAAAAATCTACATATATAAATAAATAAAGTTCATAAATAAACTCTATTTCCAATATAAAGCAGGCACTAAAGATCACTCCTAAATCCTTTTGTTATATGCTACTCAACTATTCATGAGGAATATTAGTTAACTTTGCATTTAAATAGTAATGTAATTCAAATTTGGGGTATGCACTCATCATAACCTACAATGTGTTTGAATAATAGACACTATAATATTAGCAACAATTTGCTCAATTATTATTCTAAATTTGACCCTCGTGGCTTCTAAATTTTGGATATATATTCACACTATATTTTGAAATAATACACTTGCAATTCATTTTATTGTGAGTGAAAAATAAAAGTAACATAGTAAATGACAATTCAACTGCCGTAGAAGTGATTAGATGCAATGTAATTATTTCAACAAAAGAGAAAGAGGAAAAAAATCCTGTTCTCTGTTTTCAGAATCAAAGAGGTTTTAGGAACTGCCTTCAGTCAATATATCCTAACTTTGTTATCTAATGCTAACTATTTATTAAATATATGTGCCTACTTTTAAGGCATATAGATATATATATTCTCTGGTTGGCTTACCTACCCCCCACCAAAAAAAAAACAAATTATAATGCAATGATTGAAAATAAAATAATACAGGTAGCCCTCAACTTAACAATATTCATTTAATGACTGTTCAAAGTTACAACAGCACTGAAAAAAATGGCATATGCCTAGTCCCTACATTTAACAACTATCACAACATCCTCCAAATCACATAATCAAAAGTCAGGTGCTCAGGACCTGGCATGTATTAAGTTTAAGTTTAAGTTTAAGTTTTATTTAATTTGTATACCGCCCTTCTCCCTAGGGACTCAGGGCGGTTCACAGGGCATATATAAATAACAATACAAAAGTTAAAAAAAGATTAAATCAATGCCCAGTTAAAAACAATAATACAATTCTAAAACAGCAATTTAAAACCCCAATCCTCCGTCAGGCCAGACCAGCTAATTCAAATAAATGGGTCTTCAGGCCACGACGGAAAGTTCGGAGGTCTGATGCCATCCGGAGCTCCACCGGCAGTTGATTCCATAATGCCGGAGCGCCCACAGAAAAGGCTCTCCCCCTGGGGGCCGCCAGTCGGCATTCCCTGACCGGAGGCACCCTGAGGAGGCCCTCTCTGTGGGAACGCACAGGGCGGAGGGGAGTTGACGCCGGCAGCAGGTGGTCCCCGAGGTAACCCGGACCCATGCCATGTAAGGACTTAAAGATCATAACCAAGACCTTGAACCTCACCCGGAAGACAACTGGTAACCAATGCAGCTCGCGGAGCAAAGGTGTAACATGGGAGTACCGGGAAACTCCCAAGACAACTCTCGCGGCCGCATTCTGTAACAGTTGGAGCCTCCGAGTGGTCTTCAAGGGAAGCCCCATGTAGAGAGCATTACAGTAGTCAAGGCGAGAGGTCACGAGCGCATGAGTGACCGTGCACAGGGCATCCCGGTCCAGATAGGGCCACAACTGGCGCACCAGGCGCACCTGGGCGAAAGCCCCCCTAGTCACGGCCGCTATATGATCTTCCAGGGTGAGCCGTGAATCTAGGAGGACTCCCAAGTTGCGAGCCCTATCCACGGGGGGTAAGAGCTCACCCCCCATAGAAAGAGATGGAACATTTTGAATGTCCCGGGATGCCGGAATGCACAGCCACTCAGTCTTGTCAGGGTTGAGTTGAAGTCTGTTCCTCCCCATCCAGACCCGAACCGCCTCCAGGCAACGGGACATCACAGCGAGGGCATCACTGGGGTGGTTTGGGGTCGAAAAGAAAAGTTGGGTATCATCGGCATATTGATGATACCCAACTCCAAAACCACGAATGATCTCACCCAGCGGTTTCATGTAGATGTTGAACAGGAGAGGCGAGAGAACCGACCCCTGAGGAACTCCACAAACGAGAGACCTAGGGGCCGATCTCTGCCCCCCTGCCAACACCGACTGCGAGCGTCCCAGGAGATAGGAGGAGAACCACTGAAGAACTGTGCCTCCCACTCCCAATCCCCTGAGACGCCGCAGCAAGATACCATGGTCGATGGTATCGAAAGCCGCCGAGAGGTCTAATAGGACTAGGACAGAGGAATATCCCCTGTCCCGAGCCCTCCAGAGATCATTCACCAGAGCGACCAATGCCGTCTCCGTGCTGTACCCGGGCCTGAAACCCGATTGGTAGGGGTCCAGATAATCCGCTTCATCCAGGACCAGAGGGAGCTGATGCGCCACCACACTCTCAACAACCTTCGCAAGAAAGCGAAGGTTGGAGACAGGACGAAAGTTGTTCAAAACAGCCGGGTCCAAGGCAGGCTTCTTGAGGAGAGGTCTCACCACCGCCTCCTTCAAGACGGTGGGGAAATAGCCCTCACTCAAGGAAGCAGATATAACCGCCTGGAGCCAGCCTCGTGTCCTCTCCCTAGCTGCATAGACCAGCCAGGAAGGGCACGGGTCCAACAAACATGTGGAGGAGCTCAGCCTCCCCATAATCCTGTCCACTTCATCAGGGGTCACAGAGTCAAACTCTTCCCAGATAACGTTGACAAGACCGCCCGTGTCCTGATCGCCCGACTCTGCCCAGTTGGAGTCCAAACCGGTCCGAATCCGAGCGATTTTATCCGACAGATGTTGGCTAAATTCCTCGGCACGACCCTGCAAGGGGTCCTCCCTCACCTCCTGATTAAGAAGTGAGCGAGTTACCCTAAACAGGGCGGCCGGGCGATTATCTGCGGACGCGATGAGGGTGGAGAAGTAATTACACCTCGCCACCCTCATCGCTGCGAGATAAGACCTAATATAGGTTCTTAACCGCAACCGGTCGGGTTCGGATCGGCTAGACCTCCAACAGCTCTCTAGGCCCCGTTTCCGACGCTTCATCTCCCGGAGCTCCGCGGAGAACCATGGAGCTCGCTGGGATCTGCGCCGGGTCAGGGGCCGCAAGGGTACAACCCGGTCAAGTGCCTCAGTGGCTGCCCTTTCCCAGGCTTCCACTAAGGCATCCGCCGAGCTGTGAGCAATGGAGGCAGGTGGGGACCCCAGCGCCGCTTGGAATCTATCAGGATCCATTAAGCGTCTGGGGCGGTACCATCTAATTGGTTCCGTGTCCCCACGGCAGGGGGTGGCAAAACGGAAGACCAGCCGCAGGAGATGATGATCGGTCCATGACAGGGGCATAATAAATGGAGAGCCCCCACCAAGATCATCCAACCACCGTCTAGATAAAAAAATCAGGCCAAGGGTGTGGCCTCCCTCATGAGTTGGCTCTGAAATTACTTGCGTCAGGTCCATGGCCGTCATGGAAGCCATGAACTCCCGAGCTAGCTCAGATGAACCTCCCAGGGATGGTAGATTGAAGTCTCCCAAAACTATAAGTTTGGGAAACTCAACCACCAAACCCGAGAGGATATCGAGCAGCTCGGGCAGGGCTGCCGCTGTGCGACTAGGCGAAATGTACACCAGCAGCAAGCCCAACTGCGCCCCAGAACCAAATCTCACAAAGAGAGACTCACACCCGACTATCTGAGCAACGGTGGACTCCCGCGGACATAAGGTCTCCCTAATAGTAACCGCCACTCCCCCACCCCTACCATGAGCTCGTGGCCGGTGTAGCACCCGGAAGCCTGGTGGGCAGAGGTCAACCAAAGGGACCCCACCCTCTGGGCCCAACCAGGTCTCCGTGATGCAAGCCAGGTCCGCATGCTCACCCTCAACTAAATCCCTAACGAGGGGAGCTTTGTTAACCACGGACCTGGCGTTCAGGTACACCAGCCGGAGCTCAGGAGGCTGAACATCCTCGCTCCCGGGATCTCGGGGAAGAAGCAGAGGGTCGGAGCGCCTCACCGCTTGCAAGTAGCGGAGACGGCCCTCCCGGTAGCGATACGGCCCCCTGTCTATCCGCCTGCTGCCATTCCCCGTCGTGGGAATAGATAATCCCACGACCCGCTCATGAGCCCCGGCGACAACGCCACCCTGTTCTCCCCCCGTGCCGTCAGACCCAAGTCTGGCCTGAACCGTGGTTGATTGGCCACCCCCCATAGCCAGACAACCCCTATCTCCCACCCCACTCCCTAGCCCTATAAAAAATTTTGATAAAAAAATAATCAGAGGCTTTCTAGATTTACATTGATAGCCCCTGCCCCTGCCCAGCCATCTCTCAGAGACCCAAAACTCGGGCCCGTCATCAAGGTTAGGAATATTTAAGGAGGCGGGTCGCACCCAGGAGAGGGGGGCACCCCTGAGGGCGTACAAGTCCATGCTCGTATACTGCCTCATGAGTCTAAAAAAGTCTAGTCAGTCCAGGATAGGCATCCCTTAATTGTCCATGGGAGGATTTTTTTTTTTTTTTTTTGCCGGCTCCGAAGATGGCGGACGCGCTGGGGAGAGCTCCGTAGCCCCCAACAGTAAGGCGTCCCCCCAGGAGCCCCCCAGGGACGTCAATGGACCCCTGGGGTGAGGCAAGAATTTCGGGCAAATGAGCTGGGTAATTATGCCGCCCGCTGCCTCCCGAAACAACTGCAGGGGTGCCAGGACATCCCTGCCCCGCCGCCTGGGCCGCTGGCGACCGTTATAAACGGAGCCAGCACCCTCCGCCCTGCCTCTGCCGCTTGTCAACTGCCGAGCAAGGGCGGCGCCTCCGCCGATCAGCTGTGCGGCGGAGGCCCCGGCGGAAAGGATGGCAGCGGCTGCGGCGACGATTTTCAAGCCCCCAGGCTGGTCGTTGATCCAGGGAGCCTGGCAACGGCGATGGCGGTGGCGGCGGGGCGTCTCCAGGCCCCCCCCTGGCCATCCAGGAGGGGCCGGAGGCTC
Source organism: Vipera berus (assembly GCF_964194415.1). Lineage (NCBI taxonomy): Eukaryota > Metazoa > Chordata > Lepidosauria > Squamata > Viperidae > Vipera > Vipera berus. The sequence continues at coordinate 115,634,153 of NC_138205.1, read as the reverse complement.
TGCTCTGCCCCGGCCCCCCCACCGGCTCCCGGGTGACGGCGGCGTCTCCAGGTTATCAGCGGAGACGCCGCGGACCAGCTGGACCAGCTGGGTGGCGGAGGCGGAGGCATCGGCGGCGCCGGAGGTGAGAGACCCGCCCCTGGACCACGACAGCCGTCGCAGCCATCCAGGAGGGGCCGGAGGCTCTGCTCTGCCCCGGCCCCCTGACCGGCTCCCGGGGACGGTGGCGTCTCCGGACTATCGACGGAGACGCCGCGGACCAGCTGGACCAGCTGGGTGGCGGAGGCGGCGGCATCGGCGTCGAGAGGCCCGCCCCTGGACCACGACAGCCCTGGACCACGGCAGCCCTCGCAGCCATACAGGAGGGGCCGAAGGCTCTGCTCTGCCCCTGACCGGCTCCCGGGTGGCGGCGGCATCTTCGGCGGTGAGAGCCCAGCGAGCCCTGGTCTGCGGTCTCCTCCGATGCCGATCACCGGGCAAGGACGGCGTCTCCGCAGATCAGCTGTGCGGCGGAGGCGCCGGCAACGAAACCAACAGCAGCAGCAACGGGTAGCGGCGGCGTCTCCGAGGATCAGAGAAGGCGCCGCGGATCAGCTGGGCGGTGGAAGAGGCGGCAGCGAAGACGACCGCGGCCGGGACTGCTTCTCCAGGCCTAGTCGTTCGCCACCCAGGGGCCTTGACAGCGGCGGTAGCACTGACGGCGTGGCGTCTTCGACCCGCCCCCTGTACCGCTACGGCCGTTGCAACAATCCTCAAGGAGACGCCGCAGACCAGCTTTACAACGGTAGCGGCAGCAACGAAGACATGGGCGGTGAGGCAGCTGCTCTGGGCCCTGGTCGACCGTCCTCCGAGGGGCCTTGACAGAGGCCCTGACAGAGACGCTAGTAACAGCGGTGCGGCGTCTCGACCACCGTGGGCTGCCCCTGGACGGCGGTGCCTCCGAAAGATTCACACCAAAGGAGACGCTGGACAATGGAGGCGACGGCCCAAGCCACCTCCTCGAGACACCTTGATCGGAGACGGCAACACCAGGGGCATGACACCAGGGACTCCCGTACCTCTGGGAGGCCACGCTCTGGACGGTCCTCAACCAATAGGGGTCATGGAACTGCGGCCGGGAACAACGCCCAGAGGATCAGGGAGGGAACTGTTTGGGGCGGCTGAACCACCGGAGCTGACGCCAATTAATGGATCCCTCCATCCTGCCTTCTGCCCACTCTCACCCATCTTTGCCCATTCTCTCCCCACAGGACATAACGGGCCTGGGTGCTAGCCACAGTGGCAGAGTGGCTGGGCCTTACACCTGCTACCCCATAGAGGTGAGAGCTCTATGGGGTATGCCTCACCCAGAGTACGTTCTGGACCACCTCCGGAAGCAGAGACACAACCCATCGTGAGAGGATGAGGAGTGGCCTGCTTCTGGGGGTTCGCCCGGCCAAGTGGCAGTGTCAGGGCGACGATCCAGATACGCACCTACCCGACTCGACCCTCCTGCAAATTCACCATCCAGGGGACAGCCTTCCCGGAACCACCTGTGACTATGCTTGTTCAATACTCTAGCATAGCACTGCACGCCCTCAGGGGTTCCCCACTCTCCTGGGTGCGACCCGCCTGCATCACATCCAATCTTGATGACGGGCTCAACCACTGGGCCTCTGAGAGATGGCCGGGCAGGGTCAGGGGCCTCCAGCATAAGCCCAACAAGAGGCCCCTGATTAAGTTCTTAGTTAAGTTTTTTGTGGGGTTAGGGAGGGGGGAGGGAGGAGACTATGGTTGCGCGGGAAAGGCACGCCTTCCAGCCACCATAACGCATACCAGGCCCACGGCCGTCCGCGACGGCGTACAACGAGGACCAGTCGCCGATAACACCCAGTGGTGTACTGACAAACGTCCCATCCCTAGGATGGTGGGGAATGGCAGAAGGTGCACAGACAGAGGGCCGTATCGTCACCGGGAGTGTCACCTCCGCTCTGTACAGGCGGTGAGACGCTCCGACCCTCTGTTCTCCCCCGGAGGACCCGGGAGCAAAGGTGCGCACCCTCCCATGCTAAGGCTGGTCTACCTGAATGCAAGGTCCGCAGCTAACAAAGCTCACCTCATTCGTGACCTAGTGGAGAGTGAGCATGCGGACCTGGCCTGCATCACGGAAACCTGGCTGGGCCCAGAGGGGGGTGTTCCTCTGGTTGACCTCTGCCCGCCAGGTTTCCAGGTACTGCACCAGCCCCGGGCTCATGGGAGGGGCGGGGGAGTGGCAGTTATCATCAGGGAATCCCTTAGCCCGCGAGAGACCACCGTCCCTCAGATGGTCGGGTGTGAGTCTCTCCTACTGAGATTCGGCCCAGGGGCGCAGTTGGGTCTGCTGCTGGCGTACCTACCACCTAATCGTGCAGCGGCGGCCCTACCCGAGCTACTCGATGTCCTCTCAGGGTTGGTGGTTGAATTCCCAAGACTCATGGTCTTGGGCGACTTTAATCTACCGTCCCTGGGAGGATCGTCCGAACTGGCTCGGGAGTTCATGGCTTCCATGACGGCCATGGACCTGTTGCAAATAATTTCTGGGCCGACTCATGAGAGAGGCCACAACCCAGACTTGGTGTTCTTGTCTAGACGGAGGCGTGATGATGTCGGTGGGGGTGCCACAACTATTACGCCCCTGTCATGGACCGATCACCACCTCCTGCGGCTAGACTTCCCCCTTGCCACCCCCCACCGTGGGTGCACGGTGCCAGTCAGATGGTACCGCCCTAGGCGCCTAATGGACCCTGATAAGTTCCAGGCAGCGCTTAGGGACTCGCATGCACCCCCTGCTCACAGCTCGGCGGAAGCCTTAGTGGAAGCCTGGGAAAAGGCAGCCACGGAGGCTCTGGACCGAGTTGTACCCTTGCGGCCTCTGACCCGGCGCAGATCCCAGCGAGCCCCATGGTTCACCGAGGAGCTCCAGGAGATGAAGCGTCGGAGACGGGGCCTAGAGAGCCGTTGGAGGTCCAGTCGATCCGAATCCGACCGATTGCGACTAAGAACCCTCACCAGGTCTTATCTCGCTGCGATAAGGGTGGCAAAATCCAACTACTTTTCCACCCTCATCGCGTCCGCAGATAATCGCCCGGCTGCCTTGTTCAGGGTGACTCGCTCCCTATTAAACCAAGAGGTGAGGGAGGAACCCTTGCAGGGTCGAGCCGAGGAATTTGGTCAATATCTGCTGGATAAAATCGCTCGGATTCGAACTGGTCTGGACTCCAACTGGGCTGAGATGGAAGAACAAGACATGGACAGTCTTGTCGACGTCATCTGGGAAGAATTTGATCCTGTAACTCCTAAGGAAGTGGACAGGATTATGAGAAGGTTGAGCTCCTCCACATGCTTACTGGACCCGTGCCCTTCCTGGCTGGCCTATGCAGCTCGAGAGGCGACACGAGGCTGGTTCCTAGCGGTCATCTCTGCTTCTCTGAGTGAAGGTCACTTCCCCACCGCCTTGAAGGAGGCGGTGGTGAGACCTCTCCTCAAGAAGCCCACCTTGGACCCATCCTCTTTGAATAACTTTCGTCCAGTCTCCAATCTTCGCTTCCTTGCGAAGGTTGTTGAGAGCGTGGTGGCGCACCAACTTCCTCAGATCCTGGATGAAGCGGTTTATCTAGACCCGTACCAATCGGGTTTCAGGCCGGGCTACAGCACGGAGACGGCATTGGTCGCTCTGATGAATGATCTCTGGAGAGCCCGGGACAGGGGCCATTCCTCTGTCCTAGTCTTATTAGACCTCTCGGCGGCTTTCGATACCATCGACCATGGTATCTTGCTGCGACGCCTCAGGGGACTGGGAGTGGGAGGCACGGTTCTGCGTTGGTTCTCCTCCTTTCTCCAGGGTCGCTCGCAGTCGGTGCTGACAGGGGGACAGAGGTCGACCCCGAGGCCTCTCGCTTGCGGAGTCCCTCAGGGGTCGGTCCTCTCGCCTCTCCTGTTCAACATCTACATGAAACCGCTGGGTGAGATCATTCGCAGTTTTGGAGTAGGGTACCATCAGTATGCTGATGACACCCAGCTTTTTATCTCAACTCCTAACAATATCAGTGATGCCCTAGACGTGATGTCCCGCTGCCTGAAAGCGGTCCGGGAATGGATGGGGAGAAACAGGCTTCAACTGAACCCGGACAAGACTGAATGGCTGTACGTACCGGCAAGCCAGGAGATTCAGAACGTCCCACTGCTTAACATTGGGGACAAGTTACTTCCCCCTGTTGATAGGGCCCGCAACCTGGGTGTCCTCCTAGACTCGCAGCTCTCCCTGGAAGACCACATTGGAGCTGTGACCAAGGGGGCCTTCTCCCGGGTTCGACTAGTTCGCCAACTACGGCCTTATCTGGACCTGGATTCCTTACGTACAGTCACCCATGCCCTTGTGACATCTCGCCTAGACTATTGTAACGCTCTCTACATGGGGCTGCCCTTGAGATCCACTCGGAAGCTTCAACTGGTGCAAAGTGCGGCGGCACGGACACTCTTGGGAGCCTCCCGATACTCCCATATCACACCTCTCCTCCGTGCGCTGCACTGGCTTCCGGTTGCCTTCCGTGTGAAGTTCAAGGTGCTAACAATGACATTCAAAGCCCTACATGGCATGGGTCCGGACTACCTACGGGAGCACCTTCTGCCGATGTCAGCACCCCACCATCCTGTGCGCTCCCACAGAGAGGGCCTCCTCAGGGTGCCACCGCTCAAGGAATGTCGGCTGATGGCTCCCAGGGGGAGAACATTCTCAGTGGGTGCGCCAGCCCTCTGGAACACCTTACCAACCGAAATCCGGATGGCCCCTGACCTCCGTACCTTCCGTCGCGACTTAAAAACTTTCCTATTCCAGCAGGCTGGCCTGGCATGATAACGTTAATTGGGGTCCCAGTTTGTGTTCATTAGTGTTTCTTATTATTTTATTGTTCGGTCTGTATACCTTCCTTCCTCTGTACACCGCCCCGAGTCCCTCGGAAGAAGGGCAGTTTATAAAAACTAATAAATAAATAAATAAATAAATAAATCCCCACCCAACTTCACTGCCACTCAGTTGGGTGCCCCCAGAGACAGGCCGCTCCCCGCCCTCTCACGACAGGTTGAGACTCCGTTCCTGGGGGTGGACCAGGTATCCTCTGGGTAGGCAAACCCCATAGAGCTCCCACCTCTATGAGGTTGCAAATGGAGAAGTCCAGCCACTCTCCCACCGTGGCCGATACCCAGGTGTGTCGAAAATCCAAAGGGAGAGGGGGGAAGGTAGGCAGGCAGATGGTAAAAAATGCGTCCAAGGCAAAGAGGGAAGGCAGGCCAAAGTAAACAAGATAGTCTGAACCACCGGCGTCACTGCAAAAACAGTTCGAAGATGATACAAGATGCAGGAGCCCCATGTCATCCTTGCTCCGGTAAGATAACCCCCGGTCGTCCTCTTCGCCACCGAAGCGGTCCGAAGACGCCGTCGCCGTAAGAGGCGGCCTGAAGCAAGGGTAAAAAATCAGCCATCGCCACCGAGATGAATAATAGCCGCCCTCTCCACCGCCAGAGCGGCCCGAGGGCGACACCACTACCGAAGTGGGCCAAGGCGGCTTGGGGCCACATGGGAGTCCTGCCGCCGGCGAAAGGGTCAAAAGCCCAAGAAAGGCACCAAAGCCAGCAGCCGGTCCCCGCAGACGAGGCAACAATCTCAGAAACGCCGGTAAAGTTAGAAACATCCCTAAGGCAAGCTGGTAAATTCCCAAGCGTCCGGAGCATGCCATCGTCGCCGTCGCCGCCAAACTCGGGCCGCCGCCACCGCCGCCATCACCGCCGAGCGCGGACCAAAGACTCCTCGCACAGGCTGCAACCCGCGCCAAGGCCAACGCCCACGCCGTCGCCGCCATCAACACCGCCGCCACCCGGACAGCCTCACGGGCATGCTCCTCACTGACGGGCGTCCTCCTCGTCAACCCGAGCCGGCCCGAGAACACCAGAGTGGCCCAGACGGCCCGAAAGCAGCAGGGAGCGCCACGCCAGATACGCGCAGCCCAGACGCTCCGGGGAAGGTAAAAAACGGCGGGAAGAGGCAGCCGGAGGGCAGCAGGGGCAGCAGCCAGCAGCCGGTCGTTCAAAAAACACAAGTTCAAATAGACCGCTGCCGGCTTCGTCAGTCTTCGCGTTGCCGCTCTGCCTCTCACCAAAAAGCCCCAATCCCATCTCAGCAAGCCATAAGGCTGTGAGGGGCTCCCAAGGGACGCCTATCAGCTGGAGCTGAAGCTGGAGTTCGCGGAGCTCAGCCGAGCACGTCCGCCATCTTGGGCATGCGTATTAAGTTTTATTACAATGGTTGCAGCATCTCAGAGCCATATGATCATTATTTGCAACTTTCCCAGCTAGTTTATGACAAACAAAATCATGTAGGAAGTCATATTTGCTTGATAACTACATGATTTGCTTAACAACAGCATTGATTTGGTTAATAGCCATGGCAAAAAGATCATAATAACTACCTTGCTTAGCAGTAGAAATTCTGGTCCTAATAGTGGTGGTAAGTCAAGGACTATTTGCAATAATAGAGCTTTGTGAATTGTGGAGCTAGGTGAAGCCAGTAATTCAGTCACAGCTGGAATTTCATATATTGTACATCTTTGATTTATAGGATGACAAAAGTGCTAATTTTCCAAGATTCAAAACTTACTTTACCTCATTGCCTAGGAAGGAAACAAGTAAAGCCTTCCTTTTTTAAAAAAATAAATAAAAATAAACTACTCCTGAACTTAGAAATTTTAAAATAATACTTAATGATAAATTCATATAATTTAAGGCTGTAGCTTCTTATTCAGTTCTGATCTTGTTTATAACTGTAATATTTTCTTGTACTCCCCCCTTTGCTTTTTTCTGTATGCTAAATACAGGTGTATAGTTTTTTTAACCTTTATGTGATTTGCTTCATATATAATCTGAAGATATCCCATAAATTGAGTTAAACAAAAGATTTCACAATGTAAAAATGAAACACACAATGTTTTATAAATGCATTATTTTCTTACTTCTTGGCCTCATTCTTTTCAATGTTCTAAGTAAAATTCAGTAATCACACTGAAAGCAATCACTGTTAAAATCAATAGAATTGGAGATAATCAGGACTTTTGTAAATCTAATTGCAGTTCAGTCTGAATTCAGCTATATGAAACTGAGTCAATGCTTATTATTAAAAAGGTAAAGGTAAAGGTTCCCCCGCACATGCATGCTAGTCGTTTCCGACTCCAGGGGATGGTGCTCATCTCCGTTTCAAAGCCGAAGAGCCAGCACTTGTCCGAGGACATCTCCGTGGTCATGTGGCTGGCATGACTAGACGCCAAAGGCGCATGGAACGCTGTTACCTTCCCACCGTAGTGGGCCCTATTTTTCGACTTGCATTTTTACGTGCTTTCGAACTGCTAGGTTGGCAGAAGCTGGGACGAGTAACAGGCGCTCACTCTGCTAAGTGGCACTCGGGATTCGACCCGCCAAACTGCTGATCTTCTGATCGACAAGCTCAGCGTCCTAAGCCACTGAGCCACTGCGTCCCTTATTATTACTACTATATTAATAATAGCTTATTAGAAGAGCAAGTGAATTTGTTATACAGTATAGAGAAGGCTTAGGAATTCATAAACAATGCCCCAGATAATCTGGGGTGTACATATGCTTCAGTTTAAATGTATACTAGAGAAGACTGATCAAAACTCAAACCTCATACGATTGAAAATGCATTTGTCAATGGATTGATCTTTCTTGAAATTGGCAGGTCTGCATTCTTTTTACTGTAGTTTAGTTTGACCTCTCAAGTATTCAGTCACTGATCATAGAAATAAAATAAAATTAAAAGATTATGTAAGGTAAATAAAACAAAATGGTATACAACAGAGAAAGATATGTTGAACTTGGCTAACCCAGGTAAAACTTTCTTTGTTCAGATAAATACTTTGAACATTAAGGCTATTATGACTAAGACTTTAGTGAAGACACCATCATAAATCAGATAAAATCAGATAAAACAACAGAGTAAATTTTCAGGAGAATACATTACCATCATCCATGGTATTTTTCTTGATTGCCAAAAAGCGATATAAGTATGGAACACTATTGTATTGTTCTCATCCTACCAAAAATAAAGTGAAATTAATTCAGAAACTATACGATTATCTGTTCTGGCCATAATCTTGCCAGCTGAAGGTCTATGACTTCAGTGTCCTCCTAAATTTATGGTTCTTGCAGATTGAGATTTGTGGCAGATTTCAACGCATCTTTGACTGCTGGACTTCTTGGGTTGTACCTTGTGTGCCCTGGCAACGATAACTCATGCCTCATCATCATTGTTTATATGAAACTGCCATCAATGATTGCCCAGAAACACAGTTGGTGCAAAATGCACTAAGCCATGGGCTTGTGGCTTCTAATTTGAAATTGAATCTCATTGGTTTACACTCAAAATATTGAATGAACCTGAATCCAATTGCTTTCAGCAGATATATCTTAAATATGATTGTATCACTAAACTTTAATTCAACCAAATGAAAGGGAAGATTTTAATTGTGGTAAGGATAAATGGATTTCTTGGAATGATACCAATCATGACTCTCTCTTGGTTTTATGATTAAGAAATAGATTTGGTTGAGAAAATCTACTATGATAAATCATATTAATACCAATAAATGGTTTGTCTCCTAGTTAAAAAGAGATTTAACTAGGTTTAACAAAGCATCTTTCAAAAAATGTGTAACAATTGTATTTGTTAAAACAGAATGCAGAAATAATTAATTTTGGAGAAGTGGGTTCAATCAGGACCTGATGGAAAATTTCTCTCTTGCTTACTAAAATACAATATATCTCAAAGTTTTGTCAAAATAATTTTATATATATTATACCTGGATCATAAGAAATGATATTCCTTTTTGTAATATGTACCAGAAATATATACAGGCTACATGTTCTACCTCAGCAACAGAAGGTTGTTGTTGTTCACATAGTCTAATGAACATGTCTCCATCTAAGAACATAACGTTGATTATGCTGAAAGACAGAAGATGTTTCTTGAATGAGAAAGACCTATGAAAAGTGGTTTCTTCTATTGCCAAATCTGAAGCAGGTTTTCTTTTTATTGTCCTACCTCTCTCTTTTGTGCTTACCACTTTTTCTCTTTCTTTCTTGTCATTGCCTTCATTCTTATTGTATTGTTCAGTATAAAAATGCCAGCCTTTTAGTTTATAGGTCTTTATCAGCCTGTTTAAAATTTTAACAGCTCTTTTCTGTTGAATAAATTAGAGCATAGAAGACTAGGAGTTCACACAACACCTTATTTTGGGATTTTTTCCAAGAACGCTTTTTCAAATAGCACTGTATTATTTTAAATGTTTGCAAAACAATTGGCTTTGTCCATAATTCTTCATATTACTTAAAGAGGTTGAATCGTAAGTACTTTGAAAATTAAAATACTTAAATTTAATAATGCATTAATAATAAATTATTATTGTTATTATTGTTAATAATAAATAATTTAAATATACTATTTAGAAATTTAAATACCTGAACAAAACATTAAAGGTTTGCATAGCAGTATCCTATTTTTTAATGTTTGCAATATTTAATGGCATTCTTTACAAATATGTAAAAGTACAGTATATCAAATTTTAGAAATAAGAGCGGTATGTAAGCAGTAATGATTTTTGTAGTGATGGTTGTTGAGAGGGAGGGATGAGAATTTTTATATGCCATGACTCAGCTATTGGCCAGCTGCTTTGTTGTTGTTACAAATACTGAAAAAAGTGGATTGTCCAGATTAGAACTGAATTGTATTGTGAAGCCTTTATATTTTGTGGGGGTGCAATTTTTATGCAGAGTTTCCCTATGATCTTAACTTATTTCAAGGATTTATCCAGGATAAAAAGGCATTCGGGGTTCACAACTGGATTCATTAATTGCACTTCTTTGCCTGTTGACCTTAATAAGGATATAACAAAAAAGAGAAAAACACAGTTGATGAAATCATCAGAAAAAGTGCTGTGCTGAAAATTGCCTTACAATTTGTCAAAAGCTTTCTTCTCAGAGCAATCTTCTATTTTTGATCTTATTTTCAGAATGCTTGACAATTTCTTTTTAATCTCTCTTGCAGGTGTTCTGTGCTACTGAAGGTGATAGGGCTATTACTGTTGAATTTGTTTTCTTAATCTTTTCAAACTGTTTGGGTGGGGAGACATAAGAATTCTCTCATAACATCCTCCCTTAAAATTTAAATGAAGCATAAAAAGATCAAGAACTGTAGAAAGATAGATAATTTGCTATACTGGTTGGATACTAAATAATAGCCATATAACTGCAGCTATCCATGAAAATTTCTGCCAAATTTTCTTCTCTTTCAAAATTTGGAAATAGTCGGGAATACAAATAACTTATCAAATTTACTGAATAATATTAGGAAAACAATGACGGAGGGAGGGAGGGAGAGAGAGAGAGAGAAAGAAAGAAAAAGAAAGAAAGAAAAAGAGAAAGAAAGAAAGAAAGAAAGAAAGAAAGAAAGAAAGAAAGAAAGAAAGAAAGAAAGAAAGAAAGAAAGAAAATTTTCTCTACCTCTTCTGCTGGTGAGACATAGTTTATTTTTGTTTTCAATAACTATTACAATGGTCTTTCGTTTTGAGCCAAAGCAGTTTTTTTGAGCCAAAGCATCGAAAGGCTCCTATGGCATCCTTCCAAAAGCAAAAAGTAATAAGCCAAGCCAAGGCAATATGTCACTTCAATGCTAAGATGAATAATAGTAATTGCACCTTAATGCTAAGCATTAGTATTTGAGTACATGTAAATGTACTCTTTAGACTATGTTGTGCCAAACATATTGTTAGTGCTCCACATGCAATAATGAATATATGGTCTGCATTTAAAGTTTTATGACAATGTGTTTAAGATTAGATAGATAGATAGATAGATAGATAGATAGATAGATAGATAGATAGATAGATAGATAGATAATAAACAAACAAACAAATAAATATTGTATTCTGAGAAAACCATTTAATTTCCTGTTCAGTTATACTTTCTCATTTTGTACTTGGGTATACTGAAGAGTAGCAGAGTGAGCGCCTGTTACTCGTCCCAGCTTCTGCCAACCTAGCAGTTCAAAAGCACATAAAAATGCAAGTAGAAAAATAGGGAGCACTAAGGTGGGAAGGTAATAGCGTTCCATGCGCCTTTGGCATCTAGTCATGCCGGCCACATGACCACGGAGACGTCCTCGGACAAGCGCTGGCTCTTCGGCTTTGAAACGGAGATGAGCACCGGCCCCTAGAGTCGGAAACGACTAGCACGCATGTGCGGGGAAACCTTTACCTTTACCTTTATACTGAAGAGCCTAAATAGTGAACATATCTGATTGGATATTTAATGTAGATTGTTTCTTTGACTTTAGAAATGTTACAGAAATCTGTTTACAATTTTAAGTGTGCCCTTCATATATGGAGGAAATCATCCCTATAATAAAATAAGTTTAAACTTATAAAGAATCTGAGATCAGTTGTGAGTACTCTCTCTCGAAGATAGATAGATAGATAGATAGATAGATAGATAGATAGATAGATAGATAGATAGATAGATGATAAATAGATAACCTTTATTGTCATTTTTTACCGAGGGCACATTGGCACATATTAAAAAAGAAATTTGTTGCTTGCTCTCATATTCTATTGACAAGTAAGAGATTATGATCCTAACCTAGAATATTTGCACATAGTATCTGGAACTGCAGACTGCAACAAATTCCAGACTATGTTAGGGTTGAAGTTGTGTTCCATTTGGTAATTGTGTGAATTAGGCATGATGAAAAAGCAGATTACAAGCAAGGAATTAAGTGTGTGAGAAATGCTAAATGCTTTAACTGTCTCATTAGGAATACTCCTTGTGCCCATGGTATTTTCATACACACAAGCAAGTCAAGGTTGGATGTTCAAAAGATGCAGATTACCCCAAACTGTTTCTATCTGATGCACAAACAAGATATGCATATTATAATACCTTCATAAAAGTCTGACTTACTCCAGCCCTTGAGCATATAATAAAATCATAAAACATAATTTCCCCAAATATGCTTTTTTCATGAGGCAATTAGACTTTCTTTTGTTTCTTTTGAAGACGTTTCCTTTCTGATCCAAGAAGCTTCTTCAGCTCTGATTAGATGGTGAGGAGTGGAAGGATTTATGTTGCTTGCAGATAGATAGTCATTTGCATTTCTTTAGAGCAGGGGTGTCAAACTCACAACGTCATGTGACATGTCCCAACATATCACGACTTTTTTTTCCATTGCCGGCAATGGGGTGGGAGTGGTTTCAGTATGATGCATCCGGCCCATGGGCCGGCAGTTTGATACCCCTGCTTTAGAGAGTCATTAAAACCATTTGGAAGTTTACCTGTGTCCTCAGAGTAGTGCAAATGTGTGTGGAAGCCTTCTTGGCTGCAGGATGTTTTCTGCCCTGTGTCCCTTCATCTGTGCCTGTTTTCAACAGTGAAGGTGAAACAAAATGTTTTCCACTTGTTGCTAGAGTAGCAGGAGAACCTTCCTCTAGGTCCATTTTATTTTAGATTTACAAGTTATTCTTACATCAGAGGAAAATTGCTAAAGATCATCTCTTTGCCCCAGCAATCAAAATACAAGTTAAATATAGTTTAGACATCAATTAGGCCTTCTCCTCCTTCTATGCCAACAGTACTGTAAAAAGTGACTTATGGCCAGTTTTCAGACTTACAACCATTGCAGGATCCCATGGTCACATGATCAAAATTCAGGCACTTGGCGACTGACTCATTTATGTTGGTTACAGTGTCCCAGGGTCATGTGATCATGTCTCTTATGATCTTCCCACAAGCAAAGTCACTGGAGGAGCCAGATTCACTTAACAATCATGTTACTAACTTAACTAATGTGACAAAAAAGGTTGTAAAATGGCATAAAATTCACTTAACAACTGTCTTGTTTAGCAACAGAGATTTGGAGCTCAGTTCTGGTCGTAAGTCAAGGACCACCTGTATGCTTCATTGCTAATGTTTTGAATGGCATTATGCTTCATTTTCTTACTGCTTTTTCCTAGATTTAAATTACCCTTGGCATTTGTTAGAATGATACAGGTACAACAATTTTGCTTCATTACTAAGCAACTTTTCCCTTGAGTTACAGAAAGGTTTTATTGGTACCCTTTAGTATGATTATGAAAATTAATGTCCTTACACTATCTGTTAATGCATAGGTATAAGAGGAAATAAACTCTGCATTACTCCTATTCAATGCCAGCAAACTGAAAATATATTGGAGGTGTAAAAAGAACCTGAATTTATTACTTCCTTTTACCATTTCATTCGGTTTATTGAAAGATCAGTACACATGTTGTATTAAGAAGCCAATGAAACATGTATTTTGATATCTATGATTTTGCTTCAAAATGCATGTCATGTTCCAGTTCATAAACTGGATTATAAATATCATTGTTTTCTCTATATCAAGTCATAGTTGTTCAAGTTAAAGAATGGAGAAGAGCTGGATGAAGATCCCTATTTAAGCTGTGAAACTCATCAGCTAATTGATCAGCCATTTCACATCCTAATCTTTCTCATATAACCAGTGAATTCATTGGAGAAAGGGCAAGATGAAATCTGATAAATAGTTTTGAATATAGTATGATATTAATGTTAAGTGCTCTGAAGATCTTGGATGAGGTTAAGATACAAAAGATATGACATAATGATAATACTATGTAAATACCATTTCTATGTTTCATGTTACTAATTGTCACAACAATTTTGAGAAGAGAAGCCTTGGTATTTTTTAGGAGAGCAGATCACCTAGGCTAGCTATCTCATTTGGAAACCTCCTGTTTAGAAATTAACATTAATTTTAGCACTTAAAAATTAAGCACATTTAGTATCAGCTACTAATTTTTTTAAAAAAAATTGTCCATGATATTAGCATTTCCAATGTGCATAGAAACCAACTTCCTAAGGCAATTAAGGAACTCTTTAAAATAGCAAACTAGCAGCTCTCTGCAAGGAACTCTCACTTATGATTAAACTACTTGTGATTATTAAATCCATGCAGAGTTGAACCCTATATTTCTGCAGGTGGAATATAATGGAATGGAAAGAACTGTCTCTTTTGATTTCTTTTTTTTAAGGTATAATTATGTCCAAGTAGACAAAATGTCTGTTTCAGCAAAAAATATATCTGTGGCTTTTGTGGTTCAAAATAAGAAACTGCACTTCTAATGTATCATCTGTTTTGACTTCCCAGTTGTTTTTTTCTTGAAATAGTAATGGAAGCCCTCCATCTGAGCTTTCCCTGTTTGACTTGGTCTATTACTGTCTAGGCAATGCCCCATTTTCTGGGATATGTAGCTGCACTCCAATAGATTAAAATCTGCAATCTTATTTCCGTGAAGTGATCCTTGTGGAAAAAAAAGACTATAAAAGGGGAGGTGGATAAATGAAGGAGATCTCTGTGGAAAAGCAGGAAGCATAGAAGATAGGGCAATGAACAATAATAAGGTGATTGTTCCTATGGGGAAAAAATAATTCCCAAATTGTACTCATGAACGCTCCTTCTAGCAGAACTGTCATTTTGGAGGTGACTTTCACACGTTCCCATGTTTGCTAAAAAGAGATAGGGGCTCCTTATGGAACACTATATAGTGCACTATCGAGAGGGCAGAATAAGCCAAACGTGCTTTCTCCTCCCCTTTTGATTAATGTCATCTTCTGCTGGACTCCATTCCGTAAATGGAAGGTCTCCATCTGCTCATGGGCAATTAATTAAGCTCCAAACCAGCTTTAGTAAGAGAAAATAAAAGTCTCGGCTGAGATAGCAAACTGTTAGAAAAGTCAGCCAACTAAAAGGAGAGCTGACAATAATAGATTCAGATGGTCCTTGAGATCACAATGATCTCAATCTGTGTTAATAACGTACAATGCACTGATGCCTTTTTTTAAAACATGATAGTCATAAATAGCCTCTGCGAAAAAGGTTGCTTTGAACATTTAGAAGGCCATACTTTTAAGAATTCTGTTTTAAAAGACAATATTTAAAATCATTGCTCCTTATGAATTAGGGCTACCACTTATTTTGCATGTACAGACTCATTCACTTTCACTGCAAAAGTTTTAGGCTTCTTATGTACTTATTCTAAAGCATTGCAAAAGATGTTGCATAGAAAACATTCTTTAGCTCTTTGAGGAATGGAAAGATATAGCTGTCCACATTGCATTGAGGTAGTTAATATTTTGTTACACATAGTTGATCTATAAGTATGGTCTTAATGGAGATTAGATCAATTCATGTAGGATTTGGCTATCAAAGCTATATGCCAATTTCTGAATCTATTTAGGGCCATGGCTAAAATACAATGTTCTGGTAAGAGGAAGAGAACAGTTGTCTCCCGTTCAGATTTATGATGTTTTCAATTGCTTCTAACTAATAATTGTAAAACACAGATTTCTAGACTAAATAGGCCCCTTTTCAGTAAAGCTTTTATTATGTTCTTAATTATTTATTGATGTATTGTGTTTGTTTATCTCCTCTTTACTAATTTATAAGTAATTAAAAGCAACAAATAATGACTTATACTCCTCCCTTTTATTTTCCCCAGCACAACAACCCTGTGAAGTAGGTTGGGCTGAGGGAGAGTGACAGGTCCAAAGTCACCAGCTGGCTTATACAGCATATAAGCAAAACCATGATGAGTTGCATACAAATTATGTATCTATTTAAGGTTTGCCAGTAGAACAGGGTAAATAATACTGCTCTCTGAGTTTTTTAAACATTTCTTGCAAATTGTGTGCAGATAAAGTGCAGATAAGCAGCCTTGCCAGTAGAATTCTTAGAAGTGAAAAAAATGTGAAAGATTAAAACAGTGTGAGAAGAATGTGCTTCTAATTAAGGTAATCATGTAAAAAAAATGTAAGAAGTTAAATGAGATGCCTGCCTTGAAAGAATTAGATAGGTTATAAATAACTGTTTGCTTCTGTGCTTTAAACAGTTTGTTTCCTTATTGATATTTATAGATTAGAGTGCTATACAGATAGTCCTCAACTTATGACCACAATTGAGCCCCACATTTGTGTTAATAAGTGAAACATTTTTAAAATAAATTTTGCCTCATTTTACAATCTTGCTTGCCATGGTTGTTAAGTGAATCACTGCAGTTATTAAGCTAGTAAAGTGGTTGTAAAGTGAATCTGGCTTCCCCATTGATTCTGCTTGTCAGAAGATTGCAAAAGTGGAACACATGACCCAGGACAATGTAACTGTCAGTTGCGAAGCATTTAAACTTTGATCATGGGATCATGGGATCCTGCAATGGCCATAAGTGAAAAACAGTCTTAAATCACCTTTTTCAGTACCCTTGTAACTTTGAATGGTCACTAAAAGAACTGCTGTAAGTCAGAACTACCTATATTGAAGGTGGTATGCATATATACACAATCCCATTTACATCATAGGCTGAAGTGAAGCACATTTGTTTGTTACACATTTGCTCTAGCTTTTTCATATGTGTCTGTGATCATTATAGAGAGACAATTGTGTCTCCTATTAAAATATCTTCAATATAAAAATGGTTAACTTTATCTATATACTGTGTCCTTTTAAACTCACATTGCTATTGAAATATGTAGCTTTTCACTGAATCACCTCTTTTATTTTAGGATTTCATAAATCTTGGACAATATGATGCGGGAGGAGGGGGAGAAAAGAGGGTCAGAGAACATATTGCAATCAACCAAAAGAGCAAATAGCTCACACTTGTCAAATATAACATATGCTACCAGAAAAAAGAAGAATAACAGTAATTTTTGTGTCATTTTATGCTTATGTCTGACAGTGTTGCCTCATCCAAGGCTGGAAAAAAAATCACATATTTAGCTTCAGACAAAGGCATGTACTTGAAAAAAAAATCCTACATACCATAACCAGCTTTCTACTGTAGAACCAAATACAAGCAAATGCCTGATTCATAATAATTATCAAAATTAACATAATTACAAAATGCCAAGATTATTTTTCCTGTTCATAAAATGAAATGGAGCAGAGGAGTCTATTAAAATGTATTTATCCACTGATGTTAAGCATTGATATTTTCTCTGGTGATCATATAACTTTAACCTGCATACAGTAGGCATTCAGCACTTATCTGAAAAAAGCAATCCTTTCTTCTGATATCCAAAGCACTTTCCTACATTACTGTATTTCAGAGACAGGGCAGGGGGAGGACAGCTGCTGAGCAAATTAACAGCATTGGCCATTCATTTCTGTATTTATCTTCCTTTTCTTAAGGTTCTACCTGTTGTCCTTGTGTTTGAAATGATGTTTCATTAGCCATTTGTTTCAATTTTTCAAAAGTGTAATTTGTATTGATTTTTTTAATTGAAAATATGCACATAGAAATGTGTACTACCAGTATTACTTTTATGTGCATATATATCTATCTAAGTGTACTACAAATCATGTTTACCTATTAGTTAGGTTGGAAGGGAGATAATGAATGGCCAAAAGTAAACTCGTGAGCTTTTGTGACTATAGATAGATTGGAACTTGTGTCTTCCTCCACCTAGACTAGGGAAATGATGGCCCTTTTATGACTTGTGGACTTCAGCACCCAGAATTCCTGAGTCAGCCATGCTAGTTCAAGAATTCTGGGAGTTGAAGTCCACAAGTCATAAATGGGCCATCATTCCCCATCTGTGACCTAGACCAAGATCTTAACCACTACACCACATTGGCTAGTATCTGTGCCAGACATGTTAAATCCGTGACATCATGTGACATTGCTCAACATATCAGGACTTTTTCCCCATTGCCGGCAATGGGGTGGGCACAGTTTCATTATGATGCGTCTGGCCAATGGGCCAGTAGTTTGACACCCCTGATCTATGCACTGAAAATCATTCAGAAGATGACTTTGCAAAGCTAAATTTCTGACATCAGAATCAGGAATTTAAATTGCCTTTAAGGTCTCAGATGGTTGTCACTTTGAGTTGTACATCTGAAATTCCCTAGAAATACAATGAAACTTTTAACTCTGATTCCATTGTGATTGATCTTGCAGATTTTTAGAATAATTGATGGCATTGCCTTAGTTGAGTCTGTTAGTGCAAATAATTATTAATCAATATGCACTCAGCTTTTACTTCAGAAGATAATTTTAACACATGATTTATTTTGAACATTTCAATTGAGCTACCTTTACAAGAAGAAAATCAATTGGCTAGAGGTCTAAAGCACTTTAATTATCTCAAAAGCAGTGTCCCTTTTTTACTATTTTTTTTCTTTCCTAATAACTTATTGTCCCATACAGAATAAAGCTTTTTATTACTTGGCACAATTGGCAGGATATTTTTCATAGTTTCTTTAAAGAAGAAAATGTTGCCTTATATTGACCTTTTAAAAATTGTTTAGTCAGATACTATAAAATTTTATTTAAGTTAGTAGCAGAAAATATGAGTAGGGAAGATTGTAATCCATATATTACTTGAGGCAGAGGATGTTTGAAGAATGAGTTGCATTTCAAGCACAGTTGCTATAGTTGATCCAATTTCTTGGTAATTATTTTTTCCTTTATGTTTTTCCAGGTAGAAAATTTGGGTTAATTTAATGAGTAATTAATTTCTTACCCAAAACTGGAAATAGAGGTTGAGAGCTTTATTTAGGTGCAGCTTGGGTCATATAACTTTCTTTTATACCACAGTCCTGTTACACACTGATTGTGGCTTGGATAATATACATCACCTGTAAATCTCAATACAAGCTATCACTTATGATTAAAATATGGATGTGAAGTCATGGAATAGTTATCATGAACCACCTGAAATATTCTAGTTCTCTGTCTTATACATGCAGCCAGTTCATCTCTCTTTTCTCAATTTGTGAAAACAGATCATAAAATGAAAAAGAACAACAAACTTCCTATTTCTTGCCTTTATACACACACTGATGTGCATATTGAGACTATAATCTTATACATCCATCAATACACTCATAAAAGCAGGCTACCGCAATAGATTTAAGATTGTAGATATACAATCTTCTAGGCTTGTCCAGTATACATTGGCAAGTCCAGCACGGGTTGGTACACAAATGTTTTTTTTTTCCACTTCCCAGTCTAGGGCTGAATAACAGAATAACACAGTTGGAAGGGAGCTTGAAGGTCTTCTAGTCCAAACCCCTATATCACAGGTCTGCAACCTGCGGCTCCCAGTCCTCTGCCATGTGCAGTCCCCCCAAAAAAAAGTGGGACTAAAAAAGTTCAACCAATAACTTCAAATATGCAGGGTAGGTGCATATCTCGCCTTGCTCCACTCTTCAGTCAAACGCTGTTCTGCACATGTACGCGCATGCGCACACATTTTTTGCGGCTCCCAGTTTTTCCTTTTCTGAAGGAACCGGTTCCGAGTGGCTCTTTCACTGTTTCAGGTTCCTGACCCCTGCCCTATACCATTTCAGACAAATGGTTGTCCAGTCTCTCCTTAAAAACCACCAGTGTTGGAGTACCCACAGCCTCTAGATACAAGTGGCCTTGGTGGAGCAGTGGGCTAATGCCTCCTTAAGTAACACCCGCTGCCTGCAATTAGTGCAGGTTCGAGTCCCACTAGGCTCAAGGTTGACTCAGCCTTCCATCCTTCCGAGGTAGGTAAAATGAGGACCCAGATTGTTGGGGGCAATAAGCTGAGTTTGTAAAAATGCCGCTTGGGGCCCCCCGAAAGCCCTAATAAGCAGGCATATACATAGAATGAAGGCTATTGCTAAGCACATTGATTTGTGCTTTAGATTGTAAGCCGCCCTGAGTCTTCGGAGAAGGGTGGGATATAAATGGGATTAAAAAAAAAGTTGTTCGACTAATTAATTGTTCTTAGTTCTAGGTTGCTTCTCTCCTTGATTACTTTCCTTCCATTGCTTCTTCTCCTGCCTTCAAGTGCTTTGGAGAAAGAGGCTGAGAGAGAATGATTGGCCCAAGGTCACCTAGTTGGCTCATATGTTCCTAACCCACAACTTACTCATTATGTCACACAGGCTTTTTCATAGCTAGCTAGCTAGAGTGTGTATTTGTGTTTATGTTTGTATTTCAAGACTCAGAGTGATGTAATCATGATGCAGTGGCATCACAATGAGGGCAGAGCCAAAATAAATGACCTTTTGTGCAAAAATTGGGATGATTTATGGATGGAGAGATTTATTTCTGTCTTAAAAGAACAAAACCCTACAGCTCATTCAAAACCAGCCATTTTGCTTCCAGGTTTCACAATGCTCTGGAGCACAAAGTTTGGTCTGGGAGTAACATGTGGTCTGCAAGCTATCCAAGCCTGATCAACTGTTATATTTATCAAAATATAAGGGAGATATTCTATTAACAGACAGGAGGATCATGTGGTTTACCAGAGGTTTCTGCAAATGGAAGGAGAAGAGGCTGTATTGACATGCTCACTCTTTGGAAAGGCCTACAAGAGTTCTGTGCAGATGTGAAAAGCATAGGAAGCTGCAAAAGCAAACAAACATTGGCAGAACTGGATCAATGAAACCTCTGTGTGTAGAATAAAAATGGAAATTGTCCAAGATGCCTTTTCTTTGCCAGAGGGTTAAGGTATCTTAACCCTTTCGGGTAAAAAAGATGCACAATTAGCCATCAGTATCTTCCCAGTTGCAATGTATGGCAGTGAAAGCTGGACCATAAGAAAGGCTGAGTGCTAAAGAATTGAGGCCTTTGAACTGTGGTGCTGGAGACGACTCCTGCGAGTCCCTTGGACTGTAAGGCGATCAAACCAGTAAGTCCTCGAGGAGATCAACCCTGACTGCTCTTTAGAAGGCCAGATCCTGAAGCTAAAACTCAAATACTTTGGCCACCTAATGAGAAGGAAGGACTCACTGGAGAAGAGCCTAATGCTGGGAAAGATTGAGGGCAATAGAAGAAGGGGACGACAGAGAATGAGGTGGCTGGATGGAGTCACTGAAGCAGTAGGCGTGAGCTTAAATGGACTCCAGAAGATGGTAGAGGACAGGAAGGCCTGGAGGAACATTGTCCATAGGGTCGCGATGGGTCGGACACGACTTCGCAACTAACAACAACAACAAATCTTCTGATTCCTACCTAGCTAAGTATCTTTTCTACCCTGTTCCTTCTTGCAGCTAGTACCTGAGGTACTGGTGGGCAGGGTGAGATTCGGTTTAGGATATTGAAAGGGATTTTTATCCTGCTTTACCAGAGGGTCCTCAGGAAAACTGCAGCATATGCAAGGGACCAAATTCTGACTGTTGTGATGTATAACTGAATCCCTTGACATTCCAGTAAGAAAAAAAAATCACAGACTTTGATAAAACTATTTCCAACAATTAATCACCCTTTTATTCACTAAATATGGATCCCTTCCACATTCCATACATATGTTTGCTTCACAGAACTGGCTGTGTGCAGTTAAAAACTTTGAAACAATTCTCTCCTGGTTCCAACAAGAAAGTATCCTTATGAAAAATTGGGAACTGTTATTTATTCCAAACATCTTAATATTTTAACAAGAGTCTTGAGATGTCGCTAGCAAAACATCCCAGCAATCTGATGATGATCACCTATGACAGTTTGAAAGAATTTTCTGTGAACCGGGAACTGTCTTTAGTAGGTGTGAAAGATCAAAAAGGTTAATTCTGTGCTAGTTCTCAGGAAGTTTCTCCCTTCCCTCCAAAAGCTACTAATGCCACAGTGTAAATGTACCAAGGTTTGGGAAATTTAAAACATCTGGTTTCATAATCTGTTTTGTGCTCCAGAAACATAGCTTGAAAAAGTTAGAAGCTCTATTGCCAGCAGTTGCCTGACACATTGTTGATCATAATATTTAAGATACTGATAGTGCCAACCAGAAATCTAAAAAGATTGATACATCCGCTGTCCAACATCAAATGTGTTACAATTTGATCAAAGACAGCAGCATTTTTTATTCTGCCTGGTAGACTATTTCGAAGGGTTCCTACACATGGCTACTTCTTTAACTATAAGTCTGTAGAATGAATGCGTTCTTTTCTGTTGATTTTTAAAGTTGTTATAGACTTCATTGACCAGTCCATTTGTTTGACTGCTGTGATCTGTTGAACATATTTGTTCAGAAGTATAAACATATTTTGCTTGTCTTAATTTTAAATGGGTATAAGCAAAAAAGGATTGTTAGGTGATAATTTAGCAAAAAAATGGAAATGAAGATTTCTTCTTTTGATCATACAAATCTCATCATTTTTTTCTCATATCAATAAATCATAGCTTTCTATCTGAAAACAACTGGGCCCCCCTTTATATATCACCTATAAAGTTTTTATGCATTTGTCTTTAAATGATCAACGAGTATTCATAAGCCTTTTCAGTTCTTTGATATATTAAAAAGAGTATATATCCAAATATAAGATGAAATTCATGTTTTTAGATTAACCAAGCAAAATATGATTTTAATGCTTTTATTACTTGATATAAACTTCAGCTTTCAGGTTGGAATTCTTATAAAGCTGTCTTAATTTATTAGCTTTGTCACGTTAGTATTGGATAACTAGCTCAGAGATAAATCTGTGCTTAGTACAAATGTGTCTGAGCTGATGATGTTCATGGTAATTTATATAGAAAATCTGGTTTGGGTTTGGGGGAAGTGCAATTTTATGTGACAGCTTTAGATAGTGTAATGCTTATTGATCTTAGGCTGTTGCATATATTTGGAAATCTATTTTCAACCATGTTTAGAATTTGATGAGGTCTCTCCACCCACCCCATCTGATTGAATAAAATACCAGTTTTAAATGATGATGGATATTATCTCACTCTTCCTCTAACTGCTTTTAATATATTTGCAATGTTTTCTTCATGTCTTCTGCAGGGAGTGAAAATAAGTAGGACTTTGAGAAAAAGTTTCTAATAAACATTAATGTAAACATTTTCACTAAGCCTACTTACAGTCAATGGTAGTAGAATCTACATAGAGAGGTAATATAATTCACATGATTACTTCACTTGTTGTCTACAACTATTTTTGCCTTAAATCCCACCATCCATATACATGTATACCAAAGTCATGGCATTGAAAACCAGCAGCCAACTAGCTAAATTTGCTAGTATATTTTGAGGTTGTTTTGGAGTGAAGGGTATTTAGTTTATAAAGTTTAGAAGCTAGAAGTTGCAGAACTGAAGTTGGATTGTACTAAACAGTATGCTGGTTGTTACCTGAGAACTAGGATGGATAGATGTAGAAGGGACAAGTGATGGCTTGTGGTTATGAGATTTTCAGTAGGATGTATTCTTTCTGCTCCAGTATCCTTTATGTAAAAGTGGCTACTTATCAAGAGAAATGCCTTTAAAATCATCTCAGAAAATAGGGTCATTTGGTGAACATGGAAATTAGGATAAGAAGCTTGCCTCCCACTTGGAAGGATGAGAGTTCAGTCCTAGGCAGTGATAGATGTTTCTCTATCAGGGCAGGAAAAAAATATCTGCTGCAAACTCTGCATAGTCTGGAAGGGCATCCAGCTAGTTAATGCTCAGCTCCATTCAATCACCCTGACTCCACCCAAATCAAGGGATTACCAAGTCATAAAAAGAAAAAAATGACAGTTTAAGAAACGTTGAGCATATGAAAAAAAGCAAATTTTAATCCAGATTTGCTAGATACATTAACTTAATTTAAATATACATATCCCAAACCTCTACAGGTTTTAACTTAACTAATTTTGTGGAGTGGAGTCTTTTTAATGCAAGCTTTCCAAAGAGAGCTGGCACCTGTATAAAGATTAAGACCAACTTGTTGATAGAAGCTGATCATCTTTTCCATTCAGATTAAAACACAACAAAGGATCAGTTAAGACACATGCATAGCTTTGTTTTTAGAAAAGATTTTTGTAGTTTGACACCATGCCAACCATGCAACCCCATTTGCAACCTAAATCAAATGTTTGTTGAAATTGTCACTGATGAGTAAATCTGATGTTTCCAGGAGGCCTTTCATTGAACATTGACTCTGGGTATAACCCAAAATAGGTTGCAATTTAACAACTGCAACATCCAAATGAAAGATGCCATCTGTCTCATTTTGTTTTGGGCAACAAAAGGATCAAGCTGATGTGACATTAACCACTTTGAAAACCTGCCTGAATCCTCCTTTTTTTAAAAGCAGCAGCTGCCCCACCCTAACCTCCACTTAGTCTTAATTTCTTTTTCCTAAGAGTGTCAAAAAATATGAGCATGGGGTAGTTTGAGAATATTAGTTTGAGATTCAAATTAAACTCTTACCCTAATCCTAGGCTTCACTAAACAGAGTAGATATAAATGATCAGTTATCACAATAGGGAAAGAAAGATAGTCGGGGCCCCACCAGAATTAGTAATAGAATTGGTGCACCCATTCAGAGAATCAATTAATAGGTAGAAAATAATATGTGAGCTGCAGGTCATCAGTATAATTACTAACTGAAACCAAATTGCCTAGTGATTTCCCCCAGGGCTTCCTGTAGAAGCTAAATATCATGGAAAACAAAGTAGAATCCTTACATACTCTTCAGAATAAAAGCTGAATCATAAAGTGGATGTTTGCTACTGCAACTTTTCAGAACCAATTTGCAACATAGAATCAGAGCCCACATCGCACTTTGTCTGCTAACAGCAATTTTATGGGATGTTCTTGAAATATACTTTGGGTTACCATTTCAAAATCCAGGGTTCAAGAATGCTAACATTTTTTTTAAATTTTAATTTTATTTTTTTTGCTTACAATCTATTGCTGAATTTAGAATAGGTTTACCAGTAGCTGTCTGAATCTCAGGTTTTTAAAAAAACCTTATCATTGTGTTCAGAGCTTCCGTAAAGTTTAATCTTTTCCGAACAGCCATCTTTTTATCACTGAATGAAAAGAGTTTCATGGTTCACCAGGTTAGTGTTCATTGCTTAGTTTAAACTAAGCCGTTAAAATTGAATTTCTTCATAATGTAAACAATCTGTTTTACCTAGGGTTATTTTAAAAAAAATTGTAGTAGAGCTTCTTAATATTAGTGGAATTTATCACCAGCACTGGGTCATTTGAGTGTCCTTTTCAGTTTATTAGAAATTTATGGTTCAGACTGTTTTTTTATTATATTTGTCTAAAAAAATAAAAGGACTACATTAATTCCTCTCTGCTCATGTCTCATGCTACTTTCCAGCTGCCTATTTAACTATTTATGTACTCATTCTAAACTGCTATCTTCTATTGACCTCCAGTTAAGAACTAATGCATTTGTAAATTGCAAATTAAAGTTGCTAAGTGTGAAAATGCTTGAAATGCACAAATTATCTGGCCACAAGATATAACCCTAATTAAGGAAAATGAGGAACTGTTGCTAATTGTTTTAGATCATTATAGATTACTGGAAATGTATAACATGTCTACAGGACATTTAAGAAGTATTTTTTTTTCAAGCAATACTCACAGTATTTCAGGAGAGTAGCTAAGATAGCAGCCTGTTTAGCACAGTATTTAAGATACTGTAGTTCTCAAAAAACAATAGCACCATTGAAAAAAAGGTGAAAGAAGAAATAAAAATATCAGAAGTATGACAATTTTAGGGTATGACAGAATGGAGGAGGGAGGCTGGTTCATTGGGAAAATCAAAGCAATGGGACAAAATAATTTGTGGTTTAAATCCACTTCTGAAAATTGCACATGTATCTCCCATAATTCTTCTCTTCAGAACAGCAGTCAATATTCTAGAGTAAATTTGATATAGCTCCAAAAGCAAATAATGAAAAATGTGTGGCTAAAGCACTCTTGGTCTTTATCTCTTTTTGAATAATTCCTTTCTGACATTTAAAGAAGCACTAAGCAAGGAAGGCACCATTCATACCTGTAGAATAACATAGTTTGCAATAGGATAGTTTGCAATATTGGTTGAACAGTATTGAAAAATGGATCCATGGATTGACTCAACATGGGAAGGAATTTAAAAGTACCATAAGAACTGTTGGTTCATTGGGAATAAAGTTCAGTATATCCCTGCTTTCACAGAGTCACAGTTAGCAATACTTTGCTGAAACAGCTTAGATCACCTTTATTTTAATTGTCTATGGCTAAATGTTGTGGGATTGAAGAAAAATTTTTGTTTCATAATTCCTTGTATTTAATAATAATAATAATAATAATAATAATAATAATAATAATAATAATAATAATAATAATAATAATAATAATAATAATAATTTTATTTGTATACCGCCCTTCTCCCGAAGGACTCAGGGCGGTGAACAGGGCAAACATATAAAAGTACAAAAATACAAAAATTAAAAATTTAATAGTCCTGGCTAAGCTAACCAAACATTTGGTCTGTTTTTTATTGACCATGGATACTTTCTACTAAATAGCTTGTATCAAGCAAATAGACAGAATTGTCCTAGCCATAGTAATAGCCAGGTTTATTAAATCCATTCCTTAAAACCATAGCCATTGTGGAACTAGTATTATAATTCCTTTGAGGGATAAGTGGCAAGAAATTCTGGATGCACAAGCTTGAAAATACTACCTTTATTTGCAGAAGCATTGCTAATTGTTTTCAGTCAACTACAGAAGAAATTGTGCATTCAATTTTTGGAAGCAACCTTTCCCCTTTCTTTTGCACATGCATTGCACTTTGGAGATACAAAAACCAAAAACACTGACTCCAAGAGACAAAGTACTGTACAGTTCTTCTTCATCTATTATGTTAGTTGGAAATGCATAACTTGACATTTTTCCATAAATAGCAGCTATAAACAAATTATATCAATTCTAGCATCAGCAGCTTTAAATGCTAATTGTGCCTTTTGGTGGTTAAAGAGGTAGTCTGTCCTCTTAACCTGCTGATAATTCATCATTTTTAATTCCCAAATCTGTGCATACTTTCCCTGTATTGCCATTACCTGTTGTGTTTACACTTAGCAAGATGGATAGTCAGTTCTTTTCCAATAAAATTCTACCAGACCTTTTGTTGTTGTTCTCAAATACCATTTTCAAGAACTCAAAATTGGATACAATCAACCTCATTCAAAGTATACTGTATTGTAATATAGTAAATATAAATAAGACTATGCAGTTTGTCCCACTGCTGGGAAACCCAACCTAATCTTGGAGGTGATTGGATCAGTTTTGTTATTCTTTCTCATCATTGATTCTGCTGCTAATTGATAAAGTAATTGAACTGCATGTCTTTTAGTTTGTTTGAGTGTCATATTGGCATGATTGGCATCCTGAGGTCAAAATATAGTATTTCATGACAAAATAGCAATTTGAGCTTAAAGAAAAAAACACCACCACAAAGCATATGCTAACAAAATGAAAATGCCAGTGATTAATTATATGTATCTTATGCTTTCACTAATACATAATTCTGGACATGGTTTTAAATATTTTATAAAGGAAGCTTCTGCAGCAGACATGTTAATAATTTATAGGCTTTGTAGTACATATCCTGTTCCTAGACGTAGTGATAATTTTGTGGCTTGCTTGAAGGTTTGGGGAAAAAAAGGTCCTCTTGGTGTGTACTTTCTAATGTTTCTATTTACTTTTTTCTCCTTACTTTATTTCACATGTTAGTCAAATGAAACAAAGCATCTCTTAATGAATATTTTCATTTAGACCAAAACTTTTCATTTAAACTGTATCAAGAAAGGAATAATATATTCACCCTATATACTAATTATAATCTGACTATCTTTGTGGCCAATTCTTGTATAATCAAAATATGGATGACACAAACCTTGTTCAGAGAAGAAATATCAAGAGACACTGAGGAGCTAAAAGTTGCATAGAATTGTGATCTAAATAGAAGCTAGAGTTGTGTAAGAAAATATCTGTTGAAAGAGCTGCAGTTGGGCTCTAAAGTTTGTATTAATATACATTTCTTTTTCTTATTGTAAGTCAATTTCTTCGGCTTCCTATTTTTATTCATTTTCTATATACTGCATGAAATTTCTTAGGAATAATATAATTAATATGGATGGATCAATGAATTGAATACAATTATTTGTTATTGTTCATCAATTGGAAATTCTTAGCATTTATATAGAAATGGAAAGGTTTAAGGAAAATGAGATGAGAAAAAATAGGCATGCCTTTAATCCCAAAAGGCTGAGTAATGGTTGCAGAAAAAACAATGGAAAAATTCAGTAAGTCTCCAAATATTGTAGAGAGGGCAATGGTGAAATATGCTAGAATTGTAGTTCAATAATAGCTGGAAGGTCACGGATTGTATGCCCTTGAAATAGAGTATCCTAACCCACAAGTACTATTTTCTTCTAGGTGACACTTGTTTCCCTTTAAAATAGTCTTCAATATTTACTGGGCTTATTAAGTGTGCTCCCTAAAGCTGAAGTAGAATATTTTGATGACCTTCTAAATGTGTATGTTCTCTGTGGTCTGCTGTTTCTACTTTAGGCCATGATCTGCAGTGATGGTCATACTTAAAAAGATCCTTACAAAAAGTCTACCCTAAGATGTAACTGTAAAATATAAATTACGTTCTACAAATTTGAAAAATATACCAAAAGGAAAAACAGCACAATCACCTACATTGATATTTAAGCTCTAAATATTTATTTCACCTTAATGTATCTTCAAAGTATAATCTGTTCCAAAACATAAGACTTTTTTTCATTTTTAACATTAGTCTTTTGCAGCATAACCTTATACTGGTAGTCTCTGAAAGCCTGTAAGCAACTGTGCTGGGTTTTGTTATTTTTATAACAATTGAACAAATTTTATGTGTGTTCACCAACATTTGAAAAATTCAATCCTCTCCATGATTGAAATTTGGAAACCTGTGGGGCAGGGGGAATGGCTTCCCAGGTCAAACTGATTCCATGGTTACCACTTTTAACCCACCAAATTGCTTTGTTCTAAGTATATGTATGCTAGTGTGTCTCTGTATGTGAGAGAAAGGGAGCATACGGGAGGAAAAAATGACAATAAAGAGCAATTAGAACGAGCAGGCATGTCCCAACATGTCACTACAGTTTTGCCATTTCATATACATGAACGATGGAGTAAGTGCCATGGTTTATTAAAATATGCAATTAAAACCTTCTCAATGGACATGTGTTGACAAGGTTAGTATGGCAGCTGAGTCACTCTCTCCCCATTTCTCAGCCTTGGCCAGTAATAAAGAGCTGCTATTATTTGGATTTGCTAATAAATGTAGGCATTCATATTTTAGTAACTGATATGGATGGGAGAGACAAGATATAGATTTTTATTCTGAATTAGAAAGCTCTTTGAACTGAAAGTTGATTAATAATCATTCGAGATTAAAGTGCTTTCATGAACTAACACATACTGCTGAAAATTGCCTCACTTAAAAAGAAAAAAAAGAAATGAATGAACACTTTCAAAGCAATCATTTTCATAACTTAATAGATCAATTATCTGAGTTGGGGAAGATTATTTGTTCTTCTTTGGTAGTTCTAAAATGTTGTGAAATGAAGAACATTCAGCTAATGTATTGTATAGTAACACAGGTGGAATTGATCTATTTAAGTGTTTCTGGAGGGCCTATTGGTCAAATCTCTGATCATTGTATTGGCATATTTTGTCGCTTAAGGACTGTATAGTGATGAGAAATAGCTAAACATTTCAATGCAGTAATAACACCATCCATTACAAAATATGATTGCTGGCCCTCAATTCCCCCTTTGCTTTATGGCAATAAGCTTTTGGGACATATACTGGATCTTTCATCAGACCAAATTATGGTCAGGATGCACATCATTTCATTGATATGATAGTATACTAATAGTAATTGCAATATCATTTAGACTTACATATCGCTTCATAGTGCTTTGCAGCCCTGTCTAAGCTGTTAACAGAATCAGCATATTGTCCCCAACAAACTGAGTTCCCATTTTACCAATCTTGGAAGGATGGAAGGCTTTTTGAGCCATCAGGATTGAACTTCCTGATAGTGAGCTAAATTAGTCTGTAATACTGCATTCTAACCACAGCTCTAATCTTAAATCTGTTCTTCAATGATGAGGGAACTAGTTGATAAATTAGTTGAGTCATAAAGGAACAAGCTTTCCATAGTTTTTTTTCCTTTTAGGATTTGTGAATTCCACTAAATGTGACTGTATTTATTTTTGTTCTCCATCCTTGTGTTTTGTCATGTGAGGTGCATTTTCTAAAATTGATATTTGATATTTGTCCTTTTATTTCTTGATCAAACTGTGTGTCAAAGAAATATTTCTTCAAGAAAGAAGACAGGCAAACACTTCGTACACTGAGTTTAACCCCAGTAAATTTAGTAGGACAAACTTCAATTTTAGTCTGTCTGAAGGATTTAAATTAATTGATTTTTATGATTAATCAATCAAAGAATTAGCAGATAAAGGTCTAGGTCAGGTATGTCAAACTGCTGTCTCACGGGCCGGATGCATCACACTAAAACCGCACCCACCCCATTGCCAGCAATGGGAAAAAAGTCGTGATACCTTACGAGTTTGACATGCCTGGTCTAGGTTGATATGGAAATTGTATTAATAGCATTTGTTATACCCTTGACATTATCATTCTTGCTAGTTAATACAATAATATTATTAAATCAGAACAGGTTCCTTTAAACAGATAGCACTCTCACACTAACATGTTTGTATATAAAATTATGTGATTATTTTAATAGTGTTCCTGAATTAAGCAACAGATCTCACTTTTGCCTTAAATATATCTCCAGTTCAAAACAGGATACTAATACGGATATAATTGTAGAGTAAAAAATATTAAATCTTTTTTAAATCTATGCTGTTGTTAGCCCTGCAAGGTAGCCCACACAAGAAACACAACCAGGAATACTAGGTCTATCTTTATTATAAGGTCTCCATCAACAGAATCTTGCAAAAATGAAAATATTTCTCTTCTTCTTTCCTTTAATCTCTTTAATTCCCATACCATTCCCCCTCTTTGGGATGGGACATCTTTTACATGCCAGTTGTATTGTCTGCTGTTCTCCCTCCTGGCCTCCAAGGTAACTTGCACGCATACCATTATGTTTCTGTTCCAAATTGTTTCTATTAACCATTCTCTCTGAGAGGCAAATTGTTCATTTCATCACTCCATATGGCTACTAAACACACACACACACACACACACACATTTTAATATATAGTGTAGCTCACAGCATGGAAAACCTGTGAGTCACATCTAATTATTTTTATCTGGAAGCTAAAACATATAAAGAGACTGGAGCCTAAAATATATAAAGAAAGGCTGGAATTGGGTATGTCCGGTTTAATGAAGAGAAGGATGAGGGGTGACATGATAGCAGATTTCCAATATCTCAGGGGCTCCCACAAAGAAGAGGGAGTCAAGCTATTCTCCAAAGCACCTGAAGGCAGGACAAGAAGCAATGGATGGAAACTAACCAAAGAGAGAACTAACCTAGACCTAAGGAGAAATTTCCTGCCAGTTAGAAAAATTAATCAGTGGAACAGCTTGCCTTCAGAAGTTATGGGTGCTCCATCACTGGAGATATTTAAGAAGAGATGGGACAACCATTGGTCTGAAATAGCATAGGTTTCTTGCCTGAGCAGGAGGTTGGACTAGAATACCTCCAAGTCCCTTCCAACTCTGTCATTCTGTTATTCTGTTATCTTAAAAGATATTACTATAACACTGCTCTGACCCATCTTAATTTCTAGTAGTGCTGCTTCTGTCTCACTGCAGTTCAAAAGGCATCTCCAGTAAGCATAGAGGAGAATCCCAGTAATTCAAAATGTTGCCTATTTAAACTCTCAGAGCCAGATCTAAACCACAATACAGCTTTGCCTGGGATGTCTAAGGGCAAAGAATAATCTTAATGTGTAGAAGCCTTTTTACTACTAGGATTGACAGATGGCAAAACCCAATTACCATTCCTAAACATAAATCTTCCAGATGAATTCCAGCCATTTTGTCAATCAATCACAAATGAATGCTGCTTATTGATAACTTGTTCCTGGTAAAAAAAAACACCGTTATTTCTTTTGCTTTGCTGCAGAATACCTTGTTAAAATAATATATTTCAAGAATAACAAAAAGAATAAAATAGAATACTAGTTTGGCCAAGTATGATTGAACACAAGGAATTTTTCTCCAGTGCAGAACCTCTCAGTGTACATACAAAAACAAAGTAATATAATCATAAGATACTAAGAGGAGAAAATACTAGAAAAAAATGAGAAGGATAGTAGTAATACAGCCATACTTCATGGGTAAATAATGCCTGGATTAAATACTACATGACCTAGATACACAACAACAACAGGTATAAAACCCTATACCATTCATAGCCCCTGAGATATTGGAACACTGCTATCATGTCCCCCCTCATCCTTCTCTTCATGAAACTAGACATACCCAATTCCAGCAGCCGTTCCTTATATATTTTAGCCTCCAGACCTCTAATCATCTTTGTTGCTCTTCTCTGTACTCTTTCCAGAGTCTCAACATCTTTTTACATCATGGTGACCAAAACTGGATGCAGTATTCCAAGTGTGGCCTTACCAAGGCATTGTAAAGTGGTATTAACACGTCACGTGATCTTGATTCTATCCCTCTGTTAATGCAGCCTAGCACTGTGTTGGCTTTTTTGGCAGCTGCAGCACACTGCTGGCTCATATTTAAGTGATTGTCAACTAGGTCTCTGAGATCCCTCTCACAGTTGCTACTATTGAGCAAGATACCACCTATATTATACCTGTGCATTTGGATTTTTTTGCCTAAATGTAGAACCTTGCTTTTCTTCACCATTGAATTTCATTTTGTTAGATAGCACCCAATGTTCATGTCTGTCAAGATCCTTTTGTATCTTAAGCCTGTCTTCTGGAGTGTTGTCTATTCCTGCCAGCTTTGTGTTGTCTGCAAATTTGATGAATTCCCCATCTATCCTCTCATCCAAATCGTCGATGAAGATGTTGAAGAGCACTGGACTCAGAACTGAGCCCTAGGGCACCCCACCACACACTTCCCTCCATGTAGATGGAGTTTATGAAGTTTTGTTGGTATTGGTAACAATAAATATTGTCTGTAATAAGCATTCATGGAGGTGCATCTCAAGAAGAAAATGTCCAGTATTATACAGTATAATTTCCCATTTCTACTTTACTATATGCACTCATAGTTGCTCTGCTGAATCCTTAAACTTCGTGGAACCAATTTGGTGAAGGGAGGAGGTAAAAGGAGGGAGAGCACATTTGATCTTCCAGTGCTGTCTGTTGTGTTCATGGAAAGACATTGTTGGCTATAACAAATAAGCAGAAAGACATTTTGCAGCGCATGACCTATGCACTGAAATTGAGGAGGTAAATCTTATACTGTTGGCATGTGGTAAGAAAATTATGGTGTATTAAACCAGAAGGCTATGCCGTGTTTCAGTTTTTAAATCAGTGGAGGAAGAGATGGCTTATTGCAGAGTGAAAGATTGCAGCAAATCATGGGAAGTTAAATCTTTCAGCAATGTGTGATTTTGGTGAAGGGGAGTGAAAGGAATATTTTATTTGTAAAAATCAAGATACTATAAGGAGACTTCTATTTTTATCAAACAGGTTCTAGTCAGGATGGTGGGTGGAGGGGGAAGGGCATAGAGAACAAAGCTAAACATTGAAAATGGCCTTAATTGGTCAGGATTGACTTAGGGGTATCTTTGTAGCATTGAAAAGGAAAAAGGCCAAGAATGTTTTATTCATGTTCCTCAACCTTTTATTTCTATTTCAGATATGATACTTTGAAAGGGCAGAAAGGCCAAAAGTAATATCTCAACCATAACAATCCTGTTGTACACAATCAGACCAGGTTATCTTTCAAAATCAGATCAGATCAATCAGAATGCCAGAAAACAGTCCTGGTAGTTTTGCTGAAAGGTTACTAATCACTGTGATGCCCTTTTACTAACTTGGTCATGTAACTATGTGATGTAGAAGGTCAGAGTTTACAAACTGTTGGGCTCTGCAGTCTTTGAAGACTGCTGTTCTCTGGCTTACATTTTCTATTGAAAAGTAATTGCTTTGAACACCAAAAATGATTATAGAAGATTATACCTTTTAAAGGCAATTGCAGAATTTTGTGCATTGGAGGAACAGCACGTTAGATGTAGCATGACTTGTGCAGCAATTACCTTATTGTAGCTAATCTCAAAAGCTCAAATTGGCCATTATTTCAGCACAGTCTTTCTATGCACCCAACAGAATGGAGAAAATGGCTGCCTTTGCCATAAGATTTGAAAGATGATGTAGGTGCTGCTAGGTGTCTACCATAAATGGGAGTAGAGTTTAATTGAAATAAAATAAGCCATTTGAAAATATCAAGAATGCTATGCCCAAAATAGCCTCTATTAACACAGCAGGTCCCAGAGAGTTGTTAATGTTGTAGGCTTTCATACAAACCCCCAACCTTTTACATTCAGAGACCTTTAAGAGCAAACCCTACTATCTGCCTTCAGGAACAAAAATGAAAGTCTAGTACAATCTCCATGTTACCTTTGTACTTCAACTCTGACCTAGCAGATAAGCAGATCTATTGAAATTGTATTGTTAGAGTGCTGAATTTTGAATTCTTGTTCATACTTTTGCTGTCGGTAATTCTGGCTGAGATGCTATGAGGAGAAGCAGACAATGAAAACATGTGTTTTCAAGCATGCCATGTAAGTTTGATGCTGCAGAACATTTCAGCATCATAAGAGAATGGTGGCTCACCAGTCCTCAAACAAATAATGTCATTATCATTCATTTACAAATTAAAGAGCACGTAGAAGACTTGTGGGTGGCAGACATTGGCTGGAAAGGGTTTGACTAAAAGAAAGCACTGATACACTTATTATAGCAGCACAAGAATACACACTAAGCACCAGATCCATAGAAGGAGGAGTCCCCCCAGGCTAGAAGGTGCACACCATGCAAAGAAGCCTCAGAGACAGTCCAGCACTTATCAGCAGAGTATAAAATTCAGGAACAGCATACATTAAGTGGCACAACCAAATAGTTGGCATTGTGCATAGCTGCACAATGTATGGGCTAGTTCCTCCCAGGTCCACATGGAAGATTTCACAGAAAGACATGGAGAATGACACATTAACATCCTGTGAGATTTCTAGACCCAGATAGACAGATTCTAGCCAATCAATCAAATATCATGACCAGGACTAAAAGACAGCAGTGGTAGATGTAGAAGTGCCAAGTGATAACAACATCAGTAAGGATTATAAGAAGGTGGAGAACTTCTAGGGCCTGAAGGAAGAACTAAAAAGGATGTGAAAAAGGCCAAAATGGTCCCCTTGGTGGTAGGAACACTCAGGACTATGACTTCTAAGCTGGAAGAGTGGCTCCAACAGGAACAATATCAGAATTCTCTACCCAGAAGACTTCAGTGTAAGGAATAGCTATGATATTGGACTTGGTAAAGGATCCAAGATTGATGACACATAGACAATTTTGATTTCCTTAAGGCTAAAATTATCTCCCCCTCAATTATACCAAAGTAACAAATCATGTATCTTGGCATCGTGCTATAATCTATTCCTTTTCTCACTTGCTTTGCAACACTACATGCAAATAAATAAGGAAAAGAGTTTCCTCTGATAAGATTAAAAATGTGAATCCCAGGCATATTAAAATTAACAAACTAAGCGAACACTGGGATGGAATAAGAAAAACTAAAAGGGTTTATATCATGATGTCCTTTTCATCATTTACCATCTCCTACCAGTAGATAACTATATGTCCCCATGTGCTTGGATGTTCCTCTTTTGGCTACACAAAAACTGAAGCTTGAAAAATAGTTTTGCTAATCATATATAATAGTATGTGCTTAGGATAGCCTTAGTAATTACTAGGACACATGGCCCTCATTTTTCCACAATAAAACCAGGCTGAGGACAATCCAAAATTAAGATTATGTCCTTGAGAGATTCAATACTTAATTGAAATTGCTAGAAAAATTGAGGAAGAAGGTTTCTTTGTCTCAGGGTTGACAATTCTGACAATTCCCTTCAAAATCTCACAGAACTAACATGCTCTTTGCTTCATTAAAATAAAATATTTTGTATTTTCTATGAAAAAATGATCCAAAATGTAGAAACTTAACTTTTTGGTATATGCATCTTGAATGTTTATCATAGCTACTATCGATGAAATACAAAGTCAGTGATATACAGTACTTTTAAAAAACAAAATGTGAAATGATCCTTAAGAAATAAGCTTTAGCTATCAATCCCTGCACTTGTGCAAATTGCAAATAGAATACAGTACAATTTAGGTAGACTTTTTTTTATTCAGTCCATCCTTTCTAATAGATGCATTTCTTCTTAGAAAAATGAGCCAGTTAAGAATTTAGCCTGCTGTTGTCTCTCAGCTGAAGCCTTGGATAAAAAAAGGCCCTTTGATTTGAACTAACAGGACTTTGATTTGAACTAACAGAGAAGCAGACTTAATGCCTTGAACAGCCACAATGGACATCTTTTTGACAAGCCCTTCTTTACACCTGAAGACATTTAAACATCTTATTTGCCCCTCAAGTAAGAGCTCTTATCTGTAGGAAATTTAATGTTTTAGTCCATTGAACGTTGGAGGGAAGGTGTGAATATTTCATTTTTGGAGTGTTTATGTCTGAGTAAGCATAAATTTTGTTGTTGTTGTTGTTCAGTTGCTTAGTGGTGTCTGATTCTTCATGATCCCATGGACCATAGCATACCAGGTTCCCTCCCCCCCGTCTCCCAGAGTTTGCCCAAATTCATGTTCATTTCATCAGTGACACTGTCTAACCATTTGATTCTCTGCCATCTCCTACTCATTTGCCTTCAATCTTTCACAACTTTTCCAATGAGTCTTTTCTTCTCATTTGGTGTATCTGAACTTCAGCTTCAGTATCTGTTCTCTCAAAGAACAGTCAGGATTAGTCTGATCTCATGTCCTTGCAGTCTAAGGGATTTTTTAAATATCTTCTCCAACATCCCAATTCAAAAGCATCATTTTTCGATGCTCTACCTTCCTTATGTCCAATTTTCAGAGTCATAAGCATAAATAGTTTTGCACTATTGATGTGTGCCAAACTTCTCTAACTAGAAAATGTTTTATGTTCCTGTCTACTATACTCCCTCTTGGAGTATGGAAGCTTGTATTCTTTTGCTGCACAAAAATAAACCATATTAATTCTTTTGATAAAAAGGTAAAGGTAAAGGTTCCCCCGCACATGCGTGCTAGTCGTTTCCGACTCTAGGGGGCGGTGCTCATCTCCATTTCAAAGCCGAAGAGCCAGCGCTTGTCCGAGGACGTCTCCGTGGTCATATAGCCGGCATGACTAGATGCCAAAGGCACACGGAACGCTGTTACCTTCCCACCGGAGTGGTCCCTATTTTTCTACTTGCATTTTTACATGCTTTTGAACTGCTAGGTTGGCAGAAGCTGGGACGAGTAACAGGCGCTCACTCTGCTACGCGGCACTCGGAATTCGACCCGCCAAACTGCCGACCTTCCGATCGACAAGTTCAGCGTCCTAACCCACTGAGCCACCGCGTCCCTTCAATTCTTTTGATAGATATATTTAATTTTCTGGAATATTTTCCCTAATTGCAAGCTCTCGGGGACTGTTAAGGTTATAGATGTAGCCCAAACACATTTGAAGTACTTCGGGATAGAGAAGATTATTCTGGAATCAACTATCTGTGGGAAGACTTGATAAACAGTATGACCTTTTTTGGGAAGTAGTAATACTTCCAATTGTAATAAGCAGGCTTCATTGAGAAATTTATTCCTGTAAAATATCATTTATAGTAAAACTTGTTTTCATGTAAATAAATAATATCAGTTTATAAAGCAAATATAACTATACTGATTATACAAAGATCCAATTTAAAATGGTGTATGTCTGTGTATGAGTAGAAATTATGTCATAAGTTGGTGAAGTTGTAAAGTAAAATGTCATATGACCACATCAACATGATGGGAACTCCAGCTCTCCCCATTATAGTTATTAAACTGAAATCCTGAGTTGTTGAGTGATTACCCCCTGCAAGTCAAGTCATTCCAGACTTGCAGAACCAGAACCAAGCCCTCAGTAAAATAAGATACACCTCCAATTCTCCCCTCTCACCTTTCTCTCTCCATCTGTGCCCTTTTGGTAGACCTACATTCTGCAACTACTTGCCAAGCCCCAGGAAGTCTCAGCAAGTATTCATTTGCTGTCTTCCCTCTAAAGCCTCCCCAGTCCACCCCAAGCTGGGAGAGGTTGGAGTCAGCAAAAGCAGCAAGTGGGTGCAAAAGGTGAAAGATTGGTCTGAGGAGAAAAGGGAGAGAAGGCAGCTGGGTGAATGAATGCTTGTTGGGGAATTATGCTTATTGGCTTGTGGGGTATGGAGTCATCTGGAGCTTGGGAGAGTAGGCAACTGGATGAATGAATGCTTATTAGCACTTTCCTGAGCATGGCAAACAGTCATAGAACCAGAACATTCTGGGGCTAGTTTCACCTCACATGGCAGGGTGCAGAGTGGCCAAAGGAACAGAGATAATGGGGAGATAGGCAGATGTTGTAGTGTGGTTGGACTACCAAATAGTCTAAGTTTTGTTCATGTAACTGCCCTACAATGGTCATAAGTCCACTTTTCTAGCACCGTCATAATTACAAATGGTTGATTAATGAATGGTTATAAGTCAAGAATTACCTATATGGATTGTCTCTAGAATATTGGATTATTGGATTATTTTTCTATAATAACTCTTCATATCAAAAATGGAGAAATTAAGAAATTGCTCACTGCATTGGCACAAGAATATCATGGAAGTTTTGTGATGTAATAAGTAAAAAAAATATGATTTGAATGATTTGTCATATCTCTACCTGTTCAAAGATGACCATTCTATTTTTTTACACATTACAAACAAGAAATAGAAAAGCACACCTGCTTTGGATAGCATTGTTTATCTGAACCAATTTTTTTTACTTTTCACTCAAGCTGAGAATATGTACCAAAAAACTATAAAAAATTTCTCTTGAATCATAAAAGTTATCTCTTCAACCTTACCAGGAAGCTTTGTTTGAATTCTTATTCATAGTGTTAGTTTGATCAGATATTTTGCTTCTGCCAATTTCCTTAAGTTCCTAATTAAAGTCCAGATACAGAGTAAGAATAATTAAGAAGCTAGTTCATTAGAAAAGAAAGAAAAAAGAAATATATAACAAAACTAGAATTGAACGTTCCATCATTTAGAAAGAAAACAATAAAGGTAAGAAAGGCAAATGTCACCATATACAGAATATCTTATCTGATTTAGGATTTTAGTATGGTGTGTGTATATTTCTCTGTGTGTGTACGTGTAGAGAGTTTTTTATTCATTGGATTATGCTCTCACACAGTCTTGCTCTTGCCAGAGGGAGCAATCCAACAACTGATATGCATGGATGAAATATGTAAGTCATATCAGTCTAAATTTAAGAACATTTAAATTCCTTCAGATCAGGCAGAGATCAATATATGTACAGTGATTGTACTCTACCTGGATTTGAAGGGGAGGAACACAAAGCCAGCCATAGCCCCCAGACAATTAACAGAGAAGACAGTGATGACTGATGACAGAGGTGGCAGGGAACTGGCAGTGTTAGCTCTGCATGAAGAACTGCCCACCAGGGCTGATGTCTGTCACAATTTTTTTTTTTGCAGTTGTTAATAATTAGTTGAGCAAGCACATTTTACAGAGAGAGACCAGCTTTACTTGCCATGGAGTGCTTCGGGGAAGACAAATGTGATGGATGTTACCAAGACTGGGATAGTAGTACATGCATAGCATGTCTACCCAAATCAATCTTAAAAGAGAAAGAAAGAAAATGATCTGCTTCCTGACCTTATGTAAAATGTGGGAATGGGAAGGAAAGGTGGGAGTCTACAGCCTTATCATATTCAGTTGATCCCCTGTACTTAACACTCTCCATTTACTCTTGATCATATTTGCTTTTATACACGTCTTTGGATAGGAGTGAATTACAATCGGGATTCCCATTTTTATTTTATTTTTTAAAATTAAGTTTATGTTTACACAGTTCTCTTTATCTTCAAGTAAATGTTCAGATTGACTTGGCCTAGAGAATATTATCAAAGCTTTGAACCACTACCATTATAATACAGTGACACCTTGCTACTTGACTGCTTCAAAACACACCAAATTTGGTACTCTATGCACTTTGATGCAAAAATGTTGCCCCAGTACTCGTCGCTTGTTTGGTACTTGATGCACTGTTAGGAAGAGTGGGATGGCCACAGAGAACAGAGAGGAAGTCAGGAATTCTGAAAAGGTCACTGACATAGGATAAGGGACAGAAGTTCTTCCAAGCCAAAGCAAGGGTCACATGGTAGATCAGTTGGTTTCATTCATACTCGTCATCATTTTTAGTATTTGTCGCATTGCCCGGAACCAAGTACCGAGGTACCACTGTAAATATTTTATACTTTATATGTAGTGATAGATTCTTGCCCTTGCCAGGAAACTGATTAGAATATCTCAATGCAGAGTCAACTACTAATACTGTAAGGCATAAAGAATTTCATTTGATGGCATTAGTTCAAAGCTTTTCCAAGTTTCAAAAATCAATATTCCTTGACTTACAATCATGATTGTCGCTGGAATTTTGATTGTAAGTCATTGCAGTCGTCAATCGAGCTGCCATGTGTCAAAACTTTATTTTACAAACATTTTTACAATAGCTGTTAAGTGAGTCACTGTGGTTGTTAAATCACATAATCATTAAGCAAATAATGTTGTCATAAGTCCAAATACAGCTTATTTAGCAGAAAACAGCTGAAACATCACAAAATGTAATCTTAGGACTGTGGGATGTTGCACCAAGTGAAAAATAAGAGCCAGTTGCCAAATATCTGAACCC
Organism: Vipera berus; assembly: GCF_964194415.1. Classification (NCBI taxonomy): domain Eukaryota; kingdom Metazoa; phylum Chordata; class Lepidosauria; order Squamata; family Viperidae; genus Vipera; species Vipera berus. The sequence goes on along the minus strand of NC_138205.1, from coordinate 115,593,273 downwards.
GTTCACATAACTCTGGGAGTGGTGTGGCAGTTGTAATTTGGAGGATGAGTTTTAAGTAACCTTTTAAAAGTCATAACTTTGCACACTTAATAAGTAACTGATTGTAAGTTGAAGACTACATATACTGCCATAGATGCAAGCTTATGTTCTGTGGTTCTATGAATTGTCCCTTAGCTTGGTTCCTGGGGATTAGACAAGTGAGTTCTCATAATTGTTACAAAATAAACTCAAAGTTGGAGATTTTTGAAGGCAATTAACAATAACATAGGAACAAAATGTTGCTATTCACATGGAAGAATAAATAAGAAATATTTTGCTCTCTTCCTTGCATAGGATGATGTTAATCTTTTCTACATCGTTCCAGTTTTAGTGTATGTGCTCACTTAAGTCCCTAATATATGAGGGCATTTTCTTTGGCTCAACAATATCTTGAAGAAAAACAAAAAGACATTCCATTTGGATTAAGGTTTTGCCCATGTTGTAAAGGGGCTGTTGAAAATGTTAATCCCATTTTATTATATTTTCTTTGATCTGGCACAAGATCAAAGTTAACAATCCCACATTTAAGCACATTTCCCAGTTTATTTTCCATGTTTTCTTATTAATTGTATTTAAAAATTTTACTCTCAGATATTCATGACTCTTTTATCCTGAGTACAACTACATTCTGTTAGGTCATATGCAAAATGCACAACTGACTAACACTGTCCAGATAAATTTACAGTATGTATTTCCTGAAATGTGTGCAAACCTGGTGGCCAACTACAAGAAACATCTGACCTCTGTGATTGCTATCAAGGGTTTTGCCACCAAGTACTAAGTCATGTTTTGCGAAGGGGTCAAATACTTATTTCACTCATTAAAATGCAAATCAATTTATAACTTTTTTGAAATGTGTTTTCTGGGTTTTGTTGTTGTTGTTATTCTGTCTCTCACTGTTAAAATAAACCTACCATTAAAATTATAGACTGATCATTTCTTTGTCGGTGGGCAAACATACAAAATCAGCAGGGGATCAAATAATTTTTTCCCTCACTGTACAACACTCATAAGGGGGGGAGGCAAAATCGGCTTTGTTTAAATCTAATTACTGACATGAATCCACAAAAAGGATATTAAATAAACCTTGCACTCATAATCCTTCCCTCTATTAGAATAATTGCAATGTAATTATGGTAGTTTTCAAAACGATTATTCAGATAATATTAATCCAATGCAATTAGAAAATATTTACACTAAACCCAGAAATTCACAAGTTGCAAATTAAAAATGTTAAAAGTTCCTAAGAAATAGATTGGGAAAAATCCATAATGTAATGGAAGAAGAAAAGAAATAAAATGGTTTTCCATGAACTAAAGCAAACAACATCTACGGATCTAAGAAAACATCTGAAAACAATAACTATGCCCTATATCTTTTCAGTGGTTAGGAGATGTTATATAATATCCATAACATTAGGCATTATGCGAAAAACTATTATTTGCTTTCTCTGGGTTAATCATGGTTATCCAAAAATAAATTGAGTTTATTAAATATGAGAAAGGCTTTGAACATTTTTGAAATGCATCATCATCAGTAGTAGCAGTAGTAATAGTAGCAACAACAGCAGCAATAATGAAATTTGGGACAGTGATCTATTCAGGTTTCTGGGATAATCTTTAAAATAATTACTTTGTTTTTACTAATTTCATAGCAGTTGATTTCTTCTATCAAGGTCAGAGTCATCATTATCTTTCAAAAATACTTCCAAGTGAAATTGATGGCATACAAATTTGATAAATAAATATATATGTATACACAGGGGAGTATATCTATAATTCAAAAATACCTATGATATTACATGCCATTTTTAAATATATCTCTATATTGTAAAACCAGGAAGAATGAGACAGGATGAACTGTATGTAAATACCAGCAGGAATATAATGTGTTTGATCTTCTTATATAGATGTTTGCTTAACTGTAAGAATCCAATGTATAGAGTACCATGGGATATTAAGTATCACCGTATTTTATTCATGAAGAGGGACCAAGGGATTGTTTGAAATAAACCTTACTAGACTTCCTAAAATACAATAACAGTGGCAATTTCTGTTGAGCATGATGACTCTAGATCAGTGATGGCGAACCTTTTAGAGACTGAATGCCCAACGTGCAACCCAAAACCCACTTATGTATTGTTGGGTGCTGGGTGGGCATGGCCCATTGGGTGGGTGTGGCCCATTGGGTGGGCATGGCTGCGGTGGTAATGGCAGACTGGGTGGGACTAAAAAGTTCAATCAATCAATTCCAACTTTGAGAGATCTTTTTTCCCCATGAGAAGTTGAAATTGAGTGAGACTGAGGGGTTTTAATTATTTATTAATGGGGTTTTAGTTTAAATTCAGGGACTTAATTTAATCTTAGTTTTAATCAATTTTAACTTTGTATGTTATGTATTTTTAATTCTTCCCTGTAAACCGCCCTGAGTCCTACGGGAATAGGGCGGTATACAAGTTTAAATAATAAATAAATTAATTAATTAATAGAACCTTTTTTTTTTTTGCATACAGCAGCGCAGGTCTAAAGTGAAAACGTTTTATAAAACCCACCTGAAGGCCTAGGACTCAGGCAACAGCGCACGTGCCCACAGACAGGGCTCTGTGTGCAACCTGTGGCACAGCTCTAGATTGATTATAATGGGCAGAAATTGGCCTGGCTTATCAAATCTGAACAAAAGGAAACTTTAGAGATTGTTAGACTATTCAGTAGCATGCAGAATGAATATATTTCAATTAAATGCAGTGGATTTCAAAAGGTCCAATTAAATTTCCCGTAAAATAAAAAAAAGTTTTATTTCAGTGGGCTATTGCATATATGGATGACATCGCCAGGGCTCGTTGCCTTGGAAGAGTGAGGAAGATTCTCAGAGATGACTCACACCCTGGACGGTATCTCTTTACTCTCCTACCATCCGGTAGGAGATATAGGAATATAGCCAGCCGTACCAACAGGCTGAAAAATAGCTTTTATCCGTGGGCTGTTAGGCTTTTAAATGGGACATAATCTTATGCAGAATTGACTTGGGAGGCCGGTGTGTGGTGTAGTTGGTTCACATAGTGTGGTGGGATGGAGGGTTTGTTGTCACTGTGTGTTGGGGGGAGAGAGCACGGGGGGAGGCTCATCTAATCTCAATGTACACATGTTGTACTTTGACAATAAAGGTTTATTATTATTATTATTATTATAAAAACACTTTGATAAGATATTCTTGCCTAGATGTATACTTTGAATACTAGATTATGCTATGAATTGAGATAAAGAAAACTTTGGTCATTTAAAACTTGGAAGTATAAATATAAAAAGTTAAATTTGAATATTGGTGGAAAATTAAATATTGGGGAAGACAAATAAATAGGATATTGATTGTCTATAAAGATTGAATGTAAAAGTAATTAAGATATATATAAGCTAAAAAATTGATAAATGTAATAAATATGTCTATGTAGTTGATAAAATAAGAACTGTATTAGTTTAAATATGAGATAGTAGATATTAAGAGAAAAAGAAGTATTTGATGTTGAAATAAGGGAAATTTTGGTCATTAAATTTAAGACATTTGGAAATCAGAAAATAAGAATGCTATACTGTATTATCAATTAGAAGATGTAAGATGGTGAGAAATAGAATTTATTCAAATAAATAGGACATGTGTGTTGAACATTAGATTTTGTGATGAATTGTGGTAAAGGAAACTTTGGTTACCTAAAACTTGGAAATTATAACTATTAAATGTTAAATTTAAATATTGATGGGAAACTAAAAATTGGAAAAAACTAATTACTACACTGTCTAGAACAAGAGTACAATTTTAAAAAGGAAGGCATCCCTGGATAGCATCTATAAAGAAATCTATATAGAAAATCAGCTGAAATATCTCTGTGATAGAGCCATATTAGGGATAGTATTTAGACCTGTATAGTAAGGCAAAAATAAATGTCTAATTTTTATTTTATTTTGTCTGCAGGTATAATAAAGCTGTTATCTAATTTTTCAAAGAACAAGGAAGCTGCCATTTCCTGCCATTTCCCCAAATCTTTATATTACCCAGTGCTTCTCCTGGTTTCATTGTCTGTATAGTAAACTTGTAGAGCTAACTTAATAATTGAAATTACATGGCTATTGTATCACATCAATCGTTTTTCCTCTGTCCAATTCTTCTATATTGTATTATAGTTATTATATATTTTCCAGAGTAGCCAACTTGTTTCCAAGTTCTCCATTCCACTGTCAATTTGCTTATCTGACATTTCTCATTTTTACCAATATGTTGTTCTTACTGTGCCAGATTCACATCAATCTAGCTCGCTGGCTTTCTTCCTAAATAACTATGCATACAGCATCCTTATTGTTAGCTATCTTTCTTGAATTATACATTTAACCTAATAGAGTAATCTGCCTTTTCCTGATATTTTATATTATTTTTGAGATTGGTTATTCACAAGAATATTATCGTACTTTAAATCTTCCATATCATGAAACATTTTTTCCATAACCATTGCATTCTATTTTCATTTTAATGGAGTTTGTACCATGACCATAGCACCTTTCTATTAATTAATGTTCTGTTTTTCAAATAATGAATGAACTGTTGGCCAATATTAGTTCATCCTTTGTTAGAATGTATTCCTCATTTTAAAGGCTTGCCTTAAATCACATTTCCCCTGTTCTCAGTTTAGAAAGAGATCTTTCACAGCCTTTTGTAGTCTTGGCTTAGTTTTCTCCCTCTGTACAATTCAGGTACACAAAATACAGGTAGTCCTCCACCAACGGTCATCATTGGAACCAGAAATTTCCATTACTAAGCAAGGCATTTGTTAAGTGAGTCATGCCTGATTTTACAACCTTTTTGCTACGATTGTTAAGCAAATCTCTGCAGTTGTTAAGTGTATCATAGAGCTATTAAGCAAAGCCAGCTTCCGACATTGACTTTGCTTATCAGAAGCTAGCTGCAAAGATCACAAATTGCTATGATGTGAATCTGAGCTGGTTGCCAAGCACCTGAATTGCAAGCACGTGACCAAAGGGATGCTGCAATGGTCATAACTGCAAGGACCATTTATAAATCATTTTTTTCAGTGCTGTTGTAACTTTGAATAGTCAATAGATGAATGATTGCAAGTTGACAATTACCAGTAAATTGCAGAATTAGATAATTTTGTTGCTCTTATAATAAATTATAGGTAGTCCTTGACTTAGTCACAATTAATTCCAAAATTTCTGTTGCTAAGCAAAGCAGTTATTAACTGATTTTAGCCCCATTTTACAAAAGTTATTAAGTGAATCACTGCAGTTATTAAGTGAATCATGTGGCCATTAAACAAATCTGGTTTTCCCCATTAACTTTGCTTGTCAGAAGCTGGCTGGGAAGGTTACAAATGGTGGTCATATGTCCCTGGAACAGTGCAAGTGTCATAAATACATGCCAGTTTCTAAACACCCGAATTTGGATCATAGTCATGTAGATACTGCAACAGTAGTAAGTGTGAAAATTATAAGTTACCTTTTACGGTACCTTTGTAACTTTGAATGGTCACTAAATGAATGGTTGTAAGTCAAGGATTACCTGTAATTATAAATTAATAAATCATGGCTAAAGAAATTAGATATATTTAGCCTAATAAGGAGAAGGCTTAAAAGTAACATTTGGCCTTTTTCCAATATTTGAAGGGATGTCACAGGGAGTAGGGTAGGGGGTCGATTTATTTTCCAAAGCATCTAAGGCAGGACAAGAAACAATGGAAGGAAGTGCATCAGAGGGAGATACAACCTAGATTTAAAGATAAATTTTCTGACAGTAAGAACTATTAATCAATGGAACACTTGCCTTCCAGAATTGTGGATGCTCCATTGCTGGAGATTTCAAGAAAATATTGCACAACTATTTGTCTGGGATTAATAAGGACTTCTGCCTTGGCCCAGAAGATTTCCAAGGTCCTCCAGCCCTATGATTCTAATGCCATGGTGGCAAACCTATGGCACGTGTGCCACAGGCAGCATGCAGAGCCATTTCTGTGGGCACGTGCGCTGCTGCTGCTAGCAGCTCGCGCAGGTCAATTAGGCCACCACCGCCCAGAGTGGCAGCCCTGCCCAGCACAAAGGAGGCGAAGCAGCTAGTTAGCAAGCCCCACGTAGAGGTGGTAGAGCATGCCCACACCCAGCAGGCAAAAGGCCAACCCAAGCAGGGAAAGCCAGATTCCCATTGGCATCATGGCCGACCAGGTCCAGCAGAGATGGGGGGAGACACGCAATCCTGGCTGAGACTGGGTGGCCATGGTGCCAATGGGGATCTGGCTTTGCCCACTCGGGATGGCCTTTGGCTTGCTGGGCGTGGGTGTGCTCTACCACCTCTACACGGGGCTTGCTAGCTGGCCATTTTGCCTCTTTTGTGCTGGACAGGCCAGGTGCTCCAGGTGGTGGCGGCAGCCTAATGGACCTGTGCAAGATGCTGGAGGCACCAGCCTGAGGGGGAGGGGTAGGCAGGCAATGCAGATTCCCCAAGCATGAGACTGGAATTTTTTTCCCCACTATTGGATTTTTGCTACAAGACATTTTAACTTGATGCAGAAAGGGAAGGATATGCAGTCTGCATTAAGTAAACTTTTAAGAAGCTAAAGAGTCTGGCAGCGAAAATCCCACCCCTCCCCCCATGCCTTGGGCCAGCACCACCAGCAGCTTGTTCAGGTCCATTAGGCTGCCACCGCCGAGGAGAAGAATGGTGAGGTTTTGTGACAGCTAGTTAGGGCCGTGGGGTGCTTGCTGAGGGAGCTGCTACCAGTAATGGAGCCTGGGGAACGGGCCAGGTAGGGAGAGCTGCCAATGTCCTGAGGCTTGGCAGATTCCTCCCCCCAAGCATCCATGATTCCCCACTCCCCAGCTAGCCACCATCCCCTGACCTATTCCTTGCTGGCTGGCCAGCCGGCACAAAACCTCACCACTCTTCTCCTCAGTGGCAGCAGCCTAATGGACCTGAGCAAGCTGCTGGCAGCACCGGCCCGAGGCACAAGGGGGAGGGGGAGGCAGGTGGTGCAGCGGCTTGGATACCTCAGCTCTGTCCAAGTTGAAAGTGGAGGCACAGCAACGGGATTGCTCTCAAACAATAAGAGCCGGGTGCGCTGCTCGCTTGTATATGCCCACCTTATTGAGAGCAATCTCACTGCTGCGCTTCCACTTCCTTTAATTCAGATGGAGCCAAGGAGCTGCTGGTGGCTGCTTGAGTGGGGAAGATGAGCTTTGCTGCTGCTGCTGAGGCACACCTGGGCTACACCCTGCCGCTGCCTCCCAAACTCCACCTTTGCCACTGGGTGAAGCAGTGGCAGGGCGGTCCATCCTGGGGGGAAAGCAGTGGCGGCTTAACCCTAAACCCCCACCCTGCCCCCTGCCTCGCCTCGTGACCACTACAGCCACGCCCACCCAGTGGGCCATGCCCACCCAGCACCCGGCGATAAATAAGTTGGTTTTGGGTTGGAGTTTGGGCACTAGGTCTCTAAAAGGTTCGCCATCACTGTTCTAGTACATTTTCTGAATCCTAAGTTGAAATTAAATTGGCTTCGTATTTATAGTTTGCTATAGTTTGTTTCCAGAAAGGTCTGGAATTCATTTAATAATGAAAGCGTTGCTCAAGTACTTTATAGTTTGACTATCTGAGTGCAGTTTGTGCAATAAAAACTGGGAAGAATAACTCTTAAAAGTTCTATTTTAACATTTGTTTGTGGTTACTGTATGACAAAAACACCATAATGAGTTTGACATATCTATAAAGGGAAGTTAGCAACTATTAGGTTCATAATTGTGCCTGGAATTTATTCTGTTTCATCAACATCTTGACAGCCACTCAACTTAATACAATTTCTCACATTCACTCTTTCATTCATTCAACTTCTATAACTGTCTATATATGAATCAATGACTTTAGGCAGCTTACAAGTCCAGAAGTATAAAACACTTTTTAAAAACAATAAAAAGCATTTTGAAATCAGTAAAAACAAGAAAGAACAGAATAATAATGATGTAATATAAGAATCATACCCTCCATACCATAGATGTATACTTTGCTCTTATATTTGCATATTTACCACTTCACCACAACATTAGAGGCTCCTTCTCATATTCTGTCTCCAGTGTGAAATATATCATCATCTGCTAGCAATGTCTCTTTGGATTCTCTGTAGGACAAATGGGACAGAATTTGCACAAAAGAATTAATGGATGCGAGTTTGACCTCAGGACTCAAAATAAGGACAAAATAATATCAGGACATTTTAACCTCCATTACAGGTTACAATATAGCACTGTGGATTTATTTGAACACAGTGTCAAAACAATATGCCATCTAAAATCCACAAAGATGCCATTTTGATGTCAAATGAAAAATTGTCAGCACAAGTCAATGGAGATAATTCTCTGGAAAAAAAAAGACAAAGTAGTATCAATTAAAACCTATAGCATTACAATGTTGCCAATTTCCCCCCCAAAAGACATTTGATGTGTTCAATGGAATTTCTTTCTCTTTTTTTCATTTATTTTTATTTGCTACTAAAAACACTAATTATACTACTTAGAACAATTGGAGGTTTAATGGCATCCGCTAGAAAAGTTATTAAAGCTGAAATCCAAATCAACCTTATTCAATAGCTCCTGTGTTGCTTTATTAAGGAGATTTGTCTTGTTTTATTATATCTTCCTTCATTAAGAGCATAAGGCTTGCTCTACTACAAAGATGGAGACCTATCTTCTTGCTTAGATCCTCATTTACTCTACTGAAACCTGTCTACATCTGTATTTTAGCAATAGCCAAGACTAAAGCCAAACTGGGAATGGAAAAACTATTACTCTTTTTTTTAGTAAGCTACAATCAGAGACATCTTTCTTCCAAAAGCTTTGTCTCCTTTGTTTATTGGTTGAATAGTTTTTATGCCTTCTATATTGAAATGTTGTGCTATTACAGTGCATGTGTTTTTCATAATAAATGTGTACCACCTTGGGAACTTTTGTAGTTGAAGGGCAGTTTAGTTCTTTTAAAACATTAATAATCCGTTGTTCAATGAAAATTATTGCTTTTATTTTTTAAACTTCCCTAGCATGTTCTTTCCCAGGAAAATCCACTCAAGGTATACATGGAGAACCACAAAAAGGATGGATCTCTTATGCTATTTTTTGATAGTCCACCCAGGCCTTAGCTTATTTATTGATGGTGATCCATACAGATGTGCTGAACAGACAGTAAGAGAGTAGCACTCCTTTTTTCGCTCCTTTGTCTCAAATTATTATTATTTGAATAATTTATTCAAATCTCTCACAGCAAATTGCCACTCTAGCAGCATGACAAAATGAAAGCATACATGAGAGTATGAAAAACTTCATTTTCTGGTATATCTGTCTCCCCAGTAAGTTGTACACTTTTTTATCAACTTTGGTGCTTTTGCAGTTCTTATTGAGGCTAGGGCTATTTAAAGTCAGATCTTAATCTAGGTAGTATCTTTTAATGACCAGAACAGTTTCAATGTTTGTTTGCTAGGGTCTTTAAAAAGAATGGTCATGTATCATCATATAAGGAAGTATTTATTTTATTTATATTCTAGTTTTCCTCCAAAACCTCAGTGGAAAAACTGTTGTCCCTCATTCCATCCCAGTTTATTTATGACCATAGATACATTAGGCTGAAAGACAGAAATTGCCCAATTTTGTTCACCAAACTCATGGCTAATAAGAGATCTGTAGATATGTTAATGGAATTGAGATCCAACTCTATCTCCACTGAATATCACTGATTCTTATCAATAAATAGTAGAATGGCAAGTGTTTTGCAATTGCCTACGACTATACAGCTAGTCCTTGACTTACAACAGTTCATTTAGTGACCATTTGAAGTTATAACAGCACTGAAAAAAGTGACTTATGGCTGTTTTTCACGCTTAGGATTGTTGCAACATCCTGATGATCACCTGATCAAAATTTGTATGGTTGGCAACTGGCATGTATTTATGTCGTTTGCAGCGTCCTGGGGTCATGTGATCCCTTTTTGTGACCCTCTGATAAGCAAAGTCAATGGGGAAGCCGGATGCACTTAGCAGCCATGTTATTAATTTAACAACTTAACAACTGCAATGATTCATTTAACAACTGTGGCAAGAAAGGTCGTTAAATGAATCAAAACTCACTTAACAAATTTCTCACTTAGTAAGAGAAATCTTGGGCTCAATTGTGGTTGTAAGTTGAGGACTACCTGTATAAGGTTTTGTATGTTTACATTCACAATACTCTGACTTGGATCCAATTATCTAATATCACTACACTATTCTCCATTTTGTGAACTTTTATTGGTGTTGAAAGAAATATGGAAGACGTTTTCTGCCTTTCTGTTTTTAATCCATTTGGAACTCCTGTAATTGGAAGTATCAGTAGTCTAATTAATTAATTAGGATCACATATATATTTTGTTATCCAAGTAATAAGTATAATAATATCTATTATAAATTGACAGTTTTATTATTATTTTAAATCAATCTGTTTTAAAATAAAAATCTAAATTTAACCACAACACTTTTGAGAAAAAGTTACTTTAAAAAAAAAGCAAAATACATTCCTCAAGGTTGAATATTTTTATTCAACTATTATTATTATTCCATGTTTATTGTGGGATCCTAAAATAATTGTTCATTTCTCATTCTTTGTCATAAAGAAAAGAATTCCCCTGAAGACTGTTCCCAGTGTGAACTCTGACAAGCTAATAAGGAAGAATGATGGAAGCAATAAAAAGGAATCTGGGGTGCATTCCTTTGATTTACTGTTATAAAATGATGGGCCTGTAACAACATTAACTTGTGTTCCTGAACATTTGGGATATGAGCCAGACTAACCTTTGCCTTAATTGTAAACCATCCAAATAATCAGGTTGAAACTTGATGACATTTTAACAATCTGGAAAGAATGGTGTGTTTTTAATTCACTATGATGTAATACATTAAAATTGATGTGAAATGTATGACAAATTGTGGCCATCAAAGGGGGAAGTGAATGTTTTCAGCTTAAAGGAAGGACAAGCTCTATACAATTAGCATATATATTTTTTTCAGTGATACTCGCCTTCCAAAAATGCAGGTGAATTTGCTCTGAAAGAAAAATCAAGATGAGTGAAAACTACCCAAAGCAGCTGACTTTATGTTTTCAGAACGCTGATGTGTTTCCCTAGGTTTTAAAGCTACCCTTTACATGGAATTTTGTCCATTGTGTGCATTTCAGTGGTTTATATATAACTTGAAAATAACTTTTCTGTCATATTAAGTTGATCCATGAATTTAACTACAATAAGAAAGTAGGGGCATCAAGGGATATATATTCTAAGTAGTCATATTGGAATATCTGAGCTAATAAACAGGACTTTTTATGTATCCTGTATAATGAAAGTAAATATATACTGGGGAATAACATGCAAAATAGAAATTAGATTTGCAAGTGTAATTCTCAGCATTCAAGAAGCTGTCCTTGTTAGAGAAACTAACTTTGCATGCATAATCAGTTTGAGCTAAAACATTTAGTTTGTGCATAATTTAATTCAAATGCTTATTCAACATGTGACATTTTTACTGTAATTTGCAGCCTTGGATTGCCCTTAAAACTCTGCTGCTATCAAATTTAAAACAGCATAAGTAAATTCAACAAAGACATTGCTCTTATCTGTCAATTAGTCATTTATTTTTTGTTTTGTTGTGAAAGTTGCAGTCTTTCACACTTTTCAAATTCTTTGTTCCAATGAAAACACAAGTTATAAAATTTTAGAATGGTCCAGAAAATAACAAAACTGAATATCTAAAGATGCAGTATTTAGGTGGAAGGACTAAACAACATTTAGAAAGAGCTAGTTAAGTCTCAGCATCAGATCTTATTTGTCAGTGTTTGTACCTTTTTGTACAACTCTAATGAGTCAGTCCAGTGATAAGAGATCATTTAAATATTTTATTTGGCACAAACATAATTCAAAACAGTAAAAGATAAGCGATTAATTCAAAACAGTAATATGTAAGTGATCAATGTGATCTAGTTTTATATAGCCTTAAAACTGCATAGCTTATGTAGCAGTAAAGTTATGATGACAAAGATGAAGAAGAATGGAGAGACATCATACTGCAAGAAAAAGTGTTTGTTTTTATTATCACCTGTGTTTCAACTGTTTTCTGTTTCTATCAAGGATATTTTGAGATAATTAAAATAGTGGGCAATTGCAACACTGTAACTTACTACTGTACTCCACTGTAGAGCTAAACCCACATAGCTAAAGGATTTTGAAGAGCTACTTCAGCAGTTCTGCTAAATTCATATAAACCAACTGAATGCAGTTGAATAAAAACAAAATTGCAATAAATATTTGGATGAATGAAAAAGCCTTCCATTATATGGAAGAAAGCAGTTGGTTAAGCTTGCTGTACATTTCCCTAACTTATTTTATCGAGCTAAGCAATGACAAGGGAGATCCAATTTAACATAATCATAATAGTGAAGTTGGAAGGGACCTTGAAGGTCATCTAGTCCAACCCCCTGCTCAGGCAGGAAACCCTATACCATTTCAGACAAGTGTTGGAGCATTCACAGCTTCTGGAGGCAGGTTGTTCAGGAAGTTTTTCCTTAGTTATAGGCTGCCTCTCTCCTTGATTAGTTTCCATCCATTGCTTCTTGTCCTGCCTTTGGGGGCTTTGAAGAATAACTTGACTCCCTCTTCTTTGGGGCAGCCCCTGAGATACGGGAACACTGCTATCATGTTCCCCCTCATCCTTCTCTTCATGAAACTAGACATACCCAATTCCAGCAGCCGTTCCTTATATATTTTAGCCTCCAGACCTCTAATCATCTTTGTTGCTCTTTTCTGTACTCTTTCCAGAGTCTCAACATCTTTTTTACATCATGGTGACCAAAACTGGATGCAGTATTCCAAGTGTGGCCTTACCAAGGCATTGTAAAGTGGTATTAATACTTCACATGATCTTGATTCTATCCCTCTGTTAATGCAGCCTAGCACTGTGTTGGCTTTTTTTGACAGCTGCAGCACACTGCTGGCTCATACTTAAGTGATTGTCTACTAGGACTCCGAGATCCCTCTCACAGTTACTACTATTGAGCATGGTACCACCTATACTATACCTGTGCATTTGGTTTTTCTTGCCTAAATGTAGAACCTTACTTTTTGCACTATTGAATTTCATTTTGTTAGATAGTGCCCAGTGTTCAAGCCCTAGGAGACCCCACTACACACTTCCATCCATGTAGATGCGGTTCCATTGAGGACAACACTCTGAGTACGGCCGGTTAGCCAGCTACGAATTCATCTGGTGGTGATGCTGTCTAACCCACATTTTTCTATCTTATCAAGTAGTAGTTTGTGTTCTACTTTATCAAATGCCTTACTGAAGTCCAAGTAAATTATATCCACAGCATTCCTCTGATCCACTAATTTTGTCACTTGGTCAAAGAATGCAATAAGATTTGTCTAGCATAATCTGTTTTTGACAAACCCATGTTGGCTTTTAGTAATGACTTTGTTTGCCTCTAGGTGCTCGCTTATTCGTTGTTTGATTATCTTTTCCAGAATCTTCCCAGGTATTGAGGTCAGGCTGATAGGTCTGTAATTTCCTGGATCCATTTTTTTCCTTTTTTGAATATATAATACATAGGTTTCTCTCAACTTTGCCAACCATGCATTCTGTGCCTGGATATATTGGCAGCCGAGTGGAGATGCCATCACTAATAAACATGGCAACCTTTTTAAAATTCACTGTAAATAGCCTGTGTTTCTCTTTCATTTCTACCTGTCATAACTTTTTTCTTTGCATAAATTGAACTCTTCAAATGAGTGTGGAGCATATAATTAACACAAGTTAAAATGGTTTGTTTACTAGTGGTAGGATTCAGGAACCCATTTATAGGTAGTCCTTGCTTAATGATCAGTCACTTAGCAATTGTTTGAAGTTATGATGGACATGTCCCCCAAAGTTACAACCCAGTTCAGAGTTCTCAGGGCTACACAATACCATTCTTTGTAACATGATCATATTTCAGGCACTTCACAACCAAGATGTCTTTATAGTCAGCATTCCATAGTCATGTGACTGTGATTTATAATGTTTTTGCATGGAATGTTCATGTAATGTACAAAAAATGCAAAACAGAATCCAATAACTTGGGTACCCTGGCCTATAATTTCCATGAATTACAATGGAAATCCCAGGCTCTATTATGGTTACTTGTATTAAATCCACATATTAGAGCTAAAGACTTCTGTGCTGCTGGAGAGATTACATATAGATTCATACTCCCCCTCTTCCTCCTCTTGCTGTGCATTATTCTCAGTTTTGTGTAGGCAGATTTCACAGAAAAGAATTATTTGCTGAGTTTGTACTTGTTTGCTAAGTTTTGTATTGTACCTGTAATATTATTGCTTGTTTGGCTTTATTGGAAGGATTCTTTTTTTGTTGTTGTTTTCCTTCTTCTCAATCCAATAATTTTTTTGCCCCAAAGCTTTAGTCATTCCTGCTCAGTAACTTGTCAGTATCCACTTTATCACCCTGACATCTCTTTGTTCTGCAACTTCAGTGCATGACACCATAGTGAGATACTGCTTAATGATCTGACTCTCTAAACGGCCATTGCTCTGATTTCTAGTTACAGAAAATATGTGACAGATCTGGCTTAGTTAAGCTTTGCTGACGCTGCTCTTTTCAGGACCAGGCAGGGGTTTGCACATGTCAGTCGCAGTCACGAAACTGCTGAAGCTGCATTTTAGTAACGTGCATTTGGCAGACAACAAACGAGAATGTGAATCTAGTACAAGTTGCCCCATCACTAAGACAGTGAATCTGGCCTCAACTCACAAAGGGAATGAGTTTAGCCATTAAAGTATTTGATTTTATTGAATAATTTTTTTACAAAGAGATGGGACAAAAAATAGAGGAAGAAAATTTAATTGTCCCAGAATTAAACATGGATTCAGGAATGTGGTTACACTAGACCGGGGTAGGGAATCTTGGCTTTTTTATGATTTGTGGACTTCAACTTCCAGAATTCCTGAGTCAGCATAGCTGGTTCAGGAATTCTGGGTATTCTGGGTAAGTTCCCTACCCCTGCACTAGACCTATCTATGTCCAAAGAGGGCGAAATGTGGTCAGATTAAAGATAGGCTATGGACACTGAAGAGATGAATTTATGATCCTGGCACTATCTTTCACACTTTCTGAAATGGCTTTGGACTTGAATACATGGAATAATATTTCTTGCCTTAAAGTTTGTTTGCATTGAGATCTTCCACTGAAGCTTTAGCCCAGTAGTGGAACACCTTTTGCTCTTAGTGGATATATTTGGACTTCTCAGAGCAGGTTGTTGATGCTTTTTTAAAATGACTGCATTTCCCGTTTTCCATATTCACAAAACAGCTACCATAATGGTGAGACAGAAACCATCCATTCCATGGCCTCTCAACTTTTTAGCTTTTCTGGTCAGTGCTGCCTTCTTTCAAGCAGACCACTATAATGATGCTTCCCCATCTTTCTATTCTTTTTTTAACTAATATTTTATTAGTTTTATCATTTTACATTTAGGTATTTGAAAAGCAATGTGGTAGCTGGGTTAATCAATAATTCAATAATATACAAAAATCTTTAGTACAAATCTCAAGTTACAACATCAAATATTTCCTTTCTTTTTCCCTTAATATCTACTTCTTCATATTTAACCTAATACAGCTCTTATTATATCAACTAGGTAAAAACATCCTTATTATATTTATCAATAATTTTAGTTTATACATATCTTAATTACTTTTACATTCAATCTTTATAGACAATCGATGTCCTGTTATTGTTTTTACCCTAATTTTTAGTTTCCCATCAATATTGAAATTTAACATTTTTATAATTTCCAGGCTTTAGGTAACCAAAGTTTTCCTTATCTCAATTCATAACAAAATTTAATGTTCAAAATACACATCTATTTGAGTATAGTCTTGTTCTATTTTCTAAAAGTTATCTATTTTCCACCATATTAAATCATCTAATTAATAATATAGTATCCCCTTCAATAAATCAAAACCATTTGTATATATATATATATATATATATTGTCTGGGCTAATCAATAAATCAAACATATTCATATTTTTTTCCTTTGGGTCTAATTTTTAAATATTAAACAGATAGAATCCTTATTTTCAACTGATATCCAAATATTTTAAATTAAATGAGCAAAATTCCCCTTATCTCAACTTCTCCCTTTAACCCTCTAATTAGTAATATGAAATCCCTTCTAATAAATCAAAGCCCTAATATTCTTCAGCCTTATTCTGGCTTTCTTCCTTTGCCAATTACCCTTCCAGGTCAGTGCTTTTAAATCATCAAATAGATCTGCCTCTATTATTGTATGTATTATTCGAAATAAGAGAGACCATTTAGTTGCAATTTTTTTTGGAAGGGCTAGCCCATTTGTGTTCATTAGAGTGTCTCCCTGTTATACCAATTTCCCATGATTCTCCTGATATGTTTATCTTTCATTCAATGTGTTCTTCTTTCTCCTCAAATTTATTCTGATTGATATAGAAAGTCTTTTCCATTTTCAGTGTTGTGACTCCCTTTTCTGGATTTTCCATTAACTGTATTTGTTGGTCAATTGAGTCCTCTGTCTTAGTATTTGATTGTGCCACTTATTCTTTTATCTTCTACGTTGTTAGTTCTTTGGTTGTAGTAAAAATTTGGGTTTGTATATCTAAGCTGGCATCTTGTTCTCTTATGTGGCATCTTATTTTGTCACAAGCTGAAAGAATGGTTTCATGTATTGCTTTCAACATGGAAAGAATCTTTTCCTCGTCTTCATCCATATTCTCTTAATAGTGTATTAGGTTGAGGACTTTAAAATCAGACGTTTAAAATGATTCATAACTAGGTATGACACCTCTATTTCACGTATTATAGATAGTCTTTATAGTAAAAGTTGTTTGTCAAGTAAGATTTTATAGCCCAATGTATTTCATCATCTCATATAATAACTAATGTTTCGCATATAAAGAAATAGGAAAGTAATTCTCCACATATAGCTCTGAAAGTCAGTAAACGTTTACATTCATAGTTCAAACAAGCCAATTATGTCATCCAGAAATTCTCTTTACAGCTGAATTTCTCACAGGTGGTATCTATCAAGGTCAAAAGAGTTTTATCTGAAGTCTGAGCTTCAAGCCAAGTCTCTTTTAGGCAATAACAAGGTGTAATACCATATGTTGCCACAAGATGTCACCGATGCCATTTAAGGTTTTTTAAGTCCAAAATTTTTATAATCCTTTTTCCAGTTTTATTTCTTTTTTGTAGATAAAAACAAAAGTCTCCAGTAAAAATAAGAAAACTTTTGGTCCCCAAATTTCAGAAACATATACATCCAATTAGATTGAAATTATTCTTATAGTGCTTTAACTCCCCTGAGTAGTCAGTTGCTGCTGTTCTTAAAGGGTGGGGCATAAAATCCCTTCCCTCTCTCCTCACAGGGGAAAAAAATACTTCGGACAGCTTTTACAGGAAAAGAAAAATACTTAAGATCTTAAAGCGAAGATCAGATCAGTTTATTTATTTATTTTATTTATTTAATAATATTTCTATACCGCCCTTCTCCCTGAGGACTCAGGGCGGTTCACAGGGCAAGAATAAAATACAAAGTTACAAATATTAAAAG
This sequence comes from Vipera berus, assembly GCF_964194415.1. NCBI lineage: Eukaryota > Metazoa > Chordata > Lepidosauria > Squamata > Viperidae > Vipera > Vipera berus. Next base: position 115,575,539 of record NC_138205.1, on the reverse strand, counting down.
GAAATTAAATAATTGCCCGATTTTAAAACAATTGATATGTTACAATTATAAAACCCCAAAGATACAATATTAAGAATACAAGAATAAAAAACCCCACCAATCCCCCATCAGGCTAGGCCGGCTTGTACAAACAAAAACGTCTTCAGATCGTGACGAAAGGAGCGAAGATCGGGCGCCATCCGGAGCTCTACCGGTAACTGATTCCATAGCTCCGGAGCGCCCACAGAGAAGGATCTCCCCCTGGGGGCCACCAATCGACATTCTCTGATCGGTGGCACCCTGAGGAGACCCTCTCTGTGGGAACGCACAGGGCGCAGGGAGATTGATGCCGGCAGCAGGTGTTCCCTGAGGTACTCCGGACCCCTGCCATGTAGGGCTTTAAACACCATTACTAGTACCTTGAATCTCACCCGGAAGACAACTGGCAACCAATGCAGCTCACGGAGCAGAGGTGTAACATGGGAGTATCGGGAGACTCCCAACACAACTCTCGCGGCTGCATTCTGTAAAGTTTGACTTCAGCTGTCAGCAGTTTAGTGATAAGCCATATTGCTATGGCCAGTCTTTCCTCTACTGTTTTAGAGTGCTGCCCCAGATCAAACGGAAGGGCTGCCACCTTCCCATGATCAAGCAGAGGTCCCCTCCTTGCTCGGTGCCCCTACAGGGCGACTTTCGATCCTTTCCAGGGTCCCTCAGTGGAATGAAATTGAACACAGAAGATGGAGGTCATCTTCCAGCAGCCACGATGGCAAACCAGAAGTCCCCATCTTTCGATTCTTGTCACCTATATTAGGGAAGTACTCCTTTTATTAGCTTTTAGCTATAAATTCATCCAGATTCATATTGTGTCCCTAAAGTTCTGACCAGATTCTGTGTTTTTTCTCCTTTGTGGCTGTAGAAAGATGGAGAAACATCTATGATTTATCAAAAAATAAATGTAAGAATAATTTGTCATATGGCTAGAATATTGAAAGTCTCTAACTGAGAGATTAAGGTGTGCAACACGTGCCTTAAATATGAACCCCTAATACTTTAAAAAAAGAAAAATTGTGATAAAGAAGAATATTTGTAGTTCAGGGTTGAAATGAGGGGTCCTTACTAACACCGATGATGTTACCTAGTTTGGGTAATCAAGCATTGGCAAGTAAACAACCAAGGTCAGAGAACACCAAGGACCCCTGAGAAAAAATATAGCTGGAGTGTCCAAATACGATGCATGACATAACTTTAATTGTAAAGAGGAATGTGAATAATTGTTATAAGCATATTATATGTTGAAATAAAAAGAAAGATAATTGGAAAAATCAACTAGCAACAGAATTTGCTAGTTGGGCGCGCCGACCCTCTGGATGAGTTGCCTCCGGAGCTGCAGATGGCCCCTGACCTTCGGTCCTTCTGCCATGACCTGAAGACGTGATTTTTCCAACAAGCGGGCCTGGACTGACTACGATTTTTAATTAGGCTTTTACTGGGTTAAATTGTTTTGTAATTTTGTATTTATTGTTTAATTCTCTTTTAAATTTTTTACTCTATGTTTTTTAATTTTTATTGTTGTGAGCCGCCCTGAGTCCTCAGGGAGAAGGGCGGCATATAAATTTAATAAAATGAAAAATGAAATGAAATGAGCCAACCTCAGCTTTTTAACTATTTCTTCTCTTTGAGAAAATAAGGCATATCTTAAAGTTAAATACCATAGTTGTTCCTTGATGTCTTAGCTATCTGTTCATTCACTCAGGTGTGATGAAGGATTCCCAAAGTGGAAATAAAATTCATTTGCCATTTTGTTGATGTAGAATGGGAAGGAGCATCATTGTGTCCATTACATCTAACAGATAAAAAAAAATCTTGAGTTTTCCTTGACTGGTTCTCTTTTTCTTTATATGCTGGAGAAACAATTTAGGGGGCCCTTGCAATATTTTTCTCGCAGATTCTCAAAAACCTCAAAAATAAGAACCCAAGGTTCTTCTTTGTCATTAATATTTTAAAAAGCATAATATTTTGTCTATTGTTATGATGTGTCAAATAATTTTAGATCATCCAAAAACAATACTGCAAACCTGAAGATTGTTAACTGAAAAGTAATTCCACTGAATTTGATTTATTGTATTTCCAAAATAAGTGCACAGAGAACTGAGCTTTCATATCAAATCAAACTTTAGGACCATATCTATTCTTGTGAGAATGATATGATTCCTGATAAATGTTGTGAGAGATTCACATGTTGAAATGTATCACAACCCTATTAACCTTTTAATATTAAACTGATAAGTTCAAACTACTTGTCAGAAGCAGACCTAAGTATGAAGTTCTTGACAAGGAAACATATTTTAATAGTGTCATCTGCAAATTACATTGACAAAACCCATTGAAATGAAATTCAGAAATCTGCAGAATATCTGAAATGAGTAACATTTAACTGTCACAGGAAGATCTCATTAAAAGATGTTTGCCTTTCTTTAAAAACTTTTAATGCAGTCTTCATATGCCTTAAATGCATATAGTAATAGAATAGTGAATGTTCCTGTTTTGTTGGGGAAATTTTATTTGGATTTGTATATACAGCATGATTTGTGTCCATGCCTGTGAGCCTTCTGAATACCAGCTGGTAAGAGTATGATGGCCCAGTTGAGTTTTTGACCTGATGCAAGGGTTCTTGTTACATTCTCATGGATTAGATGAACTGAAGAAGGCTTAGAAGATGCATATTTGTTTTAAGTTGTGTTTACATTAAGAAGGATTTCTTTCACCGGAGTCTAAGCATTTGTGGTAAAATAACCAAGCATAAACATAGTACTGATTTTTTTTCCCAGGAGACTGCAAAAATCCATCCATAATATATTCCTTATTACAGAAGCAATATAGTAATATGTGTATTCCTTATCCAAAGTTTTGTTTAATATTGTGCCTGGTATGGCATGTATATTTTAAGTTGTGGTAAGAAATAGAATTAAGTATCACATTCTTATTATAAGTACTAATTTTTACTAGAAATGTTAGGATTTGAAGAAAGAATTTATCAGTTTTGTTCTCATGTCTTATTTTGTAACAGATCAGCTCCAAGCAATCATGACCGGATACAACGATTAAGGCAAGAATTTCAGCAAGCCAAGCAAGATGAGGATGTGGAAGACAGGAGGCGTACTTACAGCTTTGAACAACCATGGGTACGTGCTCATTTAGAATACTATCTGAGTAGAGCAAACAGTAAAGTCCCAAGGAAACTATATTAGATTAAGTCAAATATAGACAGCTATTTTGTCTGTCAACAGTATTTTGGAAGGTTTCAGGACAGAGTTGTTTTGTTCCTACCTGGAAATTTTTGAATGCAAGCAGAATTATTCCTCCATAGTGCTGTAGCCCACTCTTTGATTTGCTTAAGGTATTATCTTCAGTTCCTACTGGAAACTGATTCCATGTCTTGAATGACCTTTTAACATATGACTCTTTGCCTTTCCATCTGTGGTACAACATTCCTAATTTTGTTTTGGGTTGTGCTCTGCCATCTGTCCCTTCTGTAAAAGGATATTGTCTGGCCTATTGGAAACCATTCCTGGGTCACACAATTGTTGCCGACTAACTTATCTGCCCTTTAAAGAATGTCTCTAGGGGATTTCTGCTGGCGACATTGTCAAGAACATGATTCTTTGCTTCTATAAACTGTGTAGATTAAAATAAAACATGGTAGCATTCAAGATACTTCTACTGGTTTACTTGGATGCATTTTAAACCATGAATTACAAGTGTGTGTGTGTGTGTGTGTGTGTGTGTGTGTGTGTGTCTGTGTGTGTCTGTGTGTGTGTGTCTGTGTTTTAGATTGTGGCAGAAATAACATACACTGAACAGCATTAGTACTAAATAGCTGCCATAGTATAAAGGAACTTCTGTATAGAATATGGGCTAGATCTCCAACATCCAAATGGAAGATCCCACAGAAGATCATGGAGAATAGGAAAGCTAAGATCCTGCAGGACTTCCAGATTGAGAAAGACAGGCAGGTACTGGCCAGTCAACCAGACTATGGTAGCAGGCAAGGACCAGAAGAGAGTGGTGGTGATAGATATGGCAGTCCAAGTGACATCAACATCAGAAAAAAGGAGTATGGGAAGCTGGAGAAGTGCTAGGAGGAATGAGAGTGGATATGGAAAGTAAAGGCCAAAGTGGCCCAGTGGTGGTAGGAACACTTTGGGCTATGACTACTAAGCTGGGAGAGTAGCTCCAACAGATCCCAGGAACAACGTCAGAGCTCTCCATCCAGAAGAGTGCAGTGATAGGAACAGCTAAGATCCTGCACAAAACCGTCCCACTCCAAGGGCCCTGTAGAGGACCCAAGATTGAAAAGGATGTATACCACACATAAGGAGGAGTATATAGGTATGTAGGTCTAAATATATATGAGGGGAAAAAATGTCAAAATTTGCAGTTTGATTCTCACCAACCAGCCAGAAGTGATGTTTGAAAAGGCTTTGTTCTCCAAACCATTGACTCGTGAATGAAATACCTATTTATTTATTTATTTTACTTTGAACCTCTGAGATTAAAATTAATCTCACTATTAATTTAATTTAATTTAATTTAATTTATTGAGATTTTTATACCGCCCTTCTCCCAGAGGGACTCAGGGCGGTTCACAGGGCGTAAATATAAATAACAATACAAACATTAAAAGACAATTAAATCAAGGCCCAAGTTAAAACAAGAATAATAAAACAAGCCTATAAAAACCCATGTACCCCCATCAGGCCAGACCCGCTAGTTCAAATAAATGGGTCTTCAACCCGCGACGGAAGGATCGGAGGTCTGATGCCATCCGGAGCTCAACCGGCAGTTGGTTCCATAACGCCGGAGCACCCACAGAGAAGGCCCTCCCCCTGGGGGCCACCAGTCGACATTCCTTGACAGGAGGCACCCTGAGGAGGCCCTCTCTGTGGGCGCGCACAGGGCGGAGGGGAGTCGACGCCGGCAGCAGGTGGTCCTCGAGGTATCGCGGACCCATGCCATGTAGGGACTTAAAGATCATAACCAAAACCTTGAACCTTACCCGGAAGACAACTGGTAACCAATGCAGCTCACGGAGCAAAGGTGTAACATGGGAGTACCGGGAAACTCCCAAGACAACTCTCGCGGCCGCATTCTGTACCAGTTGGAGCCTCCGAGTAGTCTTCAAGGGAAGTCCCATGTAGAGAGCATTACAGTAGTCTAGGCGAGAGGTCACGAGCGCATGAGTGACCGTACATAAGGCCTCCCGGTCCAGATAGGGCCGCAACTGGCGCACCAGGCGAACCTGGGCAAAAGCCCCCCTAGTCACGGCCACTATATGATCCTCCAAAGTGAGTCATGAATCTAGGAGGACTCCCAAGTTGCGAGCCCTATCCACAGGGGGCAAAAGCTCACCACCCATAGAAAGAGATGGAACATCCCAGGTGTCCCGGGAAGCCGGAATGTACAGCCACTCAGTCTTGTCAGGGTTGAGTTGAAGTCTGTTCCTCCCCATCCAGACCCGAACCGCCTCCAGGCAACGGGACATCACAGCGAGGGCATCACTGGGGTGGTTTGGGGTCGAAATAAAAAGTTGGGTATCATTAGCATATTGATGATACCCAACTCCAAAACCACGAATGATCTCACCCAGCGGTTTCATGTAGATGTTGAACAGGAGAGGCGAGAGGACCGACCCCTGAGGAACTCCACAAGCGAGAGTCCTAGGGGTCGACCTCTGCCCCCCTGCCAAGACCGACTGCGAGCGTCCCAGGAGATAGGAGGAGAACCACTGAAAAACCATGCCTCCCACTCCCAATCCCCTGAGACGCCGCAGCAGGATACCATGGTCGATGGTATCGAAAGCCGCCGAGAGGTCTAATAGGACTAGGACAGAGGAATATCCCCTATCCCGAGCCCTCCAGAGATCATTCACCAGAGCGACCAATGCCGTCTCCGTGCTGTGCCCGGGCCTGAAACCCGATTGGTAAGGGTCCAGATAATCCGCTTCATCCAGGACCAGAGGGAGCTGATGCGCCACCACACTCTCAACAACCTTCGCAAGAAAGCGAAGGTTGGAGACTGGACGAAAGTTGTTCAATACAGCTGGGTCCAAGGCAGGCTTCTTGAGGAGAGGTCTCACCACCGCCTCCTTCAAGATGGTGGGGAAATAACCCTCACTCAAAGAAGCAGATATAACCGCCTGGAGCCAGCCTCGTGTCCTCTCCCTAGCTGCATAAACCAGCCAAGAAGGGCACGGGTCCAATAAACATGTGGTGGAACTCAGCTTCCCCATAATCCTGTCCACTTCATCAGGGGTCACAGAATCAAACTCCTCCCAGATAACATTGACAAGACCGCCCGCGTCCTGATCGCCAGACTCTGCCCAGCTGGAGTCCAAACCGGTCCGAATCCGAGCGATTTTATCCGACAGATGTTGACTAAACTCCTCGGCACGACCCTGCAAGGGATCCTCCCTCACCTCCTGATTAAGAAGGGAGCGAGTCACCCTAAACAAGGCGGCCGGGCGATTATCTGCGGACGCGATGAGGGTGGAGAAGTAATTACACCTCGCCTCCCTCATCGCAGCGAGATAAGACCTAATGTAGGTTCTTAACCGCAATCGGTCGGATTCAGATCGGCTGGACCTCCAGCAGCTCTCTAGGCCCCGTTTCCGACGCTTCATCTCCCGGAGCTCCGTGGAGAACCATGGAGCTCGCTGGGATCTGCGCCGGGTCAGGGGCTGCAAGGGTACAACCCGGTCGAGTGCCTCAGTGGCTGCCCTTTCCCAGGCTTCCACTAAGGCATCCGCCGAGCTGTGAGCAACGGAGGCAGGTGGGGACCCCAGCGCCGCTTGGAATCTATCAGGATCCATTAGGCGTCTGGGGCGGTACCATCTAATTGGCTCCGTACCCCCACGGCGGGGGGTGGCAAAATGGAAGACCAGCCGCAGGAGGTGATGATCGGTCCATGACAGGGGCATAATAAATGGAAAGCCCCCACCAAGATCATCCAACCACCGTCCAGATAAGAAAATCAGGTCAAGGGTGTGGCCTCCCTCATGAGTTGGTTCAGAAATTACCTGCGTCAGGTCCATGGCCGTCATGGAAGCCATGAACTCCCGAGCAAGCTCAGATGAACCTCCCAGGGATGGTAGGTTGACGTCTCCCAAAACTATAAGTTTGGGGAACTCAACCACCAACCCCGAGAGGATATCGAGCAGCTCGGGCAGGGCTGCCGCTACGCGACTAGGCGAAATGTACACGAGCAGCAAGCCCAACTGCGCCCCAGAGCCAAATCTCATAAAGAGAGACTCACACCCGACTATCTGAGGAACGGTGGTCTCCCGCGGACATAAGGTCTCCCTAACGATCACCGCCACACCCCCACCCCTACCCTGAGCTCGAGGCTGGTGTAGCACCCGGAAGCCTGGTGGGCAAAGGTCAACCAAAGGGACCCCACCCTCTGGGCCCAACCAAGTCTCCGTGATGCAGGCCAGGTCCGCATGCTCACCCTCAACTAAATCCCTAACAAGGGGAGCTTTGTTAACCACGGACCTGGCATTCAGGTACACCAGCCGGAGCTCAGGAGGCTGCACATCCACGCTCCCGGAACCTCGGGAAAGAAGCAGAGGGTCGGAGCGCCCCACCGCTTGCAAATAGCGGAGACGGCCCTCCCGGTAACGATATGGCCCCCTGTCTATCCGCCTGCTGCCATTCCCCGTCGTGGGAATTGGTAATCCCACGACCCGCTCATGAGCCCTGGAGACAACGACCCCTCGTTCTCCCCCCGCGCGGTCAGACCCAAGTCTGGCCCGAACTATGGTTGATTGGCCGCCCCCCAAAGCCAGACAACCCCTATCTCCCACCCCTCTCCCCAACCCCGTAAAAATTTTTGATAAGAACATAATCAGGGGCCTCTTATTAAATTTATGTTGACGGCCCCTGCCCCTGCCCAGCCAAAGAGAATATGTTACAATTGTAACTGTCCCAAATCATCTGTAACCACCCAAAATAGGTATATATGTTTACACCTATGTAACAAAACCAGCCCTTGAAAGAAGTTTTGACATTACAAAAAAACAACAACAACACAGCAGCATGATGCAGATTTATGTAGAACAGGCTCTGCTCCTTGCAGTTTCAAGCCTCAGCAATGTTTTCAGTTGAAGAAGGATGCTTTTTGGTAACCTAAATTTTATTTTTATGGTAGCTGACATTGCTTAGATATCCTAAATGAAACGAAATATACTTAATTACACTGCGGTTATGCTGTCAATTTGCTAACCTAAGATATCTGAGTTTGCAGAAAGACCTATCAGCATATAATCCTGTAGAAGCTTATAGTAACCAGGAAAGCTATGCCATAAACATATCTTCTGTTTGTGTGCCTTACATAAAATCTGAATATTATTTCAAATTTTCACTTCAGTTTTACTTTGGACTTCTCTTTTCCTCTTCCTCCTAGATTGATTTCAAATTTAGCATTAGAAGTGTAGGGAACCAACAGACTCTTACACAAGCCTGCTTAAATCAGTTCCTTAAATCATAGTTAAGTAAAAGAGATACAAGCTTCCTTTTAAAGTTCTGTTATAAAATATTATATGTACTTCATAAATGTAATGAAATTTAATTAATTTTTATTTTAATTTTAATTAAATTTTAATTAAAATTCATAAATTTTAAATAGTACATATGCTATTTTAATGGGTAAGCTATTTTGCTGTTGGCATTGTTAGATACAGAAAAGGAAATTCAGTAACTTTTAAAAAATATTTTCTGAAAACAGGACCTTCTACACTATAGGAGGAAGATCTTCTGAATGAGCCCCAAATGTGATAGTTAGGGATCTTGGGAAAACTATCTGAGATAAATGGAGGACTTGAAACCATTACTACTGTAGGCCATGGGCTAGTACCCACAGCAATTTAGACAGGCAACCTAGATATGCTTTATAAGCAATGACTGAATGGAGAATTATTTTGGTGACAGGTTGATTACCTCTAGAACGGAATAATTTCCTGAACTGTGGGTCAGAAGACTGACATTTTTTTCTCTTCCCCCCTCCCACAAACAATGGGGAGTTTTCCCCCTCTGGAGTAATAATGCAATGAGCTTAAAGTGTCTGAAATTATTCTTAATATATTTATATTTATCCTGAGCTTTGATGATTTTTGGCTCTGGGCTGCGCATGTACCCTTATGTACAGACACATTAATTTAGCAGAGGCCATGTGTACTTTAGGATTAATTTTCTCCCTCCTGTGTATTCTAATCTATGTAAGATCATGATACTTGGAAGGGATAAAGCAATGATCTCATTCCTTTTGAGATCACACAATGTAGCTTCAGCACTGAGGAACTAAAAACCCATCTCTTAAGCAGCATATGTTAGTTTAAAATTATAAAAGTGCTTGCTTCAAAATGCACTTAGCAAATTCCAAATAACAAAACACAAAAATGGGGGTGGGGTACCTGCATATATGGAATTGGATATTTTAACTACAATCTTAACTACTCTTTTTAGTTTATAACTTGGATTACAGTCTGGCTATTGGAGAAAAAAATCACCTGCACAAGACCTGCTATCAAAGCTGATATATAACGATGGAATTAGAGGGTGGCACCAGGTACTCTTTACAGTGAGAGAGGATATGTAGTTTTAGGACAGAAATAAATTCACATACATAAATGTTATATAGAAAAACCCCTCTGATTCTTGAGGGAAGCTAAAGGAAGCTACAGTAGTTTCCATTTGTAAAATAGCGAGACCTCCCTGTCAATCTTCTGCAATTTTAAGATGGAGATTTTGAGCTGAATTCTAACAGCAGAACAATTTTTGCTGCCTAAGCCATGTTTCCCAGACTCTGTTGTTTGATTATAATGATCCTATTCAGAACATAGAGAGCAAGCATTGATTATAAACTAGGTTTCACGATGACATCTTTGGCAGACTATTTACCAATGGCTGAGGGAGAATGACACTTCTCTCTGCTGGTCCAATAATTCGTGAATCTCTGTCTTGAAGGTAGTCAGTCCAGTAACTTTAATGACCACAGACATTCTTATTAAAAACTTTAAAATGACAGTTCCTGGAGACAGCTAGGCAAAATATTTGAAGTGGAAGACACAGGCACATGTGTCTAGGGCAGACATGTCAAACTCACGATGTCATGTGACTTTACACAACATATTGGAGCTTTTTCGCCATTGCCGGCAATGGGGTGGGCATGGTTTCTCGGCGGCGTGTCCACCCCGCAGGCTGGCAGTTTGACACCCCTGGTCTAGGGCTTCATTCTTGTTGAAATTACGATGTATCCTTTTTTAGGTTCTTACTCATAGGATCTTTTTAAGGGTTCAATACAATCATGATTCTCTAATACATTGTCTTGTGTCCATAGCAGAAATAGTTTCACATGTGTCAGAAAAGAGAAATATCCCTTCTGTATATTATTGAATTACAACTCTAGTTAATTTTCTCCATTGGCCATGACAAACGAGCATGCTAAGAGTTATACTCTAGTATTAAGAATCCTGGTTCTCCACCTTTGGTTTATACTATAGTATATCTCTGATAACATCATTGAACGAGGAAGTCAGTATTGTATGTTTTCTGTGTGAGGGTTTTTTTCCCTGTGCTTTTGAGTCAGGGTTGATTCCTTCCTGGACAACTCCCTGCAAACTCATGGGCAAGATTTCAAAAGTGGTCTATGAGAATGTGACTGACCAAGGTCAAAGGCTGGCTTTGTATCTCAAGTAGAACTAAAACTCATGGTCTCCCAATTTCTAGTCTGGTGTCTTAACTGCTACACTAAATTGTTTCTCTCTGTGCATGCATTAGATCCATTCACTTTCAAGATCAGTGCTAATATTTCCTAGTGTAGAATACTCAGCAATTGTTTTAACTATCTATCAGCCCTCCTATAGGCCAGGAGATTCCAGGAATACTATGTTATTGGTGAAGAATAGGCAATGTCTTAAAGTACACTAAATGACCTGCCCTCCTGTCCCCAAATCCTCCATGCAAATAGTCATTCGTGTTCTAAAAGTGAAATTCAAATTCAAATGAACATTAACTTATACAGTACTTCCTTCTTAACAGTATTTGAATTTCTAAAGCTGGGAAGGGAAGAACATTATTTGAAGCTTCGGTCCCTTATTGAGATACATTGATTTGTATTAATTCTGTATGTCAAATAACCTTACACAACCTAGGCACTCTCCAGAATTGTACATTATTCTTGTTAATTTACAAATAAAACAAAACAAAATGTGCTAATTTAAGGATGACACTGCCTAAGATATATTTTAGAGGAACTATTCCAAAAATTGATCCCTCTGCTCGTAAGAAATCCTAATTTTGTTAATGTCTTTTTGTCACTGATAGAATTTATCCACGTGAACATGTGACATCTTAAAGATTAATAGAACCACTGTGCATCAGCCTTCATAGTTTGCAGACCTTTTCATAAAATGCAATCTGAATTCCATTTACAGCATTTTCTACCTCTAAATTACACTGATTGAACAGTTTTTTTATATATTTCTTTTGCAAATAATTAATAGATATTCAATAATATCTTTCTGAAAATCTTGAATGTTTTTGCTGTTTTAATTTTATATGCCCTTTGCATAATGCAAGCAACATTTTATTGTAACTTTATTTCCTTATCATATTTAGAGAAATTGTATTTCATAATATATTACATTATATTTCATGTTGCAGGAAATATTAGCCTAATGTTGAGATTTTAAAAGCAAATCCCTTAAATGATTTATATATTAAAGGTTTAGAATGTCAGTATTCCTATCAAGCATCATTTTCTCCTGTGCTTTCATCAAGAAAAGTTCAAAATGATAGATACACTGAAGTTTCATTATTAAAGATATAAGCTTTTATATATTTGGATAAAATATATTTATAGCAGCTTTGATTATTTGATTTAAAAGATCAACAGTTGTGATACATCTCCACATAGACAAGGGGAAAATCCTCTGCAATTAAGCAGGTTAAGACAAAGCCAGCTTTGTTTGATAGCTTTAAAGAATTGTGATAATTGTACTTCACCTTGTACTGCCCTGTTTGTACAGGTGTTAAGTTGTTTGGGAGTTATACTCTGAGCACACAATTTGTATAGGGGACTATATTTTACCATATAATAAAAAGGCTAGTTTTGATATTTGTGATAAATATCAGGCTTAATCGTTGTATGTAGATATGATATAAAATGAATATAAATAGTGTTCCTAAAATGTACTGAAAATGCATTTAGAAAATCACCGGTTTGGATACCGTATATTGGTTCATTTTGTATATAGAGTTCCATGTCAGCTGTGAAGCCAATTTTCAAACCTATTGGAAATTAAATACAGATAAGATTGTGATCTTCATGTTATTTTTCTTGCCTAGAATTTATCTTCTTACTTGCCACTTTGTGCCATGAAAGCCCTGTCGAGATAATGCTTACACATTGTTGTTCATGGTCTTATTCTTATTTTTTCATCAAGAAAAAACATGATACAAACAAACAAAAGAATTACATCTTTGACTAATGTTCTTTGGGAATTCAAGTTCCAGTCAGGAGCTTAAAGATTTATGCAAGTAACATTGCAGGATACAACTTTTTAAATTTTTTTACAGTTGGTATAGCAAAAATATTTAGCTCCTGTAATTTTTGTTATTTTTGTGACTAGCTAAAGCTAATGATTTATTCTCACACCTTTATTTATTCTGACACAAATATGTAAAAGTTTTGATTTGGAACGCCAAAATTATAAAGAATATGAATTAACAAATAACCGGAAACAATGGAAAATAGATATGTTGTGTGTCTACAAAACTCAGAGAAAGATAATAGATGAAAATGAAAATTTTCTAATCTTCTGTAGTAGAGTTGATGACTGCATGGAAATAAACTTGTAGGATCTATTTTGAATGAAAATGTATGTCAGAAAGTATGAATTGGTATTGCCTAGATTACTGTGAGTACAGTATATAGAAAAATATAATTCTGAATATTGGTGATAGTTGCATGTTATGAAGCAGCAAATGAGAATAGAAGAAACAGAAATCAGTTGGAAAAATTGCGCTACATTCTGAATATGATTAAGAATTTTTTTAAAAATGAAAAATTGAAAACTATTTTTTTAAGAGGGAGAAGCTGTTTAGTGGTTTTCTTATACTTCAGGATTCTACAGATGCTAATCAGTAAGAGCATATGAAGATTAAAAATGGAAGCATATGAATTAGAATGTCCCTGAATCAGGAAGCTTTCTCTAATGCATTAAAGTAACTATTTAAAGAAGAGCTAGTTGCTTGTATGCTTATATCCAATATTTCTTTCCTTATAGAATGTATATGTGCAATTGTCTTGACTCAGTACTGAATTGACCTTAAATCTGGTAGGATGCATTCTCAGATCTCAACATTGTCCCATCAAAGTGCCAACTACTTATTTTGAGTGAAACTGACCAGCATTGACATTAAGCCATTGTAACCAGGTTGGTGGCTTACCCTGTCCAGAGTCAATGGGATTTCATTCTTATAAATAATATACATAAAATATCTCTTCCTAACAGAGATAAAGCTCTTATATTCATCTGAAAACATTGCTGAATAAAGAAAGACTATTCAGGCATCCATATTTTAATAATAAGGGAGGAAATATCTTTTAAACATATTTTCACTGCTAAACCTTTTTGGTCATGACAGCCTCAGATTTTTTTAAACCGACAGCTAAGGTTATGTTAATCTATGATAAATGAATCTACTTCATAAATTTAAACTGAAGGTTTTATGGTTCAGATCAGTCTCTGAGTTTGAAACAGTATGTGAAATGCTCTCAATTTTTAATTGTTCATATTTTCCTCCAAGTGTCATAATTAACAAAGAAGCCAAAATACAGTTAAGCAAAAAAACAAAACAAAACATATTTTAAGGGGTTGTATGGGGCAGGGAGGAAAATTCAGTATCAGCAAACTTTGACTTATATCATCCTTTTCCAACATGATCCTCTGGGTGATCTTCAAACTTCAAATAAACTACCCTAGTTTTTTTTCTTTTTGCAAGGAAATGCATTTGTTTCCTATTCCTCATCTTTTACATTTTCTTTTGCTTTTCCCCTTTTCTCCAACCAGAGGCATACACAGAATCCAATAGCAAGAGGAGTGATGCAGAAGACCAGGGATGTACGTCATTAGGAAAATTTGCATGCCCAAGAGGTTCAGTAGGGTAAAATTAAATGTATTTCCCCGGTTGATTGAAGCTTCTCTATTGCTCTAGAGAAACTTCAAAGAAGACCAGAAAAAAATGCAGATGGCAGTAGTTATTTTAGCATTTCCTATTTCATTTACAGAAGCCTGCATTTAAATGTATCCCAGAAAAAGAGACGTCATTAATGTAAATTCAAATCTTTCATAGATGATCACAGAATCATGCCTATACAAAGAGAGCCTTATTATACTAAAGGTAAAAGGTAAAGGTTTCCCCTGACCAGTCGTGTCCAACCCTAGCGGGTCGGTGCTCATCTCCATTTCTTAGCCGAGGTAGCCAGGGTTATGAAAAGACGCTTCCGTGGCCATGTGGCCAGCATAACTATTATGCCGAGGTGCATGGAACATTGTTACTTTCCCACCAAAGTGGTACCAATTTATCTACTTGAATTTGCATGCTTTTGAACTGCTATGTTGGCAAGAGCTGGGGGAACTAACAGGAGCTCACCCTGTCATGAGGTACTTGGGTCTTGAACTGTCAGTCTACCAGTCAACAAGCCCAGGGTCTTAACCGCTAGGCTACCACACCTGTTCTTATTTTTGTACTATTAACAATAATTGTCTTTCATTTCCTAGCCAAATTCAAAGACCTATTCACAGAGTGGCAGACATTCTGTATCAGTAGAAGTTCAGATGCAGAAGCAACGACAAGAGGAAAGAGAGAGTTTCCAGCAGGCTCAGAGGCAATACAGTTCATTACCCAGGTATGACATGTATCCAAAACTCTTTAGCCAACTAGTAACATTTCTTCAGAAGGAAATACAGGCACTCCTCAACTTATAACAGTTCATTTAGTGACAATTTAAAGTTACAATGGCATTTAAAAAGTAACTTATGACCATTTTTCACACTTGCGATCATGCAGCATTCCTATGATCAAAATTCAGATGCTTGGCAACTGACTTGTATTTATGACGGTTGCAGTTTCCTGGGGTCATGTGATCGGCTTTTGTGTCCTTATGATAAGTAAAAGTCAATGGGGAAGCCAGATTCACTTAGCAACAATATTACTAATTTAACAATTCACTTAACAACTGTGGCAAGAAAGGTCAAAAAGTGGGACAAAACTCACTTAACAGATGTTTCACTTAGCACAATAAATTTTGGGCTCAATTGTGGCTGTAAGTCAAGAACTACCTGTAAACCACTATGGTGATATGCCTTCTTTGTTCAAAAGAACTTCTAAATTTGATCTGGAGTAAAATGAAGTTATGGGATAGAGCAAGACTGCAGTGCAATTAGACAAGGAATGGGCCAAATTTTGATGCTAGCAATTGTATTTGAAATTCTGAGATTTATGGGGGAGGCAATTTGCTTATTCAAAAAATTGGAATTGGAATTGACTTCTTGATACCATTTCAGCCAACCTTTCTTACCTTGTGAGGAGCCTTCTATAGATATTCTAATGAACATATATATAGCTAGGAGAAGAACTCAAGCCATTCTACAAACAGCCATGCATTTTATAAAACCTCCCTGTTCATTAATTTTATCCTAGGTGAGCCCCTGAAACAAATTAAGGTTGGTTTTATAAAAAGGGAGTCAGGCTGCTCAGATATACAATATTCATTTATTTCTGAACCAATCTTACAAAATTTGCTCAGAATATACCGGGAGATGAAGCTGATTTCCTTGCAGCTTCATTCTACCAGCCTGGTATTCTCCTGCTAAACTGAACTACAATTCCATTTGTA
Source organism: Vipera berus (assembly GCF_964194415.1). NCBI lineage: Eukaryota > Metazoa > Chordata > Lepidosauria > Squamata > Viperidae > Vipera > Vipera berus. Next base: position 115,559,600 of record NC_138205.1, on the reverse strand, counting down.
TGAAATCAGCATGACTTGGTCTGTGAGATAAAAGAAAGTCATAGTATAACATATCTGAAGGTACGGTTTAGGAAAAAAAAACTATAGGTCATGGAAAATATCATAGCTCATGGAAAAGTCTGAAACTCCAAAATGCATAAGGCCTTGTATAATTCAAGTAATTAAGAGAAAAGAAGTATTAATTTGACAATACTTGTAGCAGTAATAACCACTTTCTTCTATCGCTGATAACATTTTGGATGTTAGCACAGATGTGTATCATAAAAGTATGAACAAATAGATTGTATTGAAAAATGTGTCCTTGGTTGTAGTATTTAAATGTTGTCTACAAATAAGCTTTATTTGGAATTGAAGATTTATATACGGAGTGCTGCATGTGGTTCAAAGAGCCAGTATGTTGAAGTGGTTAAGGCACCAAGCTAGAAATTGGGAGATTGTAATTTCTGCCAACTGGAATTACTTTGGACCATTATTTCTTTCTCAGTCTTAGGAAAAAGTAAATAATCCAAACATCTTGCCAAGAAAACTGCAGGCTGTTGTTTCAGACAGCATTCAGATAAATGATAATAGAATGTGGGTTGAAATACTCATTTTTACATCTGGGCAGGCCTGATGGCTGGTATGGTCCAAAAAGTCAAGATGGCCACCAAAAAATAAGTGATTGAAGCTCTGCCTGTTTTTATGAGTGATCACAATCATTTGTCAGCACCATCCTGACTTTTTTTTTAATCCTGCCCTAAGACTACTCCTGCTTCTGGGATTGTTTTGTGCTCTATATCGTTCCTACTATTTGGGTGCTATTCATTTAAATATGTTCTCACCATGGCTGATTCCATTTGCAAGTGTTTATAAACAGTTCACATTAAATGTGCATGCCTTTTTATATATATGCTTCTAATACATGGACCTTGTAGCTTCTTTTCATAACTCCACCTTTTTGCAAGCAGTTCAACTGAATGTCCTATGTTTTTGGATGCATATTTTCTTAGTCTGGTGATGGTTGGATGTACTTTTCTTTCATGTACAAAATTTTGAATGCATTTCTGAGTTGCATCGCTTAATGGGTTCAGGGCACACAAATTAAGTTAAGCACTGATTAAAATACAAATTAATTGAATTTCTCCCCTGTCACTTCCTTGAATGCAGTAAGTGGCCTCCCTGTTGAAAAACATAGATCCTTCCCACTATAGTAAGACATCACCACAGTAAAGGTGATATGATACACATAAATAGGACTTCCAATTGTGGCCAGTCATTTGGTTAATGCTTCAGGTAGTGAATACATTGTAAACCATTTTTATTGAGAGATGTTGAATTTGCAGGCTAAGAAAAAACATAGGCCTTTGGCTATCAGGGTCATTGATTCTATGCATACTAATGTCCCAGTTTGTGGCCCCTTTTAAGGGGTTTGAAGGTTCTAATTACTCTAACTGTACTAGATGTCAATAACATAATATTCAAAGAACTTTTACACTGAAGAATAGCTGGTTGTGTTAAACAAGCCAAACTAGAGAGAGACACATTAGGTGGCAGAAGAGAGAATAAAAGTCATCTTCTCATAAGAATCTAACATGATAGAATTATCAGGTCAGTGTTCTTCTAAGACACACTCATTTTATTCAATGCTATTTGCTGTTAATCACTATCATATTCCAGTTTAGATTTTCCAGATTTGGAAAACATGCAGATGCTGACTAGAAAATATCTTAATCTTAAAAATCTGGCTATTTATAGGAAATATGGAACATAAAATGTACAAAGTAAGCTGCTGCATCATGACAAAGCCCATTTTAAGCCAGTATTTTGCTTCTTACACTGGCTTACCCAATGCTGGGGCAACAAGTGGAGACCATCTATTCTCTTGCTACTATTCCCCTGCAACTGGATCTAGGTCTAATACTATCTTCAAGACGTTGACAGTCCTCTCTGACATGAATTTATCTAGTCCCATTTTAAAAATCCAAGTTTGTTTTTTTTAATCCCATTTATATCCCGCCCTTCTCTGAAGGCTCAGGGTGGCTTACAATCTAAGAAGCACAAATCAATGTGCTTAGTTAGTAGACATTCACTAAGGATTAGGGTTATTAACTCTAAGGGATAATATTTTTATGTTTTCTATGCATAGCCAGACTTTAGATTCTTCTAGATTTGGGTATTGTGATAAATAGAAACAAAAGGGAGAGGAACATGTTGATTAGACTGGTATCCACACAACATGAAATGGTATAGGAGTTTAATAAAGGAAAGAAAAAAATATTTGGAACAAAAGCATAGGGCAATTTATATTTTATATCCTGCTTTTGATCAGTTACGTCTAGAGCAGCTGGATTGTATAGAAGACCTGCCATTAAATATGTTAGGATGTGCCAAATGTGTCTAACTAATCCACAGTCATATCCCCTGCAAAAGATAAGATTTCAGTCCAAAAGCCAATCTCATATATTGAACTCATAACAATTTCAGCATTATAATGTAATCATTGTCAGGAAATATACAGGGTGTAAATAGTTAAATGCTTAGCATTATTTTTGTAAACAACAAAAGCAAACTTCCCCTGCTGATCATCAATTTATGTCATATTGATTTGGTACAATCTTGTTGTTCCAGTATATTGAACTCATTTTGGGATGGTTTTCTTGGCAATAATGCTTAAACAATGGAACTCACTCCAGAGTGAGGCTCACTTTGTAATTTAGATTATAAAAAATAAAGAAAGAGCCTGTAGTCCAGGTCCCTAGAAGACGTCCTGCAGGACTAAACCACGGCAAACATTGAGACTATAATTGTTTCACATTGGTCAATAGATACTTCCTGAGGTCCACCAGTCAAACATACTCCTGGTGGTGCAGTGGTTAGAATGCAGTACTACAGGCTAACTCACTGCTCACTCCTGGAGTTTGATTCTGAGTGGCTCAAGGTTGACTCAGCTTTCCATCCTTCCAAGGTTAGTAAAATGAGGACCCAGACTGTTGGGGACAATAGGCTGATTCTGTAAACTTCTTAGACATGGCTGTAAAGCACTGGGAAGTGGTATATAAGTCTAAGTGCTATTGCTATTGCTATCTAGCCATAACAAACAGTTATTTACAGTTCATTTATGTTATTACTGGTATTGTTTAAGATCATATAGGATAAAGGCTTCATTGAAGATAGAATGAGTACAACATAAACTAAAACAGAGCTTTATAAGAGTAAAATACACATTTAAAATGCAAGTAACCCTTTTTACATAAATATATATATATATATTTCTATTTTTAGACAAAGTCGGAAAAATGCCAGCTCTGTATCTCAAGATTCTTGGGAACAGAACTATCTTCCTGGTGAAGGTTTTCAAAGTGCTAAAGACAACCCTCGGTACTCCAGTTACCAAGGCTCTAGGAACGGCTACCTTGGGGGCCACGGCTTCAATGCTCGAGTCTTGCTTGAAACACAAGAGCTCCTCCGTCAGGAACACCGGCGGAGAGAGCAACAGCTGAAAAAAAAGACTTCTTCTGAAGGGCCCAACAACTATGACTCCCATAAGAAAGCTCAGGACCCTAATTATGCCACTCCCAAAGGTCCTTTCAGGCATGATGTACCACCTTCACCATCTCAGGTTGCCAGGCTGAACCGATTACAAACACCAGAAAAGGGAAAACCTTTTTATTCTTTAGTTGAAGAAAAAGGTCAGCGGCCCATGTAATAAAGGAATTTTTCATATGGAGAGACTTACATTACAGAACTCCATGTTTCAAATGGAGGGACTCTTATTTTGTTTTTCAGTGCCTTTAGCAAGATGGACAATGAATTGGAAGGCCTTATATATACATATTTTTTGCCATTATGTTTCAAGTGTTATATCCACAAAAGGATTATCCATTATTTGACAATCATATTTGAGGCAAGCGATGAGTCTTGGCTATCAACTGTCCTAGCCAGTTTTTATTATAAATAACTGCTCACCAAGTTACACCTTAGTGTTGTTCAAAGAGATACCATTTAGCATATAGCATTGATTGTTTTCTAATTTAAAATCCCATTGCCATATTTTGTTTGTTTATTTCCCTTAGTTTGAGGAAAGCAAGTACTTATCAGTTATAAGCAGTGAGCCAAGAATCTATTCTACTCAAGGACTAGAGTTTTCTTTTTGATAATTATTTAAATGTCTGTTCACTAAAATACTGTTTTTCTATGACTTCATTGGTCATTCTTGAGTTCTGCACAAAACTTTATGCTCATTCCTCATTCATTTATCCAAGAGACCTTGTTTCATTTGTCTCATACCTTAACATATATATACCTTATATTATTATGAGACATTGTATTTATAATTTACATCAGCTAATGGTGGGGAGGGGGAATGTGTTGTTTGTCTATGGATGGTCAATTTCTCCAGATTGGTTTAGCCAAGTGTCTTTTTTATTAACTGCTCCCAATTATGTACAATTTCAGCCCCCCTGAA